>NW_012153186.1:576033-612353 GCF_000956105.1 Propithecus coquereli | reverse complement strand
CTGTGATTCTCGTACCTGTCTACCGAACACTTGCTAGCTGTTCACTCGCCTTTCTGCTTCAAAAACTGGTCTTAAAGGACCAGATTGAATAAAAACAGATCGTGCCAGCGTTCAAAATACCTGGAGACCTTTTCAGTGTGTTTAACCCTTCTTCTCTCTGTAGTTCCCTCCTTCCTCCCGTCTCTCCCTCCCTCTCTCCCCAGATCTCAACCTTCTCCATAGTGAAAAGCGAATAAGCGAGTGGACCCTGAGGCAACCGCAGAGCCCTTCGCATCTCAGTTGGGGCGTCCCTGTCATGTAGGTCTGGCGAGGTACTTCTGTGAGCTGCGCGAGAGCACAGCCCCGCTCAGGGCACCCTCCGACCCCAGGTCTCTGAGCTCCGTGGTGTCTCCTGGGTCTGGATCCTGCCCTGCCCTCGTCTCCTTGTCCTCCTCCACATGAGCCCACATGGGAAATTCCACCTCTTTCAAAAACCATACACTAATAGCACCACACAAAGCACTTTCAAGTGAAGGAGGCTTTGCAGAAGGGCTGGTGGCTGTGCATAGTGATCCCATGACATGTGGTGGTCTCATGATGTGATGGTCCCATGATGTGGTGTTCCCATAATATGTTGATCTCATGATGTGGCGGTCCCATGATGTGCTGATCTCATGATGTGGCGGTCCCATGATGTGGCGGTCCCATGATGTGCTGATCTCATGATGTGGTGGTCCCATGATGCGGTGATTCCATGATGCAGTGGTTCCATGATGTGGTTGTCCCATGATATGGTGGTCCCATGATGTGGTTGTCCTATGATGTGGTTGTCCCATGATGTGGTGGTACCATGATGTGGTGGCCCCTTGATGTGTGGTGGGCACATGTTACATAGTGGTCCCAGGCCATGCCTCATTGTGGCCAAGCCTCAGATGCCCCTGTTCTTGTAAGAGCCTCTCTCATCCCTGTCCCTTCACCAGCGACACCTTGCTGGACCTGTCCCTCACAAGGAGCCCAGTTTTTACCACTTTTTTCCTTCTGTTTCACAGAAGAAACGCCAAGGCTTCCTCTCTGTGGCATGGGCCACGCCTCCCCCACTGCTGCATGTGGTTCTGTGTGGCCCCCGTCCTTGCCAAGTCCTTCTGAGCCTGCCTCGGTCAGCTATGGCTCCCCCTGTGCAGAAAATCACTTTTCTGAAGACCCCCAACTGGGCATGGAGGCTCCATCATCTACCTGAGCCTGGTTCTCCCCACGACAGCTATGTTCTCCCACATGGTCATGCCTCCTTCCTGAGCCTGTCTTTCACCAGCCTCAGGGGGCCATTTCCTGGGTGTCCTGGCTGGGTCAAGCCCCGTGGAGGGGCTGCAGGGGTGCCAGGAACAGAGATCCCTACCCTGGTGCGTTAATCCCGGGGTGGGAAGGCAGACAAGGAAGGCGGTAAATTGTACAGTGCGCTGGGGGACAATGAGGTAGAGAAGATCCTGGTGTCCCTGGGCAGAGGCCAGCCCTGTCCCCGCACCTCTCCTCAGCTCTGTCTCTGGCTCCCTGAGGTTGGAGGCTGCAGAAGTCTCAGCCCCTCTCAGGAATCCATGTGCTTTCAACACACGGGTGGGTCCAGATCTGGGTCTCCAGGCTCGGACGTCCTCCCCAGGCTGCGGACTCCTGTCCCTGCATGGACAGCCCGGCCCTCCTACGGGCCTCGCCGCAGCCTGTCAGGATGTCCCTCTCTGTCCCACGGCTCTGTCCTTCCCTTGCTCAAACTCCAAACTCAGCATTGGACTTTGCCTCTCTCTTTTCCGGGTGGCCCCGGTCCAACAGCAGACACTGCAGGCCCCAGGGGAGGTTTCTCCCAGTCCCTGTGCCTGGTGGCCTGGGCAACCGATCCCCTCACAGCGGGAGTCAGACCTGTTCTCCTCTGCTCAGAACCTGGAGTGGCCCCAGGCGCCCCCCACGAGATCCAGAGTCGCACTCGGCCTGGACATGCGGCAGGCTGCAGGCCCCGCCTCCCTCAGCTTCCTCTCGGCTCCAGCCATGCTGGACGCTGCCCCTGCCACGGGCGCCGGCCCAGAAATTCCGGCCTCACATTCACTCTTGGCTTCCTCTCCTGCCCGCCCGGCCCGTGAATGGCGCCTGCAGACAGCAGCTGCTCTTTGATGTCCATTGGGCCCGCGAGAGGAACTGGTCCTACCTGCCTTCTCTCCTCTCCCTTTCGGGAGCCGAGTTTCATAACAGCCCAGTTGTCCCATGTTTGGTTCTACGACGGAGTGTTGCATCAGCTGCTTGTGTTAATATTTGCGGTGATGTCTCCAGTCTCCTCAGCTAACCAGAGGGGGCTCACAGTGTGTTTCAGAAACACACTGCATCAGCTTGCGTGGGCTGCCACGGCGGAGCTCCACAGACGGGGCTCCAACGAGAGAGATGTGGTGCTCACCGCTTGGAGTCTGGACTACACGGGGTTTCTCTGAGGCTTTCTCCTTGGCGTGTAGACAGCCCGTGTGTGTCTGTGTCCTCATCTCTTTTTATGGTCACGGTGGGTGAGGGCCACTCTAATGACCTCATTTTACCTTAATCACCTCTTTAAAGACTCATCTCCAAACAGCCACAGTGGCGGTCAGGCTTCGGCATGTGAAATTTGGAGGGACAACTTTAGGCCACACCCTCCCCTAAGAGAGGTTCCCCAAAAGCAGATAAGAAAATGCACGTTGCTCATTGGGATGCCTGCGACCAAGTGTGGCCTCAGGAGATGCCCCTGCCCCTTGGGACGGCCGCTGAAGGGACCAGCTGGTCTGCCGGGGAGCAGAAGGCGCGGCCGTGGAAGGTGCTTGTGCGTCGCAGCTGCAGGCCTGTGCGCAGGGACCCGCTGGCCGGCGTGGCCCAGGCTGACAGTTCCATGGCAGTCGGTGCCTGGGGCCTGGGTGGCCCCTGGGGCTTTGTCATAGGCTACTCTGATCCGGTTTGGTTTGTGTTTTTAACTAGAGGCAGAGATGCACATGGAGACCACAGAGTGCTGGGTGGCAACGCAGCACATCCCAGGATCCAAACGGGTGGCCCGACATCACAGCAGAGGGGGTGGGGGACGTGCACGGTCAGACCTTCAGACATGCCTGTGTGTCCTCAGCTCTTACCCCAACCGTTTCTCCTGTCTTCAGGGATGGAGTCATGTCTATAAGACCACGAGTCTGGGGGCAAAGTTCTCCTAAAATTACACCCCACAGCTTTTAAGGGAGTGGTGTAGCCTCAGGCTCCACTTGTCCTGGGAGGTTACTCAGGTGACCCTGGGGTGACCCCACACCCCTGACCCCCATGGAGGGCCACGCTCTGAGCCCAGCTGCAGCCTCCCTATTCCGGGTCCAGGTCCCTTTTGGCCGTGGCCAGAGTTCAGTCTGCGCAAAAGCCACGTCTACCGACCCCCGCACCCCCCGGCCTCCCGGCGTGGCCCGCGGCTTGCTTCCCTTTTTAGGTCTCTGCTGTGGTTGCGGCTGAGACTCAGGGTCTCGAACACTGGAAGGGGAAAGAGCGAGGCGGATGTCTGAGGCCTTGTGCACCTCTCAGTGTGTACGGAGACAAGGTTTCCACTGACACCGGCAGGTGACTCAGATCTTGACTGGCTTCTTACAAAGGTAAGAAAACCATAAAAACGTGATGTTGGCCTGACTCATCTTTGCAAATCATTCTCTTTTTCTAAGTATGAATTTATTTTGTGCTGTCTCAGAAATTACTGTTTTTGTTCTGAGATATGTGAGCTCTTGTCCAGGCCCCGGGGTAAAGATTAGACTTGGGCTGCACATTCTGGGGGCCGTGGACGGTCCTTGCAGGGCTGAGGCCCAAACAGTCCACGTCCGCCTGGCGAGCTGCTGGTGCCGCGTGGGCAGATGTTCGAAGCGAGTGATTCCTGTAGGTTCGCTCAGGGAGGGTGGCAGGCCGGACTCGCGCCGGGCTTGGCCTCTGTCCTGACAACACGGACTTTCCTCTCTCGGTGGTGCCGGGAAGACATGAATTTTCAAGCTGATGTTAGGATCCTGGGGTAGCAGGAGCAGCTTTTGCGGAGCCTGGAAGGCGACTCCCAGGGAGGGGTCCGTTCTGTCCTGGGGGGAGCGGCATCGGCCCCTGCACAGGCTGCTTCGCAGGGCGCTGCCGGGAAACCAGTTGAAAGCCCAGCCCCGCGCCAAGGCCCCCACGTCCCTCAGCCCGGAAGCGCTCAGTGGAGAGAGCGCCTCATCTTGACCGTCCTCGTGGGGAGTGTGGGGCACCAGGCGGCAGCCCCAGGCAGCAGGCCGGGCGCAGTGGGCACCCTGAGCTTGGGCTGAGTCTGGGACGCAAACCTGGCCACAGCCGGGGCTGCCTTTTTTCGACTTCTCGGGAGCTACGGCCACTGGATGTGGAAGTGAAGTGCGGTTTCTGGAGTTCCACGGGCCGGGCCGGAGCAGGGCATCCGAGTGTGCCCAGGTGGCCTCGCTCCCCCTCCCTGGGGCTCGTCCTCTTCCATGCGTCACCGTCCCATCTCCTGGGCCTGTGTGGGCCGTCCGAGCCCTGCTGTGCTCGGGGCTGGTACTGGGCTGGTTCTCCAAGGTCCACGCCCTTAGCAGTGTCTCAGCAAATGCCTGACACCGCGCGGCCGAGGCGTGTTTGTCAAGTGGGCGACGTGTGCGTGTCGGCTCCTTTGGGACGGGGACCGGAAGATGTGCGGCACTTTCGGTTTGGGCGATTTTCAGGAACAAAGTCTCAGATTTATTGATGTTCCCATTTTGCATTATTTTTCCTTTAAAAAAATAAATTTGATACTTAAAAAACAAAAAACAGACAGTTGAAAGTTGCACTAATTTGTCCCAAGACCTCACTGGCCTTGGGGACGGGGGAAGGACGGAGGCAGAGGTTCTGGCTGGGCTCCGACCTGCTCCCACGGGGGGCTTCAGCGAGCCGTGGTCAGATGACAGCCCCACCCGTCCACGACCGGTCTGTCACAGTCCACGGACTGCGCAGCATTGGCTGCTGGTGATCATTCGACGACGACTTCAGCTTCCGGCCAAGGCTCTGCGCAGCACCCACAGGCACACACGTGTAGGGGACAGACTGGCTTCACTGCTCGTGGCAGCCACGGGACATCCTGGCGGGCGGAGAAAGGACTTGATTTCAGGGTCAGGCCTGCGTGGTGGCTGTGAGGGGGTTCAAGGGAGAGGGACCTTGCCCTGGGTTGGATGCCATTGGGAAGCCGGGGGGGATTCTGTGACAAGAGTCTTAATAAATCCATCCAGAAGTGGGGAGAACGAGGGGAGGCCCAGCACGCTCCACGAGGGGGCTGCAGGTGCCCACAGCGGCAGGACTGCGGGTAGAGGGTCATTTTGTGGTTTGGACAATATTCGTGTTTTGTCTGTGCTCAGAGGTGACCACTCAGGGGACGTGCTATGTCCTGCTCCAAGGTGACCACACAGAGGATGTCCTGTGTCCTGCTCAGAGGTGGCCCCGCAGGGGACGTGCGGTGTCCTGCTCAGAGGTGACCACGCAGGGGACGTGCCGTGTCCTGCTCAGAGGTGGCCACGTAGGGGACGTGCCGTGTCCTGCTTCGTTGTGGTCATAGCGTAACATTTTCTGAGTTTGTTGCTGAACAGACCAGGAGACTTAGCGGCGTGGGCCGGGTCAGCTCCGGCTGTCAGGGGTGACTTTCTCTTCCAGGAGGGCACCGATGGTGTGTCCCTGGCTTCGGAGTGTCCTCACAGGTGGGGACCCTCCTCTTCCCGGAGACCCCGGCTGAAGCTGAGCCTGCACTCTGCGCCGCTCACAGCCCCTGTCCTGCAGACAGGAGCTTGTCCTGATGCCGCTTTGCGCACGAGGTTCTGGCGAGAGCCCCGCGGGTCCGGCCTTTCTCTGGGCAGGTCGGGAAGATGCTGATCTTCCCCCTTCATCATCAAGTGTTCCTTGGACCTGTCTTCTTGGAAGACATTCATTCCAGTTCACTCTCGGAAAAGACACAGGAGGCCGTGGAGTCGGTGGAGGCGGCGGCTGAGAACTGAAGACTTCCCGACTGCGCGGTGGGGCAGATCCGCTGGGGTGGCACCCTGGGGCGGAGCCTTTTTCATTCGGAATGGCGCGGTGGTGCCATTGTCACTCAGACGGGATTGCCGCGCAGTTACTGTGTCCCCAGGTATTTTACCGACCTTGTGTTATTTGCTTTAAGAGATTTTCACCTCTTCTTCAAAATGGTAAACTACTCTTACCCATGAATTGCTCTCATTTTGAGTTTTATTTCGGTGAATGCTGATTGGGTACTTCTTGCCTGTGAGGTGTGGCCTGCTGACAACCAAAGGTGCAATCAAACCGCTGCCCTCTTCTTGGCCTCAGATGAACATTTTAAACCACACATCACTTCTGAGATGGCTGTTTGCTCATGCGTTAGTCGATTAATCAGTTATTGCCGCGACACTCTGCCGTCTACGGCGGCAGCCTGCTGTGCACGCCCGCTGGGCCCACCTCCAGCAGAGCCCTGCACTGCCCCACCTCCCCCACTTGACGGACAGGCGGCTACAGGCCTTGCAGGTGTGCTGGACCCAGTGCAGGGTCCTGTGGGTGGCAGCAGCACAGCAGAAAGCAGGACCCTCAGGTGAGGTCCTCCCGACCCAAGTCCCAACCCCTTGGAGGCTCCCGAGAGCTTCCCTCTTTATGCTGTTTGGAGATTTCCGTAATCCCTATTCCAAATGTCTCTGAGGCATCAAACCAGAGTCATTTGGTACTTTACATCAAATTCAGGAGGAAGAAAAATCACACCTATTGTTCGTAATTATGATACCTAAGCACGAAATTTGCTCCGCGTCGTCTTCAACTCCATTCAGCAGATATTTACGGGGCGTTGACTAAGTGGCTGGAAATGTCCCTGCCGTGGGGACAGAGCATGGGAAATGAAACAAGACACACAGCCGCGCGTCGGCCGAAACACCCCGCTCTCCCGAAGCCCACGCTCTGATTCCCAGCAGACACAACACTGACTCTCATTGGATCTGGCATTTAAGTCTCGAATTCACGTTTTCAACTCATTGTTTTGCTAATCCTGAGATGCACGTAATTCGGAAGCAAAGGCGTGCGCATCTGCAGGTGCTTGGAGGAGCGTGAGGTCCTGCACTTCCGGCCGGGCCCGTCAGCCCCCGCCCGGCCTGGCCGTGTCCCCGCCCGGCAACGGGAGGCCTCCCGGCACCTGAGAGTGCGGTGGGTCCTCGCCCTCCTCTCTCCCTCTGTCTCCTCCTCCCCCTCCCCTCCATTTCCCAAACAAGTAAGAGTTTTTATAATTCATCACCTGGATGACAGATGAGTTCTGCCGGAGAATATTAGAAAATGTCTCAAATCTCATATATATGCTAATGGTATGCCGAGGCTGGTTGTGGTGTGCCGGAGTTTTTAATCTGTCTCGGCCAGTGTGGGAAGTGGCGGAGACAAGTCACAGCTCTCGACAATTTATGATCAAACAACGGAATTGTAAGGGAAGAAGGACACGCAGAAAGGGAGAGTAATTTTCTGATTTAACAGCGTTGTTACTACAAATAAAGAAATCTTGATTTTGACTGCACTCGGCAGTAAATGAGTTTCCCGTGCCCGGTCTGGATTTTTCATTTTCAGATTTGTGCGAAGCGCCCGGCCTAGATACAAGTGACAGATACGGGCCGGCTGCATATGGAAATCAAATGTGTGTAATGAAGCCGTCTTCTGTTTATTAAGTAAACACATGTAGAGTACCTCTGAGGAGGCCGCCTGATAATTCCTCATTGTGTTCCCCTTTTTTCTTAAGTCACAAAGAATCTTATTTAACAACCCAATCTGCCAGGCTGGGCCCTGCCCACCACCTTCCCGCCGTCCCGGGCCGGCGTCTGGAGTTGGAGCAGACCCTGCTCTGGCTCGGCAGCCGTGATGTCCGCTGTGTCACTCTGTGGCATCGTCGCGGGCACCGTGGTGATCATGGGGCTGCATATCGGGTCACGTTTTGCGGCTGCCGTCACCGACGTGGCAGGAGTGGCCGGCAGGGTAAGTGCCGGCCGCGTTCCGAAGGGTGCAGGGGGCCAGGCGAAGCTTGGCTGGGCGTCTTCATTTCTTAGGAAGACGAGAAACAGAAAAGCATATGTCCAGCCCGTCTGGAGTCCCCGAGCTCCCGTCCGCGTCAGCCGCCGGCTGAGGTGTCCCCACCGCCAGAGACGCGGGTGCCACTGCGGGTCCCAGGGGGCTTCAGCTTCTCACCGGAAAGTCGCCCGGCAGACAGACCCGATGACCGAGGGGGGCCTCTGCTCGCAGGACCGCAGGGCACCGTGTGTGAGCGGACGTGGCCTCGCATCGCCTGAGCGGTGGAGTCAGGCTGAGTCCCGGAGCCAACTGCGCAGGGGTGCGACCGGCGTGGACGCGTCGGTCGTTTTGGCCACGGGAGGGGGCAGGGAGCGCATCTGGCTGCAGAAACGGGAAGGTCGTCGGAGGTGTGAGGACGGAATCCGCGTGGAGCAGGAGCGGCCGCCCTGCGAGCGCTTCTCTCCCACGGGACGTCCCGCCAGTGCAAGCGTCCGAGCCTGCGCATCCAGGGACTGTCTGGGCGGCATTTTCTAGAAGTTCAGGGTTCCTGGGAGCTACTTAGGGTGCGGCTTGCAGGGCCAAGGCCGGCCGTGGAAGAGGTGAAGTGCTTCGGCCTCCTTCCAGTTTCAATACAAACCCGGATTTCAAAGCACAGAAAGGAATAATAAAAAGTATTTATTTCTTTTTAGTCCATTATCAGCTTTAACTTTCTTTTATACTGTCTGTTTATTTGCTCAGCTCAGTTATCTATTTATTTACTTTTCTTTTGTATCTTGAGCGTACACTACCTAGTTTTCACTCAAACTGTTTGACGAACATTAGGTCGGGTGTTCGTGAACACGAAGACCTTTCTGTGGTAACCAGGGCCAGTCCGGTGTCACATTAGTCCCATGTGGTAGGTCCCGGTGTGGTGATTTTGTCCTCTGCGCCCCCCAGACATTTGGCCATGATAGTCACAGCTGGGAGAGGTGGGGGGGTGCTCCTGGTGTCTGGGGTCCCTCGGCGTCCCACGATGTACAGGATGGTCACCCCGGCAAGGACGTGTCCGGCTCCCGATGGCAGCGGCCCTGTGGTGGACAGAGGCCGCCAGACGTGGTCAGGTGAAGAGCCAGAGTCACCACTTACAATGTGTGTATGTTGATATTTTTATGGAGAAAAATTAGAAGAAAATATGTTAGTATTTACCCCAATGAAAATATTACTGTGTTCTTTTTACCTTTATGCTTTTCTTTGATACCTGAATAGTCAGGAAATGCTGTTTACAGAGCAAAACCGGCCTGCTTATCGGCAAGAGAGGGAAGGACAGGGTGGGTGTGTGGCTGCAGTTTCTCTCTGGCCCGCTCCATGAGTCTAGGCCACGTCCTCATGGCCGGTGAGTTTAAACACGGTTCTGCTCCTGGTCTCAGCGCAGGTTCATGATGCCCCTGGGCTCCCCTGGGCCCCTGGCTGCACGAGTGTGGGGGTGCTGTCCCCTCCGTCCCGGATCCTCATGTGCGTCAGCAGAAATCTCACATTAGTCCTGCTTTACAGCTAGACGTGTCCTGGGACCACTGCTCGAGTTGGAACCGGAGTGGGCGGCCCGGCCGGGTCTCCTGCAGGTGTAGACGGTTGTGTGGAGGTGGATGAAGCATGTCGCCGGAGGGACAGGCCAGGTGGGAAGGCCACAGGTCTGCGCGACACTGGACGCGGTTTATCCGGCCAGTTTGGGACCTTGGCTGGAAGACTCAATACCCCAAATCAGCCATGCACCTTGAACATGCTAAGAGGATGTCATAAGTTTTATTTGCGTTACGTTACTGCTCTGTTTGGCTCCTAATTCCACGTTTCTTTTGTAAGCCGTTTGTTCTAGGCGACACCGTTCTTACTGTGTAGCTCTAATGAGGGGCTGGAGGCAGTTAACGGTGTTCGCTTTTGTTTTTGAAGAAAGAAGACGTTGCCGCTTTCATCGGTTAATACCACAGAGTAACACCACGTGCACACGTTGAAGCAGGTACCTAGCGGAAGTTTGCGTTGCGTGTTAGGATTGCATGTGCATGCGTGCTTAAAGAACAAGGCCTTGTTTCTGAACCAGAGCAGCACAGCTGAGAGGAGGAAACATTTCCTGTTCTGTTGTTCGCTGTTTGGGGAGGTGAGAGTACGGCTTTTCCTCTGCACGGTCCATCTCGCCAGCGTCAAAGGCCTGTGACATGCAGGCTGAGTGAGAATTTCCATGCAGGTGCCGGCCACAGGGCCCGTGACGCTTCCCACTGACTTCCCGGCCTCGGTTTTAAAAGCCCCTCTGGAGTCTGCAAAGCTTCAGAATGTGGCTTAGCTCGATGTCTGGACACCCTCAGTGATCTCCTTCCTCGAATTTTCCATGATTTGACCAGCTCCATCCTGGACGCAGGCGGGACACCCCGGGGGTCTCTCGTTCCCTGGAGTTAGCGCCATTCCGAGATAATAACTTTCAGGAGGAGACGCTAACGTGTTTTTTTCCTACCTAAATGTTCAGAAATAACTTGATAAACTTGGAATTCCGCTTCTTCCTGCCCCGCTCATTCTTCCTGACACTCTGTGGGGCGTAATTCAAAGCAAGCACAGGACACAGACAGGAGCAGTTGCCCCCAGGGCCAGGGCCCCCAGGGCGGGCCGGCAACGCCCCGGCTCTCGGCACACATGGGCTCGAGAATTGCTCATCTCTTCCCATGCCCGAGGCACTTCCATAGTGCAGAATCCGCACACTCTCCTCCTAGAATGTTCCGGGTTCACGTGTGGAGCCTGTCCCCTAGTCTCACCGTGTGGCTGCCGCACGCAATGCGACTTGTCCACGATCAGCGCCAGAGACCCGCGGCCCAGGGGAGCCCAGGGGCGTCGTGAACCTGCGCTGAGACCAGGAGCAGAACCGTGTTTAAACTCACCGGCCACGACGTGGCCTAGACACGTGGAGCGGGCCAGAGAGAAAGCGCAGCCACGCACTGCCCTGTCCTTCCCTCTCTTGCCGATAAGCAGGCCGGTTTTGCTTTGTAAACAGCATTTCCTGACTATTCAGGTATCAAAGAAAAGTATAAAGGTAAAAAGAACATAGTAATATTTTCATTGGGGTAAATACTAACATATTTTCTTCTAATTTTTCTCCATAAAAATATCAGCATACACACATTGTAAGTTCGAACATACTCAAGTTAAATTTTTTTGTCACTTGTTTCATTCAATATTGTCACGGTGCCTTTTCCTTGTTTTACAATTGTGTTCGAAAGCACAGTTCGAAATCATTAGATAGCACGTAATTGCCGGAATAGTCCATGATTTATTTAACTGTTTCTACAGTTTTAGGTGTAAATCGTTACCGGTTTCCCCTACGGGTCAGCACTGTCTCGCACCCTCAGCCGTGCGCCAGGCCTGGCTCCTCAGACACGAGATGCTGGATGTGGAGAGGAGGGTCCAGGGGCTGCGGTCGCTGGTCACAGGGTGATGTTCGTCGCTGGTGACAATGTGGGCAGGATATGAAAATAACAGCTGAAGAAGCCTGAGTGCTTGTGGTGTGCCAGGCTTTTCTCTGAGAGCTTTTGATTTAATGTTTACAGTAATCCAGTGAGTCGGTGTGGGGTGAACATTCCAGAGGGGTCTGTAGACCACGCCCCCCTGGGTCCGGTCACTCGAGCATCCAACCCTGATCTTTTCCTGGGCGTTTGCCCTTGGCCACCTCTCCTCTTCGGTGTCCCTCCTTGGAGAGAGCCCCTGTGGGGTGGGCACCCCTGGCTCTGACCTCCTGCTCTCCCCCAACACAGGCCTGGACACCCTGCACCCTGGTCTCTGCCCACCAGCAAACACGGATGAACGTCTCGCTTCCGAGAACTCCGGAACCTGCACCTGCTTCCTCCGATCTGCTTAGACATCATTCTTTGCTTTCAGCAACGTGACTTACTTCTTCCGAGGATCCAGAACGTGCCGTGTTTTTGTAATGTGGGCGTCCTGAAGAGCTGTCAGCAACAGATCTGCCGGGGCCAAGGCCTCCGCCCACAGCTGGAAGGAACTGGACGAGAAACACGGGAGAGTCCAGAGCAGGGCGTTCGATCACACCGACAACTGCGAAATGCAATGCTTGCCTCCCTCCTCCCCACCGCCAGTTAGCCCGGGGTGGGCCCCGAAAGGATGTGGTCCCCGTGTCGCCTACAGGCCGCAGGTGGTGCCGTAAGGAGCGCGCCTGGAGAGGCCCCATCCGCCTGTCTCATCACGTGGAGAGACGCGGCGTGCAGGTGGCTGGTCCAGGACTGAGTTGAGCCGCCGATTCCTCGGCACGCTGCCAGTGCACACGATCATCTGAAGCCGTGTATGGAGCCCACCAAGGCCACCCCACCGCTGCCTCCTGCACACCCCATCAGGAATCCATTTGCCCCAGATCGCGCCTGAGCAACGTGCACTTTGTTGCTGCGGGCAGAGAAGGGTTTTCGGCCCCACGGCCAGGCCAGCCAACCTGTCCGACGCACCATTGCTCCAAACCTGTCTCTCCCTTCTGCCCTCCGGCACTTCCCCCTTGTTCTGCACCTGGGAAACTGCCTTGCAACAGCCCTGTGTCACCCATGTCCCCAAATCCCTTCTCCTTTTTATGCAGTTTGCAGAGTCCTAGCTTGCCTGTGCACTCCCGGGTGGGCAGAAAGCACACGTGCACACGCACGGCACAGCCAGACACACCAAGGTCCCTTCGGCAAGACACTTTGCAGTGGAAGGTCTGCCCTGCCATGCCCGTGGTGTGAGCACACTAGGAAGGTTCCGGAATGGCATCACAGGATGTCCAGCCACAGCAGCTTCAGGGCCTCACGCATGGGGATGTCCCAGCCTCGACGTCGTCACCCGGGCGGATGTTCATAGATCCCTAGACTCCGAGTCAGCAGCTGCTGTCACGGAATAGCAGAGCCTGTGACCATGGCACCTGCTCCCCACAGTGCGGCAGGACGGGAGCTCCAGGGCCAGAGTACCCGCAGAGGGGGTGTGAGCTGGGGGACGTCCCTTCACCCGTGTGGGGATGCCTGCGCCCTCTGCCCTGCGTGGGGGCCGCCCATGGCCTTGCACTGCCGGTGAGATCCGGGGTCTCGGGGCTTGGGCTGCGGCTGGAGAGGAGCGGCATGGCCGGGCCTTCACGAGATTCCCCTTTTCTAACATCCTGACCCTCCCTGACCCGAAACATCCAGTGTCGCCTGCAGAATCCGCTCCAAGGGACCCACTCACTGGGCCTCGGCATTTCCTGTTCTGCTTCTTTTTCAGTCTTCGCATCTTCCAGTTCAGGTGTTTGTTGGTTCTGACGGACGCTCAGAGGCGCAGGGCACGCGTTCTCTCTCCGTCCTCACGTGCAGTGGGGGCTCCTTCGCTGGGGTTGGGATGCCCCTGCCAGGGGCCAGCCTTGCGCACGGCCTGGGGGACCATGGCGGAGCCCAGGGTAACGTCACCGTTCACGGCTTTGCGGCCGTGCGCAGCCCCCTCACAGAGGCTGTCAGGGGAGCACATGAACTGCCGTGGGGGGGTCCCCGCACCCCCTGAGGGCCACGCACGCTCACCGTCCTGCCGTCACTGATGCCTGCGGCGGGGGGATCGGAGCCCTGCAGTCCCAGGGTCTGCTCCCTACCGAGCCGCGGCACCAGGCGCATGTGCGACCTAACAGAAGCCAGAGGAAGCTTCCAGACTGTGCGCCCAGTCCCTGCTCCAGTCCCTGCCCCGCTCCCACCTGCAGAGGTTGAGCGAGAGGCGAGGACCATCTCATGAGACGCGTTTAGCTGGGTGTTCAGGGATTGGTCGTCTTATAACTGAGAATGCAGTGATCTCTCTACAGGGGGCGCTGCTCTGTGGGCACCCCAGGTGCTGACCCAGCTGTCCTGCTGGTGCTCAGCGGGGGTCGCAGCGTCGCAGGGCCGGGGAGCCAAGCACGGGCCCCCAGGGCCGCCCTCCTAGAGCACCTGCTGGGCTTGGGGGCCACCCTGACCCCCCAGTCAGCACCTGAGGGAGGGGCTTGGGGGGCCGTTGCCATCCAGGCCTCTTACACCCCCAGATCTCTGCTCTGGAAACTGTGCCTTCCGGAACTTCAGTCCACCACAAGTACCTACATCGTACGTCTGTTTTATTGCTTTTTAAAACCCAATTTAAAAAGTCGGTGATGTAGGAAGATCCTGTTTCCTGGTTTCCTGCTCTGCGGCACCCGGCCTGACTGGGGAGGGAAACCAGGCGAGCACGCAGGCGCCCTCAGCCTGGTCCTGGTCCTGCCCCAGCGGGTCCTGCGGCCGAGGGGACCCGGTGGCATCTAGTGGCCGCGTCGCTGAACAGACACAGTTTCCGGAGCCCCAGCACCGAGTCACTCACTGATTGTTGGACAGGAGCGGTTCTGGGCGCTATGTGGGGAGAGATACCGTCGCCACCGTCTCGCGCAAGCTGGAGATGGACAAAGGTTTCAGAGAGAAGCTGGGGACTCGTTTGCTCCAACCCCTCCCCCAAGACCTGCCTGTCCACTGATGCCCACCGGGTGCGGCCTGGGCTCTGTGGGCCCCTGAGCCGCACCTGCGGAGTCGGTCACAGCAGCGGGGCGAGGCCGGGCCCTAGAGCCTGGGCGGGACACTCACGGCACAGACGGGGACTCTGGTTACCCTGGGACGGTGGACCTGTGGCCACGCCCGCCTAGGTCACTGCCCATCCCTGTGGCCAGGCGCTCTGCCCGGCAACCCTGCTGGGGTGTCACGGGTGGGTGGGAGGGACAGCCGTCACCTGGAAGTGAGGACACCGGGCAGGTGCAAAGGCTGTTCCCGCCCTGGGGTGGGAGATGGGGCCACAGGAAGTCGGGTCCAAGCACTGAACGGGCCGAGAGATATGAGTGGCGGGTGGAAGAGAGTGGCCATGAGGGCAGAGGTGACCTTTGGGCACGGAGAGGGTCTGGCGGGGCTGGGGCCTGAGCCGGAGCTCGTTACCTGGAGGCAGGAGACGGAGGCCGGGTGAGGACACAGGGGCTTGGTTACAAAGGGCTTTCTAGTCTGTCATGCGCTTGGGCCTCATTCGGGGGGTACTTTGGGGCACAAACGGGGTTTGAGTACCAGAGTGATTGTTGAGGTTTGATCTTCCAAAGACAGCTGTGGTTCTCCTGCAAACTGCAGAAATTCCTGCAGAAGGAAAACAGTGAAGAGGCCGTTGTGACAATCAGACTAGAAACGACCGTCCTTGCACCATGCGCTGGCTGGAACTAGAGTTACGTCACGTGGACGCGATGACTTTTGCCGTTTTTGGGCCGGAGAACTCAGGATGCCCCAGTCCGGCCTCCAGAGCCGACATCTCATCTGGGCTCAGTTTCCTGTGCGAACGGAGGGGATTAGAACTGATAACTTCAAAGATGCTTTTCTTTTCTAAAATTCCGTATTTCACACTATCTGATTAAATATAACAAAAGGCCCTTGCTCCTGCCTCCAGAAAGGAGGTTGAAATGGACGCTGTTCCGTCCTGTGGGCCAGGCCTTTCCTGGTCTCTGTGCAGATTATACTGAAATAACATTTCAGTATTAGCTTCACATCCATTCTGTTGTATTAAAATACCATTAATATAATCCATGCTTGAATCTAACTCCGCACGTCTCAGAGCGACTCTGCGTGAAGGGACACCCAAGCAGGTCCAAGCCCCTCCCTGGGCCTCCTTGCAGGCGGGGCGATGGTGCTCTCGGGGCTGCTCCCATCAGGCCCCAATGACTCCTTTGCCACGGCCATTGGCCCAGAGCGCAGCAGCTCCAGCAGTGACAGCCGACACGTGCTCAGCACTGGAGTGCGTGGCGGTGACGTGCAGCCACCGTTTCAGAGGCAAATGGCTAATGGTGGATTCTGAACGGTGGAAAGGGAGGCATCCACTTTTTCTGATCTGCATTTGCTCATGAGCTTTGCAAGTGCAGGGTGTATACTCCGTGTTCTAAGTTCTTGGGTTAAATGTCTTTTTAAACCAAAAGTAAGCAAATCCCGTGTCATGCGCCTGACACGTATTTATTGCAACGTTCTTCAGAAGCAGTTTCCACTCTGACATGCCATTGCTGGGGTCATTGTTAAAGAGTTAAGAAGAATGGCGAGTAGGAGATCAAGATCAGGTTTTTCCAGAGACGTAACGACAAAATGAGTGGTGCGTTGTGAGAACGTTACCAAAGCGATAGGGTTTAAACCCTGAAACCGATGGAAGCCAACCGAAAGATGCCGGATAGTTTGTTTTTAACGCTTCTCCCATTGAAGTCGTAAGGCTGGAATCTTACAGACTGTAGTTTTAAACCATCTGTATGGGAAGCTTTTTATATGCTGCTGGGAAATGAATCAGTTTGGAAGTAATGCACGGTTTAAAAATTATTATTTATTCCTTCTTTTCTAATTAAAAAAAAACACTACAGCAAAATGAGGGGATAACGTGTAACAAACAGACACGAAACTTCACCTTAGATGAGCGAACAGAAACATTCACGCCGGACTTTAAAGTACGTGTAGAAGTAAATCGTTGCACAGGGACGGGTGTCCTCTGCGTCCCTCCCAGAACCACTGCCGTGTGGCCTGGCGGCCTCAC
Organism: Propithecus coquereli; assembly: GCF_000956105.1. NCBI lineage: Eukaryota > Metazoa > Chordata > Mammalia > Primates > Indriidae > Propithecus > Propithecus coquereli. Next base: position 595,799 of record NW_012153186.1, on the reverse strand, counting down.
ACACGGGCGCAGGGAGTCCCCGTTCTCGCGCTGTAAGTGCTCGCAAGCTCACTGCGCACACGGCGTGTTCACCGCAATGATCTGCCTGCTCCAACACGGATCTGACGTTCCGGACTTTGCTTGTTCCGTGGCTCTGGCGACGCAGAGAGAACGTAGGAAGGTGCCAGGTGAACTCGGCCGTCCTGTTCTGGGGGACGCTGATCTCCCGGGAACCAGGTAACAAGTCAGTATGTTCTGGATGGCTCTGTGGACTTTGCCCTCTCGCAGCCGGAGCTCCGGAGTCCAGCGTCGAGGCACCCGCGGCTCTGCCCCATCGGAGGCGCCAGGAAGGAAGGACCTTTCCGGTCTCTGGGGCGGCTAGGGGCTCCTGGGCTTGTGGCTCTTAAAGGCCACGGCTGTGGTCTGTCGAAATCCGGGCTCCACAGCTGTGGTCTCCCCTTACGTAGCGAGGTGCCCATTATTGGTTCTGTTTCTCTGGAGGCCTCTGGCTGGCGCCCGGAGAGGGGAGGTCAGCCCCAGCCAGGGCAAGAGGGGCCACATCTCCTGTCCGAGGGGCTTCCGCAGAGTTTGGGGGATGAGAGTCACAGCCCGCTCGGCTTCTGCTCACGGGTCCCCGTTCTAAGGTTCAGGGTTCAGGCTTCCCTCGATTCATCAGACAGTTCAGTCAAACCTTCCTCGTTCCTCACCTGGACCTGGACCTGGACGTGTAAAGCCATGGTCTTATTTTTCTCCTCCCACTTCTCTACACTTGCGGCGACATCCAAGCAACGCCGCGCCTCTCACACCCTCGTGCCCACCCACTGCTCTCTGACGGGCACGGTGGGGGCACAGCAAACTGCCGGTGGTGGCCCCGGGTGCTGCCGTCAGCTGTCAGAGCACGCTGGGTGCGCGACAGAGGAGGCCGGGAGGTGGGCATCGCCTGAAGCACCGCGGCAAACATCGCTGGCGGCAGAACAGCGGTCTGGGTGAGTCCGAGACACGTGGCTGGAAGTGGACCGTGGGGAGAGCTCACCAGCAGGTCCTTGCAAACAGCTCGCTTCCCACGTCGCCGTTTCCTTCCGTGTTCCCCCCCATTTCACTTCAACTCAGGCACACAAGTGTGCTGACGCCGACCAAGGAAGGGAAGTGCAACACCTGCGATAGACCAGTAAACCCTGCGGCGGTTTAAAGGGAGTTGTCAGGTGAGAGTCGTACACACTCCAGTGTCTTGTCACCTGCTTTCCTGACCGATCTCTGCTCCCGTTCCAGGTGAAAAGCTCTCTCCGTCCTTCTGTCCTTCTGCCGTGGGGCCTTTGTCGTCTCTTTGCTGCTGAGCGACAGTGCTTAGGTGGCCAACGCTGTCACGCTTGCTGACTGCTCCACGGTGCCGGGGACGGAGCAGGCTACTGCCATTGGGCGCAGGGGATGTGGGCGACTCCCAGGCCATGCGGCACCTGGGCAGGTGACTCTCAGATCTCCAGGTCTGCTTTCTGGGGAGTGAGACCCCACTCAAAGCCTCAGTGGGGGACGTGTCGGGGCTGTGCAGTCTGGAAACGGTGGCCCGTCTCCGGCAGTGCTGCCGCGTGCTCTGTGGTGGGCTCCTCTCTCCGCAGACTCCAAGCCCACACACCTGCTTGAGCTCAGTCAATAAAGTTATCATGTAATTATCATCAACTGGTCTTTAATTATTAATTGTCACCTCTGGGGCTGTCTGTGGACCCAGCGCTGTATTTCAGCTGAAAGCGGGACCCAGATTTGACAGATAGGGAAGCGTGGAGGAGATAATCAGTGCCACCATGAATAATTGAGCTTTAATAATTTTTGCTGCGTTTAGAAATCATTTCCCACACTTGTTACATGACCAAGTGCCTGGAGCTGAGAAGTTGATCAGATTCATCCCACACTTGGAGAAACTCTGCAGCCCGACTGAGAGCTGGGACAGCTTTACCGGAAGGAAGCTGGCGGTAGGGGATGTCTGGGGACCGGCGTCCCTTGGTGGCACTGTGGGACACACAGCACCACACAGGCAGGGAGGGCTTCTTGCACCAAGGTGGAGAGCGCGCTGGGGACAGAACTGCTTCCTTGCTTCCTACAAACGACTATGTTATTGTTTATCTCAATTATAAAGGCAGAATTTATTTATTGTAAACAAATCCAAAAAGATTTGTAACAAGTGTCCAAAAAGATGCAAGAAGAAGAGTAACTACCCCCTCCCCGGTTGGGGCCACCCTAGAGGGGCAGAATGGGCCATCACCCGGCATTCGGATCGATGTCGGATCGGTTCCGCTGCACGCCAAGAGGGCGTGCACAGGCGGACCTCACGTCATGAGGCCTCTGGGGACAAGAGCAGGATCCCATGCTGTTCTGAAAATGGCTTGAGAGGGCCGCAAAAGACAACGGGCATTCCCTTTATCGTGCTTGGGGGGCTGGGGTGGAGGTTCTCACCTGTGGGCAGGGGCTGTGTGCTCGAACCTCCCACTGGTGTTCCAGAGGGGGCACCCAGCCTTCTCACCAGCCTGACGGATGTGGGACAGAGGAGGAGAGGGCACGGCTTAGCTGTCAGCAAACATGAAAGGGGGAGTCAGACTTGATCACATCTGTCTAGTCCTCTCACTCCAGAGGGACCATTGTTAGCAGTTTCCAGAGCATAGATATTCTCTATGTATATAGAGAATCTATATATGTATATATGTATATGTAAATATCTATATATGCATATAGATATTCTCTATGTATATATATTCTCTATGTGTATAGTATATACACATACTTACATGTGATGTGTACCTCTGTTCATCCACCCACACACCCATCCACCCATCCATCCACCCACCCATCACCCACCCATCCATCCATCCACCCATCCACCAGCCCACCTATCCGTCCATCTGCCCATCTACCCTCTTTTAATGTAGAAACATCACCACGTTACATGTACTGTTCTGAATTTGTTTTTCCACTGATTAATGAATCTTGCAGTGACACATGTCTGCAGCTCCATCTGCTTCTCCTTCTGGCTGCCTGGTGTCCACAGCCCACCGATGGTGGCCACTGGTGATTCCATTTTCCCCATCACAGATAACCCTGGTACTGCTGCACCTGTGCAGGTACGCTGCCGGGATACACTCGTGGAAATGTGATCGCCAGGTCACAGGTTACGTACATTGTAAGTTTTGATGGATATGATCGAACGGTCTTCCGAAACTCTGCCCTAGAATACTCCACGGCCAACAGGTTATCAGAATCGCTGTTTTCGCTACCTGAGTCAGTGGGGGTGGGAGGGGCATCACAGAACAACCTGCCAATTCGAAATACGAGAAAACCTGGCAGCATTAGCTTGCATCTTTCCAGATATTTATTAGCCGTTTTACTTCTTATTACTCTGAATACCCAGTTTTTCTCAAGTCGATCGCTCTTTTCTCATTACTTTGTGAAAGACTCTGCCACAGCATACGCTGCAGGTACGTTTTCCAGTTTGCCCTTGACTTTGTGTACGAAAGGTTTTGCTTTAAAGAATTCTTAGCTGGCCGGGCGCGGTGGCTCACACCTGTAATCCTAGCACTCTGGGAGGCCGAGGCGGGAGGATTGTTTGAGTTCAGGAGTTCGAAACCAGCCTGAGCAAGAGCAAGACCCCGTCTCTACTAAAAATACAAAGAAATTAATCGGACAACTAAAAAATATGTAGAAAAAATTAGCCGGGCATGGTGGCACATGCCTGTAGTCCCAGCTACTCGGGAGGCTGAGGCAGGAGGATCACTTGAGCCCAGGAGTTTGAGGTTGCTGTGAGCTAGGATGCCATGGCACTCTAACCCGGGCAACACAGTGAGACTCTGACTCAAAAAAAAAAAAAAAAAAAAAGAATTCTTAGTTATCACAAGATCGAAATTAACAGTTCTGTGTAATGGCTGCTTGTTGTGCTCTGTTCAGAAAGCCCGCCGCGAGTGAAAGACTGGTTGTTTATTATCTATGCCTTTGTTTTTATAGTTCTTAATTCTTATATGTAAACTGATGCTCCAATAGGAATGCTCTCCTGTAGGCAGGAGACAGACGTCCCCAGCTTGTCTAATAAGCTAGCAGGTTGTCTCGGTGCCATTTATTCACTTGGTGGCTTGAAATGCAGTGTTTATCACACTTGTCATTCTGGACTCGGTTCCACTCTGGACTCTGTGCTCCATGCTGTTCCACGCGAGGGTGTCTCTCCTGGCTCATGCAGTTTTATTGATTGTTCTTTACGATATATTTCCACGTCCAAGGAGGCGGGTCCTCTGCACCCTCTCTCTAAAGTTTTCCCGGCTATTTACAGCGGTTTATATTTCTGGAAGATCTTTAGCACCCTTATGCCACGTTATGCGAGCTCTCGTCCTACCAGCATATGACAAAGATTCTGCTGTTATTTAAATCGGGAACGCAGACCTGAGCGCTCAGCAGAGGCCTGGAGGCTCGTTGAGGCCAGGCCCCCCCACACAGAGTTCTGGGCGGAGTTCTGACCTGCCTGTGGCGGAGGCGGCACGAAGTGGTCCTTCAGGGCCTCCTGCCTCCCGCCAGCACCAGTTCACTCCCCACCCCGAGCTGCCCTCGGGACAGGGCTGGGTACGTCCACTCACGAGAGAACTTAAGGACGTGGAAACACGGAGTGTCGCCCACGCCGCTATCGTGAGTCATTGGCAAATAATCTGCCCCCTTTTTGTTCATGTGAAGAACTGTGTAATTGTGAAGTCTAAGCATCTGTGGTTGCATTACTTTTTATTTTTCATTTTTTGCTGTGTGAGTGGGTGGGCAGAGCACAGGGGCCTGCAGATCTGTGCAGAGAGAGGAGAAGGTGCTTCTCCCCGGCAACTCCTGCCCCTGGACCATGTGCTCGAAGGTGACGACGGGACGGCCTGGGGATGCAAACCCGGCAGCCCCTGCCTGGGCAGAAGACTCCGGCACCGCGGGCCCGTCGGGAGAGACAGGCTCGTGAATGTGCCTGGATCACGGACGGCTAAATAATGTTTTTGTGCCGGTTTTTCCAGGAAGATAAAGTAACAAAACTAATAAGTAATAAAACCTAGTTGTACTTCCTTTTTTAGCTCAAGAGGAGAGGAGAGGGAGGCTCCGTGTGTGGGGCCAGCTCCGGTCACCTTGGGTGGCCTGCGGGGCCGGCATCGGGCATCGCCGATTCCCAGGACAGAGCGTTCCCGGAGACGAGCGCGTTCAAACACACTCTTTGCAGACGTTTCGTGGCTTTCCCCTCACCTTCAGGCCGCGTGAGTGTGCGTCGCAACACGGGCAGCTGCACTGAGAGGGGACGGTGTCCCGAGCGTCCCCCGCGCACCGCCCAGCGCTCTCCCAGGCGCTTGCGTGAGATTGACAAGGATGAGGACGAGGACCGGGACTGGCATCTGGTGGCTGCTCCCCACACTGGCTCTCATCGCCCGCCCTGTCCTCACAAAGACGCTCCCATTACTCTCCTGTCCAGCGCTCCTGCAGGAGACCTACCGCCCGCCCTCCTCGCTCACGCCCACGGCCCAGGGACGCACTCGTTCTCGCTGCGCTCCCCACTGACGCGCCCACGGGAAATTATTTCCCGCCATCACGGGGCTTCGAACACGATCTCCCAGCCTCGCCAGTCACTGTGCCGCGGAGAGGGAGCCAGGTCGCCTGCGCCCGCCTCCGCCCTCCCACTCACGCTTTCTTCTGCATGATGGGCCGCGTGTGTGTTTGCTTCGCAGCGAACAGTAAAAAGCAAAACAGAGCCCTGTCTGGATGTGTAAAAGCAACGTAGCAGGTGACACAAAAGGGGTGGAGGTGGCTCCTTGCTGTGGTCTGTCCACGGGCTCGTCACCCACAACTGCTCCGCAGACCCGAGCCCTGAGCCCTCCACAACCTCAGACACGCGAGGTCCGGGGGGAGCTTTCCTTTGCGGCTGGAGGAGCCTCCCGGTGCTCAGAGCAGCCCGGGGACACGGCAGGTGGGGTGTCAGGCTCCGGTCGTGCCCGGCCTGCGCCGCCGCTCCGTCTCCTCACCCACCAGCGAACGGCATCCATTTTTCCCGTTGCCGCCACTTGCGCCCGTGCGACTCTATCATATAACCATTTGTCTTGGGCTCCTGTCTGAAATAATTTGAACTGCCAAATCCCGAAATGAATAGGTTTTGTTAACACAAAAGGCTAAGGAACTGGCTGGAAATTTTAAAGAGCTCCCGGCCCCGCGTCGTAACGGATCACATTGTTGGCTCCAGGCACCCTCTGTCAGCGTCACTCTGCCTCAGTGGGAGCGGATGATGGATGGGCTGCCGCCGGGGCGGGGGAAGGCGCGCCGGCCGGGGCTGGGAATTGGCTAAGTACTCGTGGGCGCTCCGACCTCATCACTGCGCGCAGCGAGCTGGCCTCCTCGATTTATAAACTGGGCTGGTGATTAATGGTCTTTTAAGTGGACAAGGCAGGCCAAAGCCTCACAAATCGGCCACTCAGACACGACGCCCACGTGTAGCAGGAGAATAACAGCCTTCTCATGGCGGCGACTGCGACAGCTTCGGAGCAGCCACATCCATCAAGCCCCGAGTCCACCGCTCTTGACGCCGGTCCCCTGGCCCGGGCTCCTGGTCAGCGTCTGCCAAAGGCACAAAGGAGGGGGCGCGTGTGGGGAGCTGGCTTCTCTCTGGCGGGACCAGGGGCAGCTTGGGAGGAATGTGGCGGCTGAGGACAGGGACACAGAGGGCAACCGGCCTTCGCAGGGGCCTCTCCTGACACCCCGGGGTCTCCCGCCGTGGCCACGCCAGTCTGGGCGATTTATTCGGGCTTCGTTCCTGGTGTGCGACCCCCTTGGTGGCTCTGAGGACACTGGCCTGCAGGTAAGGGGCATCTAGCTGCGCTCCGTGCCCCCATCCCTGGCTCACTCCCTGCCGGCCCTCCTTGGCCTGCGTCCTGCGCTGGAGGCGTCGTGGCGAACCCGGGCCATAGCAAGGGTTGAGGCCATAGCAACCCTGGCGGGGAGGGCTGGGCGCCCCTCTGTGCCCAGTGCTGGCTTCCCCCAGACCTTCCTCCCCGCCCCCCGGGACACCTGGGCAGGAGAAGAGGCTGGGGTTGCATCGAGAGGGGCGCAGGGGCAGCCGTGCCTGGGGACGCTCGGCCTGGAGCAGGGCACCTGTCGAGATGGTGGCTATAACTGGAGCTGGGCTGCTGCCGACTCAGAAATAAAGGCCGGGGCACCGCGGCTGTGGGGGGGCAGGAACGAACGGTCGATAGGGAAAACCGACCTCTGCTGAGAAAGAGCTTTCACGTCTCCCCAAGGGAGACTCCAGAATCATTCCAATCTGTTCTGAGCTCCAGGGCAAGCTTCCGTGCGTCTAAAGCAGGAAGGAACAGGAGAGAAATCGCAGACAGACTTTCCGAATGTCGGTGACGAACCGAGCCCTTAGCGTTGAACTCGGGGCGTAGTCTTCAAAGGCCCCGTGCGAGGAACGCGGGCGCAACTACTGAGTGATCCGGTAGCCTGGGACAGCTACGGATGACGAGCGTCACCTCCTTGCAAGCATTGCGAAACGCAAACGTGAGACTCCGAAACCACACTGTCTGAAGGGAGAGGTTCAGAGCGTGGGTTGAAAACGTCATCACAGAACCCTCCACGGAGGAAGCCCGCCGGTGGGGACCGCAGGGGACATATTACTTATGCAAATGTATTTGGTTACTGAAGATGGAGCAGAATTCGGTGATGAGAGCGTCTGCCCCCCACACGATGATGTTCCTTTTTTCCCAGCAGAGGTGAACTTTCCTTTTCTGCTGCTGCTTTTTAAAGTCAGCAGAATAGACTGTCGGTTCAGAACTGCACGTAATTTGTGGCTCAAAAGGCCTGCGATCATCTCATCTCACGTCAGGGACAAGGGCTGTGAGTGACGCCGCCTGCCCAGGACCACGCCTGGTGCGTGGACACGGGTCGGCGGTGTCTGTCCTGATACTTCTTTCTCTTCAGTTACCACTTGGAACATGCTCCCTCTACGTTCTCTTTGCCCCCCAAGTTTTAATTTAAGGAACGTATTCATTTTGCGACAGAAAACTCGATGTAAGTAGGCGGCGAACATCGCGTTGCTCCTGCAGACGGAAGGGACGGGGCTGGAAGGTGGAACGGCACCCACTGCCGCTCGGGAGTTCAGAGTCTCCCTGCTTCACAGGCGACTTCCGAGACGAGCTTGGGCCAGAGCTTCATTCATCTTCCTCCCATTTCTGGAAACAACGGAACAGCATGAAGCTCAGTCTAAATGACACAGTGGAGTTTTCTTCTGGCTCATCCTTCGACGTAAATTCAAGCAAGTCTCTCTGGGATAGCAATAGACATAATGACACTTCTCTACCTCCCGGAGCATGCGAGTGCTGTTCTCAGCCCTGCTGCACACGCCACTTTGTTGATCCTCGTGACGAGTCCGTGGAAGAAGTGCTGTGGAAGGGGAACCGAAGCACAGAGAGGGCAAGCAGCTGGCTCAGGGCTGCACAGCCACCCAGCGGCAAAGCCAGGTTCAGAGGCAGGCAGCCTGCTGCACCCGTGAGCATTGATAAAGAGAACACGTGAACTTGCCAGACGCAGGGGTACAGACCCAGCGTGTTGTGGCTCCCTTCCACTCACCCGGTGCTCACGGCGCATTGTGTCGCACGACTAAGCTATGGTCAGGTGGACAACAGGTGACACAAAGGGCTGCTGCATGAGGACCGTTTGCCAGGACGGCACTGCTCTCGTGGAAACGCAACGACATGCCGTCTTGGATTTACTTACCCTGGTTCAAAGGTCATTGCTCCGTGAGTGTACTAAGGTCCCTCCCACAACCGCGCAGTCACGGCGCGTCGTGATGAGCCGCAGGCTGAACTGTGATCATCATCAGCTTACTCTGTGGGTTCAACCTGGCTTTCTGAAAAACAAATTAAAACAAAAACAAAGACCTAAACCAACCGCGGACGAGCAAATCCCTGCCTCCACCCTGGCTTTGCAGGTGGCCCTTAGGACAAAACTGAACTTTCTCCATCGGTTATAAATCACGCACATATGAAACTTTCTTTCGGTCTGTTTGCAACTATCACATTGTAGACTCATTTGCTATACTGATGGGAAAAAGAAAACCAACTCGTCAACGTTTGAAGCACAAAGACTGTATTTATAACGCAAGTGTCCGACAGCGTGAAGCGGTTCGGGGTAATTGACTTTCCGGGTGGGATTATTTTTGGAGAGAAAGCAACATTTATGTAGATTGCACAGCTGCGGCGGACGCCCTGCGCCGGCAGAAACTGCTGAGGCATCGCTGGAAGTTTGTCTTGCTATGGGTGGTTTCGTCTCCAACCAGTTGTATTGATTTCTCTCGGCGGATTCATTATCGGAGGCCGTTTCAGACTTCCCCGAGATGGACGGAAGGAAAAATGATGTTTTCATTTCAGCGGAGCCTGTTGGCCATTGTGCCTGGTTTCTCTGGGGCCCCAGAGCTCACAAATCAGGCCGAGCCCGGGCAGGACGGGGCCTGGAATTATCTGTCTCAGCTGCGGTCCCGGAGTCTGGCGCGGTCGGGGGCTCTGCGGACGGCTTTGCGGGGTTCTCTGCTACTGTTTGCAGAGGAGCATTCAGCCCCAGGGGTAGAGAAAGAGAAATTATGGGATTGCACAGACGTGGACGTCTGGGTTATTTATCTCTCGTGCAGCCGGTGCTCTGACGCGGGGAAGATTTAGGTGCCCGCCGAGACACGGGACCCTCCCAGACACACTGGCCTCCCTGCCACGGGGGCGCGTCCAGAGGTCGCCTACAAGGGCCAGGACCAGGGAAGTTCTTCAAGAATCACTTCTATTGAATCTGAGAATCCAGATACTAAAGATGAACAAAATATTTAAAAATAAATGGTCTTGGCACTCACTCCTATGAGTTTTATGAGTTCCATAGTAATAATAATTTATACTTGAATATCAGCATTAACGTGTCCATACATCAAGGTGTTTCTCATCTCTTTTTATCCACAGAACATCTCTGCGTGGTGGACGGAGCAGGGTCATTAATTTCTGTGAAGTTTCTACCACGAAAGTCTGCTGGGCTTGGGGAGAAGGTTGTTTTCAGGCGATCACACCTTCTCTCTGGTGTTCCATGGTATCTGAGAAATGTTCTCTGTGACACCATCACTCTATGGAGTCGTTAAATAGCACCTTGAGAAGTTTTTTGTCTATATTATCTTTTTTTACTATAAGTATAATGTGGTAACTGCAAAAATATCATGTTGTCACATAGAAATCAGATAAAAAGTGAAAATAACAAACATAATTCGTGTGCATGTATTTTGCCACCTAGACACAATCGTAAGTTAACACTTATATGTTCTCTCTATATTTTCCAGATGTGTGATAGCGAAAAGTAGCATTTTTTACAATGCTTTGGAAACTTTTTCCATTGGAAAAAATATTTTGAACTTGGCTCCTGTAACTCCCTGAGCATCGCTTTTCGAGGTTGCCAGGTGGGCTTGGGCCCCCATCTGCCCTTACCTGCGTCCTAAGGTGGCACTTAGCGCTTCCTCTTTGTTACTTCAGGTGTCCTGACGTGAATGTTCCGGAGTCGGCTTCGACTTGTTCATGATGGTCTCGGGACCGCGCCCAGGCGGGGCGGTGGGCGGAGGCGACCGTCCGTTTGGCAGCTCCGGGAGGGCGGGGGGCTCGCCGTGCTCTGCTCTGAGCTGGTTCGTGCTTTGGGGGTCGCGTGTCGATGGGCATGTTGCTAATCTGAATGCCCACTCGTATGTTTTTTAGCATTTTTTGTGCACTGATTTTTCGTGCCCTTGCCGGGCTTCTTGCTGACATCTCTCCTCCGTGTTTATGAGAGAGACACAGCAGCAGGGCGTCAGCCCCTTCCCCGCGTTTGTCACGAAGTGCCCTGCACGGTCCTGCTGCTGGCCTTCCACTGTACGTGCTGTGTTTCCCCGTGGGCCGTAGCTTTCCGTTTTTAGTCAAATCCACCAAATTGGTTTTTGGAGAGTTTCTGCATTGGGCGACATGCTTAAAAATATCTCCCCCATTCTAAGTTTGTATAAATCTTCACATACATTTTTCTAGAATGTTACACTCTTATTTGCTTTCACCTAAACCGTTATATTGTCTGGAAAGAGCTTTGATACACGATGTGCCGTGGACCGTAGGGGACCTCACGCCCTGTGCCACGTGGAGCTGCACTCTGTGTCTGGCCTGTGCCGCCCCCACATCTGCAGAGCAGGGAGGGAGGTGCTCCCACCGCGTGGGTGTCAGGGAGGCCACCACCTCCACCTCCAGGAGGGGCTCCAGGTGGGACTTGGGTGAGGAGCGTTGCAGTTTTGCGCCATCCTGCTCTGGGCCTACAGCACCACGATGGAGTCATCTTGACTTTAAACCAGTTCCGTGTCCCCCTGGAAGCCCACCTACAGTGCACCCCCCAGAGCATCCTGGCAAGTCAAAGCGGCCTGTGGAGAAACGTGGGCCTTTGCACAGCCCCTTTGCACAGCGCCGAGTGTTGCGGATGGAATTCTGGGTAACAGTGAGTCAAACCTCCGTGGCCGATTTATTATTCGATCGCTTGCTGGGAAAATGCCTGGTTTATTTGTAAGGCAGAGCCTGACATTTTCCCTAATCGTAATCACTACGATTTGTAGCGCATACATTGTATTATTTATTTAAAAGTAAATTTATTTTGAATAACTGAATTTGAATGTGAATGAAGTACAGTCTTTAGGTGAAGGATTTAAATAATCTGCCTTCTAGAAAGCCTGCGTGGATGTGTAGCTGCATGAAGCGAGGGTGGGGTTGGGAAACGTAGACAAGCTGTCAAGTAGTTGCAGGCGTGTTGAAGAGAAGAATCCGATTTTCTCCTGTGGACCCTGGAGTGTGAACTCAGCGTCTGTGGCCCTGTGAGGGGCACCCCGCTCTGGGGCCCAAATTCCTGTTTCTCAACACTCTGCCCGGTGGAGGCAGCTCTTTGTGGGAGTGAACATCTCGGTGGTGCCAAGGGTCTACCCGCCCCAGCTCCGCATGGCACATGGCGGCACTCTGTCCACGGATGACAAGGGAGGACGCTTTGCATCTCTGTCCACTGTCCACAGATGACCACACGGGAGGACACGTGCATCTCAGTCCACTGTTCAGGGATGACCACACGGGAGGACGCTTTGCATCTCTGTCCACTGTCCACAGATGACCACACGGGAGGACACGTGCTTCTCAGTCCACTGTCCAGGGATGACCATACGGGAGGACGCTTTGCATCCTCTGGGAGAGGGCAAATTTCTAGAAGGCATCCACACTTCCCGGGGTCCTATCCTGTCCACAGACTCCAGCCCCACAGGACCCAGGGACACATCCCAGCCATTCCAGATGTGTCCACGGAGCAGCTGCACCAACCCAGATGATGCTCTTCTCCTAGAGCTGCATCTTAGACATGCACGAGGTGTTCATCAGACCCGGGCTCCTCTCCTGGTGCTCCACCTGAGACGTGAACCAGGTCTTCATCATCTTCAGGCTCCTGTCCTAGAGCTCCAATTGAGACAAGGGCCAGGTGTTCCACAGCCCCAGGCTTCTGTCCTCAAGCTCCACCTGAGACATAGAGCCACTGTTCCTCAGCCCCAGGCTACAGTCCTAGAGCTCTACATGAGATCTGCGTCAGGGTTTCCACGGACCCAGGCTCCTACCTGACAGCTTCACCTGCAAAGTGAACATGGCGTTCCTGAGCCCCAGGCTCCCGTCCTAGAGCTCCACTAGAGACCTGGAGAAATAGGCCAGGTGTTCCTCAACCCAAGGCTCCCGTACTACAGCTCCAACTGAGACATTAACCAGGTGTTCCTCAAGCCCAGCCTCCCACCCTAGGACTCCACCTGATTCATTGTCTGGGTGTTCCTAAACACCAGGCTCTTTCCCTAGAGCTCTACCTGAGACATGGTCCACGTGTTCCTTAGCCTTAGAGTCTTGTCCTAGAGTTCTGCCTGAGACGTGGAACAGGTGCTCCTAGGCCCCAGGCTCCACCTTAGTCTTAGTGCTCCACCTGAAACATGGACCAGGTGTTCCTCATCCCCAGGCTCCTCACCTAGAGCTCCACTTGAGATGTGGACAAGGTGTCAATCAGCCCCATGCTCCTTCCTGGAGCTCCACCTGAGATGTGCATCAGGTGTTCTTCATTTCCAGGCTCCAGCCATAGAGCTCCACCTGAGACCTGCACTAGGTGTTCATCAGCCCCCAGCTCATGTCCAGTGCTCTGCCTGAGACATGGACCAGGTGTTCATCAATCCAAAGCTCCTGTACTACAGCTCCAACTGAGACATGCACCAGCTGTTCTTCAGCCCCAGCCTCCTCTCCCACGGCTCCACCAGAGACATTGACCAGGTGTTCCTCAGCCCCACGTGCCTGTCCTAGAGCTCCATGGGAGACATACAGCAGGTGTGCATCAGCCCTAGGCTCCTGTCCTAGAGCTGCATCTTTGACGTGCACCAGGTGTTCATCATCCCCAGACTACTCTCCTAGAGCTCCACCTGAGACATAGAGCAGTTGCACCTCAGCCTGAGGCTACTCACGTAGAGCTCCACCTCAGACAGGGACCAGGTGTTCAAGAGCCCCGTGCTCCTCTGCTGGAGCTCCACCTGAGATGTGCACCACGTGTTCTTTATTTTCCGGCTCCAGCCATAGAGCTCCACCTGAGACCTGCACTACATGTTCATCAGCCCCAGGCTCCTGTCCTAGTACTCCACCTGAAACATGGACCAGGTGTTCCTCATCCACAGTTTCCTCACCTAGAGCACCACTCGAGATGTGGTCTAGGTGTTAATCAGCCCCATGCTCCTTCCTGGAGACCTACCTGAGATATGCATCAGGTGTTCTTCATTTCCAGGCTCCAGGCATGGAGCTCCACCTGAGACATGGACCAGGTGTTCCTAAACCCTGGGCTCCGGATCTAGAGCTCCACCTGGTTCGTGCACCAGCTGTTCCTCAGCCCCAGCCTCCTCTCCCACAGCTCCATCTGAGACATTGACCAGGTGATCCTCAGCCCCAGCCTCCTGTCCTAGAACTGTATTTGGCTGTTCCTATGCAAATCTCACACTGTCTTAATTACTGTTTAAGTTTATCATAAATCCTGAAGCAATAATGTGGGTATTCTATTTTGTTCTTTTTGATTGTTGTGGCTGTTTAAACTTCTTGTATTTCCCATTTAATTTCAGAATCAGGTTGATGAATTCTACCAAAAAAATAATGAAGCTTGAGATTGAGATCAATATGGGAAAAATTGATGTCTCGACAGAACTGAACCTCCTGATCTGAGAACCTGGGCGTCTCTCCACCTGCTGCGGTGGTCTTGGTGTCTCCAAGCAGTGTTTTCTGGCTTTTACTACATGGGTCTTGCACATCTTTTGTCAAATTTAGATCTAAGTGTTCAGTAACTTTTATTGTTTTCATAAATGGTATTCTTTTAAATTTAAATTTCTTATTTCTCATTGCTTGCGTATTGAAACATTCAGTTTTTCTGTATTGATCTTGTAACTCTTGTTTCCTGTAATTGTACTAAAATAGCTTATTAATTCCATCCAGTAGCTTTTGGTGTCATCTTAAAAAAAAGACATTTTATTTTTTTTCCTATCTGGTTGACTTTTATGTACGTACTTACATGCACACACGTGTGAACTTACTGCTCTGGTTAAGAACCTCCAGCACTGCACTGGACACAGAGTCAGGGCAGGTGTCCCGCCTCATTTCTGATCTCAGGAGGTAAAAACATGTCTTTTCCCAAAAAGTATAGTGTTAGCTGTGGTTCTGGTGTGGTGGTTTGCAGACACCCTTTACAGGTTGTTTCATGCCATTACTAGTTTACAGAGAGTTTTCTTTTAATCAGTAATGGATACTGGATTTTGTTCAATGCATTTTCTGTTTCTATTATGATAACTGCATGAATTTTTGTGTTCATTAATATGGAGTATTGCACTGACTACTTTTTCAATTTTAAAATAACCTTGCATTTTGGGGCAAACCTCACTTAGTTATAATGCATTACCATTTTTAGATTTGTTGGATTTGATTTGCTAAAATTTTTGTTAATAATCTTTGCATCTATATTTACAGGAGATATTGGTTTGTAGTTTCCTTATATAAAAGAGAAATTTGTGTCTGATTTTGGCACTAGTGTGATGCTGGCCATAGTACGTTGGGAGGTGTTAATCTCTTCTGTTTTCTAGAAAAGTTTGTGGGGAATTGATAACATTTCTTCCTAAAATGTTTGGAAAAACTTATGAGTGAATTCACCTGGGATTTTCCTTGTGCAAAGATTTTAACAGCAATTTCCTCTTCTACAGTAGATGTAGCGCTGTTCACGCTATCGAGGATTTAGTGTCCAATGCAGAAATTGCTGGGGACACACTCAGATCACAGTGGTCCCTTTTTTCTCTGGCTACTTTTAAGATTGTTTTCTCTACTATGGGCTTAAAGCAATTTTTATCATAATTTACCCCATGTTATGTTAATTTTCTTTTTCCTGCTCCTCCTTCTCCTTTTCTAAGGATTTGTTGAGCTTTAGAGTCTGTGAGCTTATGGTTTTGTCAAATTTGGACATTTTCAGGCTACCTCTTAAACGTTTTTTCTCCCCCGCACTTTTGGAATCTCAAAGTGCATGTCTGTCCGGCCGTGTGAAGTTTTCCACAGTTTGCTCTTGGGCTTCCTTCTGGGTTTAACTTTGGGTAGTTTTTGTCCCTATTTCTTCAAGTTCACCAATCTTTTCTTCCGCAGGGTATAAACTGCTGTTTTCCATTCAGTGTATTTTTTATTTTTATTTCAGATATTTTATTGAATTTTTATTAAAGTCTATTTTATACCTTCTACATGTCTTCTTAAAGTTATCAAGCTTTTCTCTGCTTTCTTAAACATACGAGATACAGTTATCATAATGGTTGCTTAAATGTTCTTGCCTTTGATTCATGTCTGGGTCTGTTTCTATGGATTTATTTTCCTCTCCTTATGGGATATATTTTTCTTCTCTTTTGCGTGCCTGGTAATGTTGGATTGGATGTTGGACTTTGTCAATTTTGCCTTCCTGTGTGCTGGATATTTTTGTATTTTCATGCGCAGTCTCGAGCATTTTCTGGACTGCAGTGAAATTATGTGGAAAGTCTGACTCTTCTGAGACTTGTCCCCAAGCCTCGCGGGGGCCCCAGGGCTACCTGCGGTCTGGGGCTGCTCTTGCCCACTCTTCAAGTGACATGCTCTGAGCTCTACCTGATGTCCCGCTGACCAACTGGTTTTCTTCTGTGGCCAATGGGAACACAATGACTTCTGGCCCTCTGTGTGATCACAGGACTTCTCCGGCCACGGTTTTCTCACGTGCATTCCCTGGCCGGTACTCAGCTTTGCTCAGCACAGCGGGTGCTTCTCCGCAGATCCTTGCAGCTCTCCGTGCAGATCCCCCTCGGGAAGTCTGCCCTGCGGGATCCAGCCGCCGTTGAGCTGCCTTATGCTTCCTGAACTCCCAGTTCTGTCCGCTCAGCTCAAGATCGCGCTGGGCTTTCACTCAGGGTTCCCCTGGAGCCTCTGTCCGGGCGGGAATCTGGAGGCAGTGTCAGCACTCACCGGCCCATACTCTCCCTCCCAGGGGCCACTGATTTGTGCTGCCTGATGTCCAATGTCTGAAAACTGTCATTTTACATGTTTTGTCAGTTTTTTGGTTGTTTTAGGTGGGAGCGTAAATCTCATACGTGCTACTCCATCTTGGGAGAAGTACAGGCTATTTTTGAGAGTTATTTAAATTAAAACTACATTAACAGCTTGCATTGGACAATTCATGCATTTAGCTGATATATACTGAGTAGCAGGTATGTGTCTGACATATTTCCAGATGAACCAAACAGACAAAATCCTTTCCATGTGTAGCTTATACTCCTTTGGATGTAGACTGACAAAAACAACAAGCAAAATACTTATCTGATGGCAATGAGTGCGGTGGAAGAAAACACGTCTGGGAGGTGTGGTCAGGACTGTGATGCGTGTGTATTTTCAGATACAGCACCACTGAGAAGGAGGAATCACACTGAGGATGCGCGTGGGTGGGATCGGAAGCCTTGGGAGCCGAGAGAAGCAGTATCACGTGCATAGCTTTTCCTCAAATTCCAGAATTCCTGAGATGTAAATAGGAAACGCACTATGGGTTGAGCAAACTGAGACTTGGGAAAAGCTGGTGGTGTGCCCTGGGTGCCGTTAACAGTTTGAGTCAGCTTTAGAGATGAAATCTTACTGCCCACTCCTCTGGGGTGCAGTTCTAGGGACGCCATCAGAGACGGCTGAGAAAACCTTCCTGCCCCGACTCCAGCCAGGGACACTGCAGTGCATGACAGCGAAGACACAAACTCGAAATGGTCTCTGGGGAGGAGGCCAGTGTGGCGGTTGGGAGTGTTGGGAGTGATCTCGAGCACTCATGGTGCCCTGCTGGCCGGGTGAGCAGAGCGGAAGGTGGAGAAGAGGATGAGCACTAGTGGCTGAGAACACCTGAGTGGCAGCTGCAGCAATCCCTAACCTCTGTCTGTTCCTGACACTATTTGTTTGTTTGTTTCAGTGTTATGGAGCTTGGGTAGATAAAAGCAGACTCTGGAGTATCCTGGAGCACCTTTGCTAACTCTTAAATCTTAGGATTCTCTGCAATAAGATAGGAATAATGATCATCTCTACCCCAGAGGGATTTCAGGAGGGTTAGAGAAGGTAATATGTGCACAGCCTTTAGAACTCTGCCTGGTACGTCTTAAGTACACATGTGGTAAGAACACATCAGATATTAGCTACCACCATTATCATCACCATCACAATCATCATCACCATAACCACCATCACCATCATCACCATCACCATCACCATCATAACCATCGTCACCACAACCATTACCATCATCATCACCATTATCACCATCATCACCACCATTATCATCATCACCCCACCTTCATCATCAACAACATAACTCCATAATCAGCACCGTCACCGTCACCATCATCGTCACAACCTTCATTATCACCATCATCACCACCAGCACAATGACCTTCATTATCACTATTCTTGTGCCACCACCATTGTCATCACCTTCGCCATTGCCGCCACCATCACCATTGTGTGCTTACTCTTCAAATCCCTTCCTCCTGCACTGAGAATTTTCAACACCTTGAGCACCACCTGTGGAGCAGCAGTGTGCGACGTGAGCATCCACCCAAAAGAGAACATGAGAACTCTGGAAGCTCAGTGCCAAGTTTATCCTGCCATTGTGAAGAGTGAACGACAACCTTGAGCTCTTCCCACAGACAGTGCTAGTTACACACAGCCTCTACTGCTCCAGTTCCATCCTTCAGTTCATGGCCAAAACTAACCCCACCCGTACCAAAGTGGAATGAATTTCAATTTCGAGCCTGTTATTGACATGACAAGGTACACAAGAATTGCCAGTGTTAACACATCAGGTCCCCATGTCTCGGAAGTGGTCATGGCGCACGTCTCTTCCTCATCTCTGTGTTCCAAGTCAGTGTCAGGCTCTAGCACTTGAAGGTTGTTCCTGCCAAATTTTTAGGCTTATTTTAATTCTATACACTTTTTTGTCTTGCATATTCTTTGGCAGGATTTCTTCACCATTTTCAAAAATTGGAAAAAAATATTGTCTACAATTCCGTATCTTGTAAAGAGGAGTAGAAACCATTTTCTGTCCAACCTGGTGCTTTCTTAGGACAATTACTGAGTTTTATTCCAATTAATTTTTCTGGTTAGTGAGTTCTATTGCATATGGGATCAGCTTAGATTATTGTTTTAGTTACTATGTCTGTCAGGCAAACATTAGAATGTCCAAGTTCAGTCGGAGCTGGTCGATTATTAAATGCTTAGAAAATGGAATTTATACAGTCTAGTAGTTACACAGGAACCACGCCAGCAATTTTTTTTAGCATCCTATCTTGAGATAAAAGTATTGGTGTGAGATATGACTACACAGCCAACAGTCCCACAGTTGTTTTGAGAATTTTTGTAAGAACATCAGGAAGCATAAATTTGTTCTTTTTGGGTTTCTGCCCTGGAAGACGGTCACAGAGGGTGGGTCAGCCAGTGTATGTACTGTATTTTGTATGGCAATAAGATACTGGCTTCTCAAGGCCTGAACTTTCTCTGCCTTATTTTAATTTTTAATCCAACATGAAAGTTATAGAAATTCAAGAAATGTCCTATATTTTCTTAACACCCCCCACTCTCTGCCTGAGACCCCTGCTCCCACCTTCACAGAGGGAATGAGTATCAGAGATGGAGAGGTGCATATTTCAGTCCCATAGATTGGAAAATCATGGGTTAAGATCAATACAGCCTGACCCAATTCCAATATTCTTAGCCCTACAGTATAACATGATATTTTTTCAGTAAATTGAAGCTTTTTTTGGTATTATCTAAAAAATAGGTTACATGTTAAGGCTCTTTTTTCCTTTAAGCATTTGCTGTGTTGTAGTCCCAAGTACCTGCTGGCCACGCATAGTGCATCCGAGCACTAGGTCTCGTCACCCCTCTGCAGGCTGTGTGGTCGGCTCCAGTCTAGATGAGGTGACAGGGACTCCAGGTCGAGTGACCTGCCCCAGGGCACAACTGCAAGGTGGCCCTGCTGACTGTGGGCACACGCCTGTCTGGTTCCCCATGCCCGGCCCATGCTTGAGAACACCCTGGACTATATGAGTCCCAGGGAAGCATCCTCATTCCTAGAGTCATAGCCGGGGACACTCTTGCGCGTGCACGAGGAATGCCTGTCGGATGGGGTAGAATATTGCTGCCACCTGCTAGGAGCATCCTTCACCACAA
>NW_012153186.1:571553-575023 GCF_000956105.1 Propithecus coquereli | reverse complement strand
TTGGGAAATATACTTTTGCAACTATTTCCCAACACTCTGTTTCAGAATTTTGTGACTGTTTCCCTGTGGTCAAAATGAAAGGAGCTGGGGCTTTGTTTCAAATATATTTGCTTTTCCAGAGCCCAGAGGTGCCCAACTCACGCTATGCAAAAGAAGATGGATAGTGGAGCATTTTAATGAATGTGAACATTATGAAATTTCAGCTGGGGTTGGTGGGCTCCGCCTGAGAATCAGTCACTGTCTCTTAATTCTCTGATGAGTCTGAGAACCTGTGAAGTGGAGACACTCTCAGGCAAAAGTCAACTGGATGGGAAGGTCTTGATTTATTGGGTACCAGACAGGATGGGTCTGACACAGCATCCAGGGCGCTATGAGCCTGCGCTATGCGTGCACTGAAGGTTATTCCCGAACTCATAACGTTTCGTGTTCGGGTCTGCACGCAATCATCACCCGCCCCGTGAGGCTCTGATCGATACGCGTGTTAATCATACAAAGAATGCTGCTGTGGGTGGGGGGTGGCCTGTGTTCAGTGGCAAGCCACATTGCAGGGAAGGGGCCCTGCAAGCCCTGCGGGAGGGCTCTGGCTCTGTGGCAGCCCCCTAAAGATTGCACGGTGGGGACTCATTCCATCGGGGGCCTCGGCAGCCTGTGGTGCTAAATAATTCAAATTTGCACTGACATGGAATCTCAGCGCTTCTGAGCCTTCACTCAGGAAGTTCCGAGTCCCTTCCCAGTGTTCCCAGCACTTCTGTGAGGGGCCAAGGAGGGGCTTCCCGGTTCAGGCACCAGCTCTCTTGCGCTGTAGCTGTGAGGAGCGGCTGCGGGGCCCTCCCTTGGCCCCTGCCCTGCCGAGCTGGGCTGCTGGCTCCCAGCACCTGTCCTCTGGGCCACCTTGGTTCTGAGAAGTCCAGGCACCATCCGTCCTCGTGGTGCCTGCTGTGGACTCCGCACCCAGCCTTCAGGGCCGGAGCGCCCGCCTTTTCTGTTCCAAGCTTGTGCTGCCGGGTCAGCGAACGGGGCAGGTCCCGGTCCTGGCTGCTCTCTGGCATTGGCCCCGCTGCCCGTGTGTGCCCGGGATCCATCCTCTTCTCACCTCCACCTGCCTGGCTGTCCGTGCCGTTGAAAAGTCCACGTGCTTTCTAAGAGCTGCAGATATTTCTGATCATATTTCAGTTTATGAAGCTCAGAGTTTAAACCTTTTTTCAGGTGAATTGCTGCTGATCTGGGTCACTACTATCCTGGGATCCTGAGCTTGGTTTTTTAAACTCCTGCCACACTCCACCTTCATCCCTGTGAATTTCACTAGTTTCCACGCCTTTCTGAGCAGGTCCTCTGTGTCTGGGCCCCTGAGTGGGGACATTAGGGCAGGACGCAGCAGGCTGTTCTGCTGGAGACTGCTCAGACGTGCTGCCTGTGACAAAGACATTGCCCTCAGCCTCTGAGCCAGGTGCGGCTCCACCTGACTGCGCGCAGTCTTACCTGCAAGCAGCCACCCTCTCTGATGAGTTTGGCGGACGACCTGACCACGGCATTTCCTGACCTGAAAGCTTGCAAACGTATTGGAACAGGAAATGAGATGATGCAATGGTGGTCTCGGGGCATGAAGGCACCCGTGGCTGTCGTCACTGCTTTCCTCTGATTTCGGATCCTGACTCAGGGCACAGACAGATGGAATGAGCCTCTGAACCACGACGGCTCCTATGTGGCCACTGCAGGCAGATCCAGCTATTAACAAACATGCACATCCCTAAATATGTAGGTCTTAAAAGAAAAGAGATAAATTATTCCAGAGGATGATGCACTGTAACAGCGCACCTGTGCCTGGTGTTTGTGACTCACCTAGTAACTTCACAAACATCAACACCCGGTTTCCATAGCAACATTCAGGGACATTGGTGCATGTACCACACTTCAGAATACAGCATCGCAGCCTGCTGAGGCTCTGCGGTGTTTAGCGGGTGCCCCGGCAGTCCTGGCCCAGCACACTGAGGAGGGAACCTCCAGCCACGAGCCAGCGAGTGTCCACATCCTGCGTCCTTGACCGGGGTTGGCACAGTTGGCCCAGCATGTGCCAACCTGGTGTGGTCTATGGAGACGTGAAAATGCAGCGTCTTCTCTCGGTCCTTGGAAGCTGTATGAGAAGTCCTCGGAGAGCTGGGGCTACTTTGGCCACCATCAAGCTGCCCACGGAAGAGGGAAGCATTTCTGGTTGAAGCCCGTTACTTTGTCACCTTGTCTTCTGTGCTGCACCGTGGTGCTGGCGCCATGTTCCTTGCAGCTGTTTTGATGTCCCTCGTCGCTGTGGGAGACGGGCTGGGCTTTCCCACGGTCACAGGCAGGCCCATCAATTAAGGCTCACTTTCAATTTCCCTGTTTATAATCCTGTGGCTACTGAGCATCCATAATTCCTGCCCTCTCCCTTGTCACCGGAAGATGGATGGCGCACGTCATCTCTCATATGAAGACATTTAAATGAAAATCACACTTCTGTCTGCATCCCATTTTCCCGCTGAGCAGAGGAAGCCACCCTATTAAATCAAATTATATGTGACTTTTAAAACTTCCCTTTATAGCATTCAATTGAAAATCTGAATCCTATCATAATACATTGCCTTTTTTATGAGTAAATTGACTTTACTTGGTCCCTTGGGGGTTTCCAACCTCCCTTTCCATATTAAGGGACAGAAAGACCTGCTGCCAGCCCACGAGGTGCAGTGCGCATGTGACGGGCCCTGCAGGAGGGGACCCGTGTGCTTCAGCCCCCCTGCGGCTGGACTTTAGAGACGTGCCTGGTCCAGCTTAGCGAGATCGGGGCTTCTCCAAGTCGGGTGAGCACATGAGCTAAGGGTGTCTTGTCAAGTGCAGACGCCGACTCATTGGGGGGCACCTCACTGCTGGCAGGCTGTGGGTGACGGGGACACGCTATTTGCCGTGGGAGCTGTCACGGGGACGTGAGCCTCAGAGGAGCAGGTGAGCAGGTTTCTGAGGAGCCTCCCCTCCCGGAAGGCTGTGGCCGAGAGGAGGGCTGGGCTGTAGCATGCATGACGTTCGCGCTCACAGAGATCCAGAGTCCAGGGGCTGGGAGGTGGCTCAACTCACCCACTGGGTGCTGCAGACTCTGCTCATTCTGGTGTCGTTAGTAACTGTGTCCACAACTCTGAGGTGCAGCGTAACAAGTCAAGGGCTGGAAGAGGCTCCGGGGCCTCTCCCTCCTGTGCTTGCCTGTGCGTGTGGACCGAGGGCCGTCTGGTGGTCCGTGCTTCCTCTGTGCCTGCAGTTGATCTCGCGGGTTCCCACAGCAGCGCTGGTGCGGGACACGTCCTCGTTTCACACATGAAGAGTCAGGGTCTAGGAGTCTGAGGGACATGTGCACCAGAGCTGCTCAACTCTGGTGCCTGCTGTTTGCTCTCCAGGCCACGTGGGCCCCAGTCCTAGTGAGAAGGAGGGATGTGGTAGGGCCACCTATGGCC
>NW_012153186.1:570900-571503 GCF_000956105.1 Propithecus coquereli | reverse complement strand
GTCATAGCCGGGGACACTCTTGCGCGTGCACGAGGAATGCCTGTCGGATGGGGTAGAATATTGCTGCCACCTGCTAGGAGCATCCTTCACCACAAGTCTTCTCCACTGTTCGGATCCAACTAGTCAGTTCCCCAAAGATGTGAATGACTGAGGTTTGTTGTGAGTGGGTATCATGACTTACATTTCTTAGGTCACGTGGGGACTTCATCTTGCTCAGTGGCAAGCATGAAACTTCCAAACAATTCCAAACTCAGATTTGTTATGTAAGAGTTTTATTGTTAGAGTCATTGCATACATGAAATAAGGGAAATGACAAATAATTTTAATTATAAAGTTTTATCCCCAAATCACTGCAGCATTTTAGGGTACACATATAGGTATTAATTATTCTGAAGGCCTCGGTGGTGATGGTGGCAAAACTGTAATAATGTCTACTGTGTTGGGTGTTTACCAGGTACCATGTCACTGGCTTAGTCTTCCTACAGCTCTAAGAAGTAGGTACTATTTGGTCCCCATTTGGCAGGTGAGGAGGAGGAGGAGGGGAAGAGATGGGGGGTCAGGTAATGACGCAGAGTCCAGATTCAAACCTTTTTTCGTGAATGA
>NW_012153186.1:549342-570850 GCF_000956105.1 Propithecus coquereli | reverse complement strand
AGGTGTAGGTGTAGATGCAGGTGTAGGTGTAGGTGTAGACATAGATGCATGTATACGTATTCATATAGGTGTACATGCAGATGTGGACATAGACATATGTATAGATGTAGCTGTAGGTATGGTGTAGGTACAGGTGTAGATAGCTGTTGTCAAAACCATACCATGCTCATGAGTCAGCAGAATCAACATTGTTAAAATATCTATACTACCCAAAGTGATCTCCAGATTCAACGCAATCTTATTAAAATAGCAACATAATTTTTCACAGATCTAGAAAAAATAATTCTATGCTTCATATGGAACCAGAGAAGACCCCATATAGCCAAAGCAACCTTAAGCAAAAAGAACAAATTGGGAGGCATCAATTTACCAGATTTCAAGCTATACTACTAGGCTGTAGTAACCAAAACAGCATGGCGCTGGCACAGGAACAGAGACACAGACTTATGGATCAGAATAGAGAACCCAGATAGAAAACCATCTATCTGGGTTAGATTGAAGATTGAAACAGGATATGCACCTTTCACCTCTCACAAAAATCAACTTATGGTGGATAACAGACTTAAACCTAAGACATGGAACTATAAGAATTCTAGAAGAAAATGTTGGAAAAATTCTTACAGACATTGGCCTAGGCAAAGAATTTATAAAGAAGAACCCAAAGGCAATCACAGCAACAATTAAAATAAACAGATGGGACCTGATCAAATTAAAAAGCTTCTGCAAAACCAAAGAAACTATCATGAGAGCAAACAGACAACCTACAGAATGGGAGAAAATATTCACATGTTACACATCCAATAAAGGGCTGATAACTAGAATCAATATAGAACTCAGGAAAATCAGCAAGAAAAAATCAAACAACCCCATTAAAAAGTGGGAAAAGGACATGAACAAAAACTTTTCAAAAGAAGACAGACTAATGGCCAACAAACTTATGAAAAAATGCTCAACATCTCTAATCATCAGGGAAATGCAAATCAAACCCACAATGAGATATCACTTAACTCCAGTGAGAATGGCTTTTATCAAAAATTCCCAAAACAACAAATGTTGGCATGGATGTGGAGAGATAGGAACACTCATACACTGCTGGTGGGACTGCAAATTAGTACAACCTCTGTGGAAAGCAATTTGGAGATACTTCAAAGAGCTAAATGTAGACCTACCATTTGATTCAGCAATCCCATTACTGGGCATCTACCCAAAAGAACAAAAGACATTCTATAAAAAAGACATCTGCACTCAAATGTTTATAGCAGCACAATTCAAAATTGCAAAGATGTGGAAACAACCTAAGTGTCCATCAATACACGAGTGGATTAATAAAATGTGGTATATGTATACCATGGAGTTCTACTCAGCCACAAAACACAATGGTGATCTAGCACCTCTTGTATTATCCTGGGTAGAGCTGAAGCCCATTCTACTAAGTGAAGTATCACAAGAACGGGAAAACAAGCACCACATGTACTCACCATCAAATTGAAACCAATCGATGAACACTCGTGCACATAGGAAAATAACATTCATTGGAAATCAAGCAGGTGGGGAAGGAGAGGTTGGGTAAATTCGCATCTAACGGGTACAATATACAGTATCTGGGGATGGGCATGCTTTGACTCAAACAGTACAAAAGCAATTTATGTAACCAAAATGTTTGTACCCCTGTAATATTCTGAAATAAATTTAGAAAAATCATGAAAAAGAGTATGTCAACTTAGAGATGTGGTGAGCACCGGTGCTCGGCACGCAAGCAGACCCTCTGAAATAGACAAGACTTAGAGTCTCGGCAGTGGAGGCCATTTCTGCCAATTCTCAGGAGGGAACCAGAGAAACAGTGCCAGGGATAATACTCCTTATTCCAGCCAAGGGCGCAGCAATGAACGCAGAGCATGGGGGAATCAGGCCACGCAGCGAGGTGCACAGAGCTGGGCTCACACAGCGAGCAGACGGCAGAGGAGGCCCCAGCCCCCGTGACACCACCCAATTCCCAGCCCCCACCACCTGTGGGCCCCGTGCAGCCTGGCAGACCCTCATGCCAGGACACTAGGGCTGTGAGTCTCGGGGTCAGCCTTCCCCTACCATGCCCCGAGGGCTCTGGCGAGAACTAGAACCTCCCCTGGGGGTGGAAATGCTGAACCAGCTCAGACACCCCCAGGAAACGAACACAGGCAGAAAACGGTGAACAGAATTCCGAAAGCTTAGACCATGGCAGCCATGACCAACGATGCCGAAAGAAAAAAGGTCAGCAGACAACCTCCCGTCTAAAAAGTATAATTCTGCCGAAATTACAAGGGATCTTTCTTAAGGAGATTAAAGGCAAAAAAAAAAAAAAAAAAGATTGCTTCTCTTAACGACGCTCAACGTCAACCTAAAGCAGGATTTTCAAAATGGATGTCCCCGTCAAGGTGTCACAAGCAAGATGAAAGACGTCTCCCACGTGAAGGGCACCGATATATAAAATCTGACATAGGGGCTCCAGTTCCCCACGTGCTGCACGCATGACCAGTGCACACCTGCTACGCGGCGGGAGCTGCTCCAGGTCCCAGGAGCACAGTGGGGACAGCGCCGAGGGGTCCCGCCCCAGGCAGGTTTATTACAGGGGGGCGGGCGAGCAGTTAGCCATGCGCCAGCACACGCCGCACACACACGCCCACGGGCACACACACGTGCATGCAGGCACACGCAGGCACTAGGGCACACACGGGCACACATGGGCACTCACTATCGGGGTGACTGGTCTGAGGGGTAGAGCAGGGGTCCCCCTAGAGGGGGTTTGGGCAGAGGTAGCCGCTCTGAGCAGCGCCTGGGGAGGGGGCCCGGGCGGCAGGAGAAGGCCCTGCGCCGGCCGCGGGGCCACGTGGACACAGCAACTACATTTTATCACAAGCGAGCCCAGCGTAACCACATGCAGAAGCCGGAGCTGGGAATTCTTCCCGGCAGACTTGGTCACTGAGAACCTGACCCGCGGCTCACGGTCAGCGTGCGGTGATGACTACGCACACGCGTTTCAAGGCCTGCTGTGTAGGTCGGCTGTGTTTCCTATTAAGAGCACGTGTAGGCTCATGCACCTGCTATAATTTCATTTATCTACTTATAATATACAAGTCGCGTTCCTGTCTGCACTTTTTGCATTTCTACTAACCGTGTACGGTTTTACTTGCCTGCCTGGACTGGCTCCGTCTGAATCCCACTTTTCGGCTGTTATCTCTTGAGTAGAGGACCAAGTGCCCAGGGTCAGGCTGAGTTTGTGCCGTCCACAGCGCACATTGGTGGGGCGCAGGAACGGGCTCGGGTGCCTGTCAGTGGACCGGTTCTCTGGAGAAAAGCCAAACCGCGAAGGCCATCTGAAAGCCACCGGAATGTCAGCGCCTAAAACCTCCCTGGTGTAATCGAATACACAGGGCATCTAGAACCGTCTATTAAGAAACATGTCTGGTTCCACTCACGCACTCAAACTGTTGTTCTAATTAACTGTTAATTCGAATTACTCGGAGGCGCAAGGGTTCGGACTAAGTTAAATCACAGGATCTGCCGCATCTCGGCCTGGCCGCGCCCAGGCAGCCTTGCTGCAAACCCGCTGTCTGCCGCTCCCACGCCGCGTCCGTGGGGATCGGGCTGCGCTTGTCTCTGCCTTTCGGCTCCCTATTCAGTGGCCGTTTTCTTCTCCCTCTGTTTATAGAGGTCAAACGTTTTAGTTCAAAAAGTGTGACTTTTGGTACAAAGCCGTCCTGAGCAATTCGGACGCACGATTCCTGACCCTGCTATTTCACGGGAGTGGAGCCCCTTTGAGCGGGGCCTCCGCGGCGGCCGCCCCGACATGCTTCGCTAACCCTAATAGCTGCCTATTACCAGCTACAATTGGCATCTGAGCCAGGAGCTGGGTGAGAGCGGCAGAAAGGGTGTAAATTACACGGAGTCGCGGGAACAAAGCTTTTATTTCTCCTGAGCACAGCCCTTTGATAGGAAAACGGGGGAGACAAATGTGTCGCTAATTTAATTAAGTAGTATGAGATTTCAGGGTCTACAGATGCCATTTAGAACGGGATTAATCAAGAGCAGGTGACGAAAATGAATAGTCACACACAATGTTCGCGTTTTCAGCAATCCGACACAGTCGAATGGCACCAAGAGCTTAAAACAGGACACAGTTTTGCTTGATGATCCGAATCTCCCTCTTCTTCCCCTCACAATGCTCAGCTTGTTCTCCTGAGACAGAAACCTTTTCCGTTCTCCTGCTATAATCAAGACACCCAAAGTAAAAGGGTAAAGAAAGTGGTTTATCTACGCGATGCTTTGCTTATTCTTCTCCCCGCGTGTTCTTCCAGAGAAAGAAGAGGTGCCACGGGGAATCCTGGCATTGCCTGAACGGCCCACGACCCCCACCTCCATGCGGAGGACGCGACGGCGTGTCTCAGCCCCGTCGCACAGCCGGGCACGGGCCACGGGCTTCCCCAGGCACTGCCTGAGCACCTGCTGCCTAAGGTCCCGCCCTGCACGCTGGTGGCTTGGAGGGTCAGAAAGGAGCCCGAGCTCCCCGGCACATGTACACGTTGCTCAGAGACTGCCGGTGAAGGGCCTAACGGGGCCTGTGCACAGTGGGTAACAGCGCCCACCTCACCGACCTCGCTGAACAAGCGGTGGGGTTTGGTGCTTGTGTCCCAGGGGGACCGAGCCCCGCCTGTCGGCCCCAGTCCGGCTCTGCCCAAATCCACAAGCACAATCACACTTGAAGAAGACACAGCTCCAAGTGCGGAGTGCTTTGCAGAGAAATGCTTTTCGGAGAGTAACTCTTCTAGCTTCCAAATCAGCGCACTGGCTTGAGTAAGTAATTGGCATACGGATCCTTCAAAAATAATCAAATCTCTCTCAAATGCTTGGGATACTCTTAAGCGTCACACTCTCACGAATGGAGGTGGCAGTCTGAAGTTGCAGTTACATCATTGCTTCTTTTTCTCCACGTGCTTCGGAGGTGGTGGAGAAGGTACACGTCAGCTTAGGCTGCCGTCTCATTTTTCAGAAATTCGGAGTGAGTGGAGACTGAGCTGGTGAACTTTGCCAGTGAGACAACTCTGAGCGCGTATTGAGAATGACGTAGAGGGAATTTTTTGATTTCCGCAGGCCTGACCGCCGGTCATCTCAGCGCGTGCATTTCCTTCGCCTAGAGCTCCTGCCCTGTGGCTAAAAGCCAACCCAACCACACAAATAAACAAAATCCTTTCTAAATTTTAGAGCCCTCTAATGGTCTGTGTAATGGTTTTCCTGGGGAAACATTCGAAACTACTGATCATTTATTAGTTTGGTAAATATCTAGGGATTTCAGATGAACGTTTCACGCCTCTCCTTCAACCCCACAAGCAATTGCAGGTGGTTGTGCTGCGTCCTAAGCGCCAGGGAAAACAGTGGCATCGGAAAGATTATTGTCATTAGAACAAGCTTGCTCTGTTAGCGACTTCGAGGAAGGAGAAGAGGATGTTTTAAAGAAGACATCTTTCTGGCAACACCCAAAGATGTCACATAAAACTTGTCTCAGGGTAGATTTACACAGCTAAGCCTTCTGGGACCGAAAGATTCCCCCGGCACTTTAGAAGCTTGGAATCCCGCACACCTGCCCGCTGCTGGAACGGGCAGCGGCCCCATAGGCTGAGATTCTCTTTTTCCTTCCTTTTTGCCCATGAAAATGACAGGTGGCTGGTTCTTCCTCAGTTCATACGAGTCAGGCTCAGCATGGGTGTCACCTTGCTGAGAGGGTGCACCTGCCTCGCGGCACCCCGGGCCTGTGGGGCGGCCACACCAGCCGGGGGGTCCAGGTGGGACGGCAGAGCACACCCGGTGAGGAAGACCAGGGTGGAGAAATCTCTATCTGCTCAGCCAAACAACTCCTTCCCCTGCGCAGGCTTCCAGGAAGCAACCCTGCTCCCTGCACAGACGCGATTCTGTCTGGAAGCTGGTGCAGCCCAGACGCGGCGAGGGGAGGCCGCTGTGACCTCGCTTTCTTTGAAAGAGGACGGAGCGATCCTGCAGTCAGGCAGAGCCAGGCAGCCTCTCAGGTGCTCGGAGAGACCCTGGCTCGGAGCATCCAGGATCCACGACCGCACCCGGGACCGTCCCGCCACGTGCCGGGAGACACCGTGCTCTAGGGCCACGCCTCGCTCTCGCCCACCAGGAACCACCAGGAGTGCTGGACTCGCCGTCAGGGAAGGGCCTGGGAGGGAAGCTCGTGAATAATGTCTGGACTTGGCAGAGCCAGGACTGTTGTGCATTTTTCTCCATAATTTAAGACTCACTCCTTGGCAATTTTTTGTTCTTACTGTTTTTAAGAGACTTAGAATGACTCCCCCCACCCCGATCATATGCTTGAGATTACAATTATAAACAATTCTGGAAATTTGGTATTCATTTAAACCAATGTTTTCTAGCCTATTTGTTTTGAAATAATCAATTGTTTGATTTAAACTAAAAAAAAAAAAAATAGCTGGTGCAGACAGCGTGAGGATGCCCCAGGTGTGCGGGGCGCAGGTTTGGAAGAGCCCTTAGCAGTTTTTCCCACCGTCAGGTACTCAGCCTGAGGCAGGCCCCCTGGCCCACGCAGGAAGGGCCTCAGGGCACCCGGGCGGCGTGGCTCTCGGGGTGGAGTGACTCCCTCCGGACAGCAGCCTCCTTCCTCTTGGAGGAAGGCCCGCTCTGTGGTCACACCGCCTCGGGGCGGCCCCTGCTTTCTCGCGTGGGTGCTTTGAAAAGTGGCTTTTCCTTCTACTTGGGGCTCACCTCGGTGGCCTAACCACGGCAGGTGGGGTGAATATTTCCATAGACGTTTCATGATTTTATTTTCAAATGTCTCAAACCCAAAAAGTCCGTGAGATCTCAGTTCAGTAGACAGAAAAGTGACGAGAACGGGCTCGGGAGCTAATTAAAAGTGTAATGCCTTAAAACACAGAGACCGTGTCAACATACTTATCATAGCCAGAAAGAATGTAAACTTCAGGACAATCCCTTTCACAATTGTTGTACATCGACATCTTAATTAATGAGCTTTTACATTAAAATTCGTTGCAAGACCAAATGTTAAATTTTGAGCTCCTCTATGGTTTGGCACATTCCCTGAAACATTCCCTGCTTTTCATGGGAAACTGGGAGTTGGCTGAACTGCCCCTCCGAGAACGAGGAAGGGGTGCCACACGGAACCGCAGCAGGGGCGGGAGCCCTCAGCACCCAGAGAAGTAATTAATTACAAACGCACCCCGAGAGAATCGATTATAGGTAGCCCTATAAAGTATAAAGGGAGAAATATAGGTCCTTAAAAAAATACAGTGCGTTCATGCTGGAGGGTGAAAATGAATAGGAACTTTTTTTATTAAACTAATATACCGTTTGATTAAAAAGTGAACTATGTAAGCGCTAATAAGATAAGAATGATGAAGTCAGTAAAAATAGTCTTGGATTAGCTGAGTTACAATTTTTTTTCCAAAACTGTTCAGCAGGAAAGAGACTAAAGGAAAACAGGCCATGATGAAGCTTCTCGGCGCCGTCGCCGTGGCCGTGAGGAAGTGGCGGGGTGCAGGGGCCCTCAGGTCGCGGTGCGGTGGGGCCATGCGGGGGCCGGTGCTGGCCCGGCTGCTGAGTCTCCCGGGAGCTTCTCAAGGCCCAAACGTTCCACATTACAAAGCTCGACCACGAGAAGGTCTTGCATCCGCACACCGCGAGAAAGCGTCATTAGACGGGGACACCCACACGGCAAAGCGGGAAAGAGGGAGGGAAGAAAGGGACTTCCCGCCGGGACAGGTGCCCGGGCTCTCGGAGCTGAGTGGACGCAGATTCCAGCGCAGAAGACAGTGAAGAAATAAAAGCCAGTAAGGAGGTCGGATATTTTTCAGTACTTTTTAAAAATAGCAATTTTTTTTTTAACTTTGCAATTAGTTTTGTTCTTAGGCCAAAAGTGTTTGTAACTTTTTCTGTTGCACAGATACAAGTTATTGAGAAACGTATCTATTTACAGCTTGCCTGGGTCAAGCTAGGATTCGAGGCGGCTGAGGGCCATACGCATCATCTGATGAGATAAAAGGGCCCACACTGAGGGTACCTGCAGGTCGGGCGGGCGCAGCCACAGAACCCAAGACGAAGGCCCCGAATAATGTGCCCAGGAGCAAGGTCCCCCGGAAGTGGCTCACTCGCTGGGCGGAGGCCCTTCCAGGATGGGTGGCATTGACAGCGTCCCCATAAACTTCCTGTGGTCCCTCCAGGAGGGACTCCCAATGCCTTCACTCAGGCTCCCCCCACTGACTCCCCAAACCCCTCGCAAGAGCTGGACGTCTTCCAGGGAGCTGCGGATGGAGCAGAAAGGGAGGGCCCAGCCACAGGGAGCTCCCCATCCCGCTGACATGTGAAAGGCACACACAGGTGAGCACGCAGGTGAGTGGACACGCCGTGTGACCACGACGTGCACACAAGGGACGTGGAGCGGGGATGGCCAGAGCCCTCTGTTTCGGAGACAGGCGGTTCCCAGCACGCTCTGGGGATGGAAAACAAAGGGGCCCAAGTGGCAGGACGGAGGGAGGCTGTGGATGATGACGCCAGAGAAGGGGGTGGGCCCAGGGCCTGGGGCACCCGGCTTCTGACCTGAGCCCCCAAGGAGGTGAGCGGGGCTGTCAGAGCGGGTGGGGCAGGGCAGCTGCAGGACCCTGGCACCTGGGCCAGGTGGGAGGGGTGCCTTGGACGGGTCATTGGCAGTGGGGGTGGGGAGAAGGGGATGGAGTCTGGTCCCTCGACATTTTGAATGGAGGGTCTTGAGTGTTAAGTTCCGAGCCCTGGAGTGTCCCACAGCGGAGACCTAACCAAAGGCCACTTACATGGGCTCCGCGGGGAAGGCGGGCACGGGGGGTCGAGGGCTGTCGTGCACCGCGTGACTAGCAGGTGGTCAGAAGAGGCCCCCCTAGTTTGGGACATACAGTACCTTGGACAGAAAGGAAACAGTAAGATGAAAAGAGTGGCATGAACCAAGTTCAAAACCACCTGCTTCCATGCTCTGCCCCTCTGCAGACGGGAAGTGGGACCAGGCGAAGGCCCGTGTCTGGCCCTGGAGCCTCCACGGAGCCGAGCGCCAGAGTCGGCCAGTCCGGTGGCTGCGGCTGCTCTCCCCTGAGGAAAGACCCCCAGGTGTCCTCAGGAAGGGACAGGGATGGGGAGGAGTCTGCAAAGTGCTCTTGGGGAAGGAACTTCCCCTGCAGTCTCCGAGGTGGGAAGTTCGGTCGTCGTGCCGAGGTCTGTCCGGTGAGCACCGTGGTCTCATCAGCCCATGTGGTGCCCCCAGATCAGCCACGACCGCCACAAGGAAGAGGCGGCCTGGCCGCTGGGACATTCATGCCGCCGAAATGGGAATTTAACAATGTCTCGGGGTGAATGCCTGTTGTCCCTTTTTTCACGTGTGTCACATGATCTCGCTGTGTGACATCGCAAATCTCCCTCGCGGCTTTGTTGGCCTCTATGCATGAATAATTTTCCCAGTGCTTGTTTTTAGCAGAGCCCGAGAAAGAGCGCATTACCGCGCAATCTCTTGTTGTTGGCTGTCAGCATTCTGTTGGCCGGAGCTGGCTTACAACGGTGTAAAGCCCCCGGTGGCATGTGTTATAATATATGACGCATTGTCCCCCTGAAGAACACACGAAAGAAAGAACATTGTTCTACGAGGGAGCAATTCATTGGGTTTTTCCCAGAGACTCTTGGGTCAAGTTTTTATAGGCCTATTTGATTTTCAAATTCTTTTTTTACCCTCTTTCCTCTCAGCGAGCATAGTGTCCAAACTTGTCTACATTCACTTCCCATGTTTTGTGCATGGTAGATGTCCTTTAAAGAGAGTATCTCAAATAAGTCTTTATTCTTGTTTTGTTGGCTCTTATTCTGTGTTTTCATGAACTCTGGCCCCAGCCATGGCAACTGCAAGAAAAATGTTAACCATGATTGACAGGATTAGAAAGCCTTGGTCCCTATCCGCATTTCAAACACTTGGGGAACAATGGTGTTTGGTGTGATTGAATTAATGAGATACTGTGGGCTGTCAAAGGAGCACACATACTTTACATAAACCTGATTATCTTTGCATGGCAGAAATGGAAAAAAAACCACGGAGAGCTGGAGTTTGGCGCTCACTCCTACCTCCAAAGGCGCCTTGGCCGGGCAGCCCGCTCCAGGCGAGGCGTGCGGCCGGCCCGGCCTCCCTGCCCGCGCAGCGTCCATCAGCCGTGCTGTTTAACGAGTCTGTTCAGGAAGCCGGGCCGAGCAGCACTGCGTTCACAGCTCAGCACCCCCACGGGCTTTTTTCTTCTTTTAGTTTTCCCTGGGAGCCATTGTTCAGCGTGGGCTAAGAACACATTCCCAGTTAGACCTGGGCTGGGGCTCCGGCCTGTCCCCACCCCAGGAAGAGGCCAGGCTGCGGCCACAGAGCACTTAAAGGCCGGTCCTGCTGGTGCAGACTCCAACCCCGGAGGATGCCAGCGGGGCCCTGTGTGCGGACAAGGACAAGGCGTCCTCGCCAACGGCCAGGGCTCTCGTTGGCTCCCGAGGGCTTTGGCAGAGGTGCCCCAAGTTCACTGGGCGTGAGGGGAGCGTCTGAAATGCTCTCACCCCTGACCGAGAGCTCCTGTCTCCCCCCGGGAGCCGCAGAGTGAGAGAGCGCATGTGTGTGTGTGTGTGTGTGTGTGTGTGTGTATGTGTGCGCGTGCGTGCAAAGGCGGCTCTGGCCAGGGCTGAAAAGTTCCGGGTGGAAACCCTCTGGAGGAGAGAGCAGGTGAGTAGCCCCGTCCCTGCCGGCGCGTCCCCATCTGCGGCTCAGCAGATCCACCGGGCTCGGACCCGACGGCTGCCCTGGGTTCCGGGAGCAGATCTGAGTGTCATCGCAGGTGCTGGGACTTCATTAGGGAAAAAGCCCGACCGAGGTAACAAATTCAGGAAACAAAGCGAACAGACAGACCACAGAGGTGTCCCCTCCCGGCCCGAGTCTCCAAGCACTTCTGCTCCTGCGGCTGCCGGTGGGATTCAGAGCCAGGGATGACATCGACCGGAAACCACAGCCAGGGACGGCCGCCCCGCCTCACTCCAGAGGAACAAGAATGACGCAAAACAGAGTGAGGACGGCCTGAGACCTCAGCTGCTTCTGGACACCGGGGCGAATTTCAGCCCCCCGCCCCCCACCTGAGTGCTTGTTGCTCACGTGTCCACCGCAAGAGTCAAGAAATTCAGCCAGTTTTTATAGTCACAGAACAACTTCAAGCACACTTTGGAGGCCAGCGCCCATACTTTACCCTCAATCCATAGATTAAACATACGCACACATGGGAACACGCATTCACACACACACGGAAATAAAACAACAGTAGGTGTAATTTGGGTCTCTGGGAATGGCCCTGTCTCCCTCAATGACCTCTGTCTACGGCGGGAGCCTTGGTCTCCGGGGACGGGCTGCAGGGAGCCACTGATCCTGCAGGCTCCGCTCCCCGGGGACAGCTTTGCAGAAACACGGGCTCTGACCTCACATCGGCCCAGTGTGGGCCACTCCTCTCCCCACCCATTTGGAGCCTGGGACAAGCAGAGACGCTTAATCCCTCCGGGCTGGGAGCACCTGCCCGCGGGCTGCCCGGCCCCGCCAGCAGGTGTCTCTGTTTCACACGCGTCCTGGGCACTGGCCACCATCCTCCCCACGGGCAGCATCCGGGTCCCCTGACCTGCCGGGTGGGATGGAGGATGACATTCCTGCTCTTTCCTGCCCAGAAGAGGGGTGCACAGGGCTGGAGAGAGTTTCTGGAGGAACCAAACTGCCCCACTTAAAAACGCTGTTTAGAAACTCTTCTAACTTCAGGGGGTGTTGGAACGAAGACCTGACCCCAAATTAACCTACAAATGCCTCCCCTGCCCAGGAGCCAGAGAAGGTGGAATTTTCTCATTGAGTTCCTAATCAGGAAAACTACAAGATGACCATAGCAATGCTAGAGGTGGAAAGAGAAACAGATACTTGTTGGATTTTATATTCAAATTTTTATCTGCTTCTAAAGGTTCCTTCAACACAGATCTGAGAGGAGCTGCGTGAGTCATTGGTCAGTAGCTCGCTCTATTACGCAGCCCTCTAATTAAATTTTTTTCCCCAAGAAAGAGGATTCTTTCTCATTGTAAATAATAAAGTTTGTTCCTGGAAATTAAAAAATATTCTTAGAGTATTTAAGTTCTATTTTAAAATTTCATACATTTATAAGATAAAATACACTTTAGATTTTACTTCCTCACCTTTATTTTGTTTTGATGAAGTTCTTAGAAAAATTATTTTATTTTTTTAAAATAAAAAAGAAAATGAGATATTGCTGTTAATGACCATACGGATTTGTGAACTGGGGCTTGGCAAACAGGTGTCATCAGTCTGTGTTGTGACCTCTTCGCGTTGACGTCATTGCAGACACTGGTGGGCATTTGAAACGCGTCCAGCTTGGAGTACAGCCCCCAAAACTCACCGTTGATGTTGTTACTGACAGAATGAGGTGTCTGAATTTGGAAAAAATATGTTATGAAAATAAAAAACTTCAGTTTTATCAAATGAATCTTGTTAGGGCTTTGTAATTTGAGCTATGTTTGCAATGATTTAAAGTAAGCACGTTGCGGTGACATATCTGTCACTAACGAGCTCCTTGTTTTAAGAAAGGGTTTGAGGGAGCTCATTTCTCTGGGATTTTATGGCTTCATTTTAGATGATGTGGAAACTGAGACACAGATATTTTCCAGGGCACTCCAGAAGGTTTTAGGGGGGAAGAAACACATATTTGAACTTAGATCTCCGGAGACCCCATTTTCATGTCTTGCTCCCCACATTGGAGTCACAATGCTATTTACGTATGGCAGGTTCTTCTTGCTTCACACCAGATTTGCTTGAGTTTGTTATGCTTTATTTTAAAGAAAATGCCTTTGGTGATTATAAAACCTTTTAAACACATATTTCAGA
Source organism: Propithecus coquereli (assembly GCF_000956105.1). Taxonomy (NCBI): domain Eukaryota; kingdom Metazoa; phylum Chordata; class Mammalia; order Primates; family Indriidae; genus Propithecus; species Propithecus coquereli. The sequence continues at coordinate 557,871 of NW_012153186.1, read as the reverse complement.
GACTTTTATAAACATGTTTGAACTCCCTTGTAAGTTGAAGTGAGGAACTAAGCGCTCAATGCTTTGTGTCTCTGGCCTTGCGAGGAAAGCCGTCCTCGGGCTGGCCGTCCACTGCACCTGTCCCGAGTTCCCCCTCCCTTCCATGCTGCCTGTGCCCACCCAGAGGCTGCTTCGGCTGGGCCTCCTTGTCCTCTGGCTTCCAGATGTGGCTTTATGGGTCCGTGGTGGTGTCCTGCCCTGCCCGGCCTCGGCAGCGGGCTCTGTACCAACTCCCCACCGCCCCTCGGGAACGCTGTGGTCCTCAGGGCCCCCTCTGACAGGTCCCCCACAGTCCGCCTGCACCCACGTAGCCAGCTTGGCAGTGGGGGTGCCAACGGTGGCGGGTGGGGCTGTCAGGGGAGTAACGGGAAGAGGCTCCAGGACGGTGATGCCCCGTCTCACCAGGTGAGCACGCTTACTGCCAGGCACAGGTGCAGCTCCTCACTCTCATGTACCTTAACTTACAAGAGGGCACCTAGACCGCAGAGAAGTCCCTGGGGGCTGCCCCGTCCCCTCCCCGGGTTCAGCCTGCATTCTGCTACGGACCGGGGACCAGGAAGGGGCGCTGTTTGGGCATGGCACACACGCTGGCCTCAGATGGCAGCCCGGGAAAGACCCAGCGTGCTGGTTGAGGTGCTTCCGATGCAGGCGAGGCCGAGTGGTGCAGAGCTGAGGTGCGGGGGCTGGGGGGGGCACTCTTCATAGAGTCTCCCATGGGCTGGGGCACCCCGTGGCAGTGCTCTCTGATGGCTACGGTGACTTTGTCATGGTCACAGGAGTGGATCGACACAGACTGAAAACAGTTCACCTGAAAACTCACTGCATCCCGGAGGGAACAGCAGGGCAGCTGTGTCCCCGAGTTAATGCACCAGTCGTGAAACATCAGCACCCCCACCCCAAACAGAAAGTGCCAGCTGGGCCTCAAAGCAGCTCCATTCAGCAGAACGTGCGTTCTTCACCCAGAGTTGTGCTGTCTTGGGTGCGGCACGCTGACACGTGGGCATCGAGCGGCTTCCAGATGCCGAGGGCTGGATGAGGGCAGGGACCCCAGAGAGCCACTAAGTGTCACAGTGCTGCAAGGACCGGATGCAGCGCAGGTTCACGGCTGTCTGGGAACGTACCTACGGGAGAAAGTGTCAGGTGGCGTACGTAATAGACTCCAGAAAAGGCGGCTATGTACTTGCCGAAGGTGGATCTTGGAAATAAACACACACCTGAAGAACAAGAGCGATACCAAGTGAGAAGGTGAGCGTGCCAGGTGGGCCAGGGCCAGCCCAGCGGCCGACCCTGCCCTGTCGTTCATGGGCAGAGAACCCGCCAGTGCCCCAGAGCGGGGCTTCACCGGCTCTTCTGACGGGAGGAACCAGCACCGCCACCAGGTGCCTCACGTCCACGTGTCCATGTGTCCACGTGGTGGGTCCGCCGGGTGGCTGGCCAGGGTGTCGTGACGGGAATTGGGACAGGTGTGTCCAGACGCCAGGTGGTCTCTCTCCTGAGGTGAGTGAAAACGCGTCCACCCTGCAGTTCCGTGGGGCTTATTTCTGGCTGTGACCAAGGGCAGCTGCCGATACAGAGTAACTGGTCATTTCAGGCAAACTCCGGACGCCGGGGGCTCACCTTACGTGGTCCTTGGTGGGCGAGATTTGTCATGTGATCTGCTCCAATGCACAGATGACAGTCAGCTGATGCTGTCACAGGCCACGGCAGAGTTTTCTTTTCTTTCAGACGTTCGCCACGAAGTGTGTGTGTTTCATAATCCAGACACTGCCCCGCACGGCGGTCCTGAAGCAGTTCCTGGCACGCAGGGCGCCGCGGCTCCCAGGGCCTCCGAGTGACGGCCGGACGGGGGAGGATGCCTCTCCCCCCGCAGCGGCCTTTGTTCTCTCACGATTTCATTCTTCCGAAATTTCACAGCTTTGGTTTTAGGTCTGATTTTCCCCTTGGGGACTGGGGACTGGAAAAGGATTTCTTTTCAACCTGGTTTTGGGAAGAGCATCCTTTGAACCACAGACTCAGTGTTCTTGGGCACCAGAAATCATTAATGAAGGTAATTATCACCAGAGAACCAGGGCAGGCGAGTCTGGGGTCGGGGCAAGGCCGGGACAAGGTTCTCCTGGACGGCGGAGTTAAGGGACTGACGTGCGCTGAGGTCCCCAAGGCAGCAGCCTCCCCAGGCGCTGGCCCTGCCGGAGCACAGGTGCCCCCACGGCCCTCCCTGCTGCCTGCCAGCCGCGCCCCTCTAGGAAGGCGCGAAGCCGCCCACGTCGTGCGGCCGTTGGCCTTGGGACAGCTTGCCCGCTGTGAGTCCGCAGAGGCCGAGGTGGTGGTCTCGTCCCAGCAGGAGCGCGAGCAAGAAGATCGGGGCTCACACCCGTGACCTGGGGGACACTGGGGATTCGTGCCTGGCGGATGAACGCGTCAACCTGAAACCTCGCGGTCTCCGGGCATTTTTAAATAAAGCCGGGCTCAATTTCAAATAGTCTCTCTTGTAATATCTGGACGCCTCCCTTCCTCGTCTCCGTCTAGCTAATAAAGCCACCGCGACTCCCTCGGCTGGTGCGGGGAGCGGGAGGCAGCAGGGAAGGGGTTAAGCCGCCGCATCCCGCAGTTTCTCAATCAGCTCGGAAGCCTCGGGCCAACTTTGCTCATAAGACTCTGCACAAATATTTCTTTTTCTATCAGAGGAATTCTAATTCTGCACACAGACCAGGGCTACTCAGATTATTACACATTATTAAAAATTAATTTTAAAAAACGGTCTGGTTCTTGGAATGTGCCGTGGAGGTGTGTGTCCAAGTCTGAGTCACAGACGCAGAAAGACTGGACGGAATCCGTACGTCGTGTGGGCAAAATAGCCCCAGAAAATCGCTCCTTTCCTTCGACGATTGTGGCCACTGGTTTTGGTTATGCTCCTTTGACCACAGGGACTTTGAATAGTTACACTGACCTTAAGTTATAACAGCAGCAAAGCTTTCATGCCTTGCCCTCCGGTCCACGGTTTTCTTGGTGTGTTCCCTGGGCGGGATGTCCCGGACAGACGGGATGATGCCCTTGAGACCGGCTGGAGGGCAGGGTTTGCACAGATCTGCACAGACACACCAGGGCTTGTTGATTCCAGTAGCCCCATCAGGCGCTGACTTTACGCTTTCTCTGGAGGACGGGAGGGTCCTATGGACAGAGTGCAGGGACCCCAGCCCTGAGCGCCAGCACTGAGGAGAAAGGTAAGTAGAGATCGCGTGTGTTTTTCTCCTAGCAGACCAGTTAAGTGTAGCGACTTCTACTGGGTGTTGCGGTATGTTTGGATGTGCGCGTGCGCCTGTACCTGCCTCCGATACTCTCAGTACTGCCTATTTGAGGGAATAAATAAATGATTTGGTCCCAGTTCAACTTAACGCAAAGTAGATATTACACTTTATCCCTACACCCTCCACGGATCCAAGGCACGGTACTTGAGGTACCAATAGCCACCATCCTTGGAGAGCCTCCTGGTCCCCGTGCGTCACCTGTAGTGGTCCGTGGACTCCTTTGGCTCCCCGTGGGTCGGGGACGTGAAGGCACCGCCCAGCGCCAAGTGCTGGCCAGTGGCCTGCTCAGTGTCCCAGCTGTGAAGCCCGGCTCCGGCGCAGCTGGTCTCCTCCCTGGGCCCAGGCGGCAGGTGGTTTTCTGGTGTTTCTGCGGGCAGGCGGGCAAGACAGGCTCGACTGAGCTTGTGAACCAAAAACCCACATTGTTGACAGGGTTACGTGACACAAATCATTACTACTCAAGATCAGCTGGACAAAACCAAGGCACAGAAATTGATAATCGTCTTCATCACTGTTGATTATTTTGCTGACTTTCAACAGTGTCAGCCTGTGGGGGTCCAAGGGAACGGCTGCAAGTCCTCGGCCTGGTGGCCCGTGCAGTGGACACTGAGTATGTCCTGACTTCCCCAGTGCCCCCGGACCTGCATTTTCAACTCTGTGGTGTTCAGCTCCTTTCCAGCCCAGAGCTTTGGTCTGAAGGGACACACTCTTTGCCTTCACAAAGCAGGAATTACGAAGCAGGAGCGTGAGCAGGTTGGAGTAGTGAGCAGCTACCCCTGTAATTTCAGAAGAAAACGATGCATCCACCCATCCATACACCTATCCATCCATCGATCCACCTGTCCACCCATCCACCCACCCACCCATCCATTTATCCATCCATCCACCCACCCATATACCCACCTATCCATCATCCATCCACCTACCCATCCACCTATACACCCATACATCCATACACCCACCTATCCATCGGTCCACCCGTCTATACTCCCGCCCACCCATCCATCTATCCATTCATTTATTCATCCATCCACCCATCTATCCACCCATCCAATGAATACCATCCACCACCCTGTCCCAGGACTAGGGATACATTGATGAGCAAACCAAACCACATTTCATCTCTCTGGCCACGCCCTTCTCTCCAACTGACAAGACTTTAAAAACGCCTGAAACTCAGGGCCTCCCTCCTCACCCAGCAGCCCAGAAGGGGTGGGCTCAGGTTGTAGCTACACAGACAGTCACGTGGTAATTCATAACCAGTGGGCAAATCAGCCTCGTTTATTGGGGATTCTTTTCCTGTAGCATTATTAAATTACTTTTCTCTAATTTTCTAATTTTTGCTAATTTTCTGGAATACTTAATAGCTTTTGATCCGTAAGTCGATTTATTTATAACCTTTAATATATAACCAAACAACACAAGAGTGAACTTAAAATTTTAAGTTTTATCCCCTCATAAGAGGGAGTGTGTGAAGTGCAAGCACGCCTGCATTTACGAGAAGACGGGGTGTTGGAGGAAGAGGGTGGAGTATCCCTCCCCACTCCCCCCTCAGGGAGTGGCTGGTGCAGCTGGCAGCTCTGGCCACCGGCCACCTGTGCTGTCCACGTCCAAGATCTTGGGATCCACTGGTGGACGCTCCACCGGGAACGCCTGGGCCAGGCTGCAGCTCCCCGAAGGCCACCAGGGAAGGTGCAGCCGTCGTGCGGGGCTGCAGGGGGATGGACAAGCTGCTCGTCACTGCTTTAGCCTCGTCCTCGACCAGGAGGTGCTGCGTGTGATGAGACCTCTTCACGGGACAAAACTGTTCTAGAGCAACCTGGTCCCCCACCTCTGTCCTCACCTGCCCTGAGCCCATCCCACCTGGAAGAGAAGGAAGGGCAGCCTCAGGCCTGGAGGTTGCTGGGTTCACTTCTAAGAAGCGGATTCCCACTGAACCCGATGCCACATGGGGACTCCGACAACAGGCACCAAGACCCTCTCCATCCTCTGGACACTGCCCCTGCTCAGGGGACCGTGGCCCCCCTGCTTCTGGCAATGCCTTCTCTGGGGCAGGAGCCTCTTGAGGAAGCAGGGGACCCTCCTGCGGGTTCCCAGACAGGCCCCGACTTCAGGGGTCTTCCTGTCACACGCGGGGCGCTGCCGCTCTGCTTTCTTGCACAGACGGGCGGATGTCTGTGGGTGGAATGTGCCTCCGGTCTCGGCATTTTGAGCTTGCGGATCAAGGTTTAACTCCAAACCTGGTTCCGGCGACAAGCTGGAACCTCTTTGGCTTTGGCGTCCTTGGGTGTCCAGGGTGACAGGCCAGAGAGAGTTGGGGCTGGCGGCAGTCCTCTGTCCAGACTAGTTGTTCTCCCGCTGGGCTGGGGCTTCCCTTGCTTGTGCAGCTCAGCACAGGGCACGGCAGGCCTGGCCCCTCGCGCCTTCTCCTCCAGAGGGCTCCTCGCGGTGGGGTTCCCCCCGGCCTGTGCTGGCTACTCCCACACAGCTGCCCGGGGCACCTGCATGCCCCCGGGATGCATCTCAGGTCCCCGGTCCCTGTAGCAGAACGGGAGTACCAGGGCCTGGCCGGTAGCCTCAGGGTTAATTCTCAGCCATTGCTGGAAGAAAGCAAACACCCAACTGGGCGCTGGTTTGTAAAATGAATTTTCAATGTGTAGCCTGCAGACGACCATTGGCCGTGGTCGATAAATAAAAACAGTCCTGACGTTTATCGTTGTAGGGAGTAATGATGATTCGCAGGCTGGCCGCCGCCGCTGAGTGCCCGTTTGTGGCGCGCAAGGGCGGCCCCATTAGCTGCTGTTTGCTCCTTTCACGGGCGTCCTCTGACTCGCGGAGGCCTGATCGATACTTGGTCTGCACGGCGTCCTGACTGAGGGTGTCTGGACCACTGTGGCCCGCTGATAGTGACGCCTTTATTCAGGCCGCGTTAGGGACAAGGGGGTGCAGAGTGGGGGAGAATTCAGCGAGTGCTCACGGGAGGACCGTCGGGCTGCGCAGAGGACAGGGGCAGCCACAGGACAGGGGACGTGGCGGGAGAAAGTGCAGACGTTTCTAAAGTAGGAAGGAAAAGAAGAGAGAGGATATTTTCACAGGTTTTCCTTGACATGCTAACAATCTCAGTCAGCTTTAACAGATTCTGTGAAATTCGTCTTCTTGTAAAAGATCGACTTTATTAGCCTTTGAGGCTTAACACAGAAGTATTTTCTCACATTCCGAACAGCGTAAGGATTCTCCCGTAAACACGAATGCAGCACCCTGCTCCCCGACGCCAGCCTGTCTCCCTTCCCTCAGACAAAACACGAGGGTCCCTCGGTCAAACGCCTGCTTTCCCGGCGACGTCCACGCGCCCTCCCCAAGGCCCTGCATCCCGCAGTCGCGCAGCGCCGGGGGAGGCGCGAGGCGAGCAGGTTGCTCGTGGCGGTTCCGCGTCTCAGCCGTGAACGAGCCCACACTCAGGGCCGGCTCAGCCCCGCGGCAGCGCCTGTCCCTTCCAAGTGGGGACGTTTCCTGTTATTCCTGCCCAGTCCGGGCAGGCTGTGTCCTAATAGCTGGGGGACGAGTGTCACTGGGATGCCATTTTACGAGTTTGCAACGCAGTGGGAGTCTGGGTGACTCGCAAGGTTGGGGCGCCGGCAGGGTCTGGTTCCGACGGTCTGATTCTGAAATCCGTTTCTGTGAACCGGGCCGGGCTGTCTCTAAGATCAGCACCTGAATAACTCCTGTTTCCCTCTGCTCATGTGACCACGGCGTGGCGCTGCGCCACCCCTCCTTCCACACGAGCCCTTTCCGGGGGGGTCTCCTGGGAGGGGGCAGAGATGGCCACTCCCCTGAAGAGCCCGGAACCCCAACCCCAGGAGTCTGGGGACCTCCGCCGTGCTCCAAGACCGTCCGTGTAGAGGGGACAGCCAGTGTCTCCCGTTTTTAGGAAGAGCCTCGTGTTTTGGTTTTGCTTCATTTTGCTTTGCTCCAGGGTAGCACAGATGCCAAAGTGCCGCAAGCCCTGAGAGGCTGAGCTCTTCCTCCTGCACAAGCCCCGCTGGGGGGTGCAAACGCCTTCCCGGCAACGCCGCTGACAGGTACGCTGTGGCTTTCCCGGGCAAACTGGCGGGAATACTCTAGTCCCCCGTCCATACCGCACAGCTCCGCATCTCTCAGCCCTCCCCTGAGCGGCAGTGACCTAACGGAGGCCCCGCCTGGAGGACGAGGCTCCGGCTCCCACGGCTCCACGCGCAGCCCCTGCGGAGGGGAAGCGGAGGAGGGAGAGAAGAGGACGGAGCTTGAGAGAGAAAACCAAATGACGGCAGAACACAGGGGCTGCGGGGTGGACATGGACCCGCCTCTCAGTGACCCAGACCGCGCCGTGCACACGGCGGGGAACGTGCAGGTTTGAAGACATCAGAGTCTCGGTTGTCCGCACTTGTGGACCAGCTTAACAGCACAAGGGTGATGCCAGCAACATGGAAACATAATTTTAGCAAATGTGACAGATAAACGGCTGATCTATTTAAAAGGAGTCCTTCTGTATAAGTATAAAAACCAACAAAAAGCAATAGTAAATAAGAGCAAAAAAATCAATAGGCAACCAACAAAAGAAGTACAAAATTGCCCAGGGTCATACTCCATCTCGTTAGCAACTGAAGCAACTGGAACTTGAACAGGGCGCTGTCACTCGCTGCTCCAAACAGTGAAGGGGGACGAGCAGGGCCGGTTCTGCCCAGGCTGGGCCAGCAGGACCCTGGTGCAGGCACGTGGGAGGGGGAGCTGCACAGACTTGTCAGGAGGGACGTGGAGAAACGTGGACCAAGACCCTGAAAACTACCAAAGCACCTTATCCATCCACTCTGATTCCAGGAGTGTCCCACAGAGAAATAAATAGATAGGCACAGAGACACAGGCGGGAATTTAGTTAACTTCACTTTAATAACGAAAAGTTAGGCCAGGCGTGGTGGCTCATGACCGTGATCCCAGCACTCCGGGAGGCCGAGGCGGGAGGATCACTTGAGCTCGGGAATTCAAGACCAGCCTGAGCAAAAGCGAGACCCTATCTCTACAGTAATAGAAAAAATTAGCCGAGCATGGTGGCCTGCACCTGTAGTCCTAGCTACTGGGGAGGCTGAGGCAGCAGGATCGCTGGAGCCCAGGAGTTTGAGGTTCCTGTGAGCTAGGCTGATGCCACGGCACT
>NW_012153186.1:515802-549292 GCF_000956105.1 Propithecus coquereli | reverse complement strand
GTCCTTCTGTATAAGTATAAAAACCAACAAAAAGCAATAGTAAATAAGAGCAAAAAAATCAATAGGCAACCAACAAAAGAAGTACAAAATTGCCCCGGGTCATACTCCGTCTCGTTAGCAACTGAAGCAACTGGAACTCGAACAGGGCGCTGTCACTCGCTGCTCCAAACAGTGAAGGGGGATGAGCAGGGCCGGTTCTGCCCAGGCTGGGTCAGCAGGACCCCCGGTGCAGGCACGTGGGAGGGGGAGCCGCACAGACTTGTCAGGAGGGACGTGGAGAAACGTGGACCAAGACCCTGAAAACTACCAAAGCAGCTTATCCATCCACTCTGATTCCAGGAGTGTCCCACAGAGAAATAAATAGATAGGCACAGAGACACAGGCGGGAATTTAGTTAACTCCACTTTAATAACGAAAAGTTAGGCCAGGCGCAGTGGCTCATGCCTGTGATCCTAGCTCTCTGGGAGGCCGAGGCGGGAGGATCACTTGAGCTCAGGAATTCAAGACCAGCCTGAGAAAAAGCGAGACCCCATCTCTACAGTAATAGAAAAAATTAGCCGAGCATGGTGGCTCACACCTGTAGTCCCAGCTACTGAGGAGGCTGAGGCAGGAGGATCGCTGGAGCCCAGGAGTTTGAGGTTCCTGTGAGCTAGGCTGATGCCACGGCACTCACTCTAGCCAGGGCAACAGAGTAAGACTCTGCCTCAAAAATAAATAAATAAATAAATAAATAAAAATAAAAAGTTAAATATTACTTAATGCCTAACAATACAGTGACATTCTGTGATTACCTTAGTTGTGGCCCCAAAATACTATACGGTGTCCATTTCGTGATCAGAAACATTGTTCAACAACACGGGGCAACAGCAGTAACATACAATCGGATTGAACGCATGCACTGTAACCCTCAACGTGCTTTAAACATATGAATGTGATGCTTGGAAAATACCAGGGAAAGCAGCGGAGGAAGTGGGCAGAGAGAGCCGTGTGAGAGGTGCCTGAGCCCGGGGTGCAGGCCTGGCTTCCCAGTGGAGTTTGGGGAACCTGATGTTCGAATGCCTCTCTCCATGCGGGATGGGATTCAGACAGTAACTGCCCCGCATAGCCGTGGGGATGATCGGCCTGGCCCTGTGTGCAGCGTGGCGTCTGCGAACCTCTGGGACTCCCTGATTGTGCGTGTGGGAGGCTCTGCAAGCCACGTGGGCTTTGCCGCAGCCACACAGCTCCGCCCTTGTGGGGAAAAGCAGCCACAGGCAGTGTGTACACAAATGAGCTGCATGCATGCAGAAAAAAATATTTATAGGCACTGAAGTGGGAGTTTCAGGTAATTGTCACATGCCATGAAATATACTTTTTTGACTTTTCTTTCCAACCATTTAAAAATGTGAAAATTATTCTTAGCCTGGGGGCTGTACAAAAGCAGGCACAGGTCGAACTTGGCCCAAGCACTGTGGTTTGTTTTTTAATAAATTTTGTTGTGTATATTTAGTGTACACACATATGATGTTCCCAGACAGATAAAGGTGGCAAAGTGGTTCCTACGGTGAAGAAAACGAGCAAATCCATCACCTCATGCAGCTTCCCACCTGGTTTGCCGACCCCTGGCGGGACACTGTCTCGGATTTATGTGAGTCACTGAATTACTGTCGTCTATATCTGAGCAAAAGGGAAGGAAACGTAACACAAACCTCGGTATCCTCTCATCACAAGGATTTTTATTTTCTTCTTTATCTTTTTATAGGTTTTCCAATTTTTCTAACTCAAATGTCATGCATAATCATTTCATAATTTTTTCAAAAAGGTAAACTTTAAAATTAATGTAAAACTAAAGTAGAAAAATCTCTGTAAGAAAAGCAGAAAAAGAGAAAAACTAATTTCCATGAAACTCACTTAGTCTCAGTTTCGGTGTTGCTGAGAGGAGTCTTTGCGTGGATGGAAAACAGCTCAGAGAGCACAGGCAGACACCGCGGGTGTGCGGCAACGGAGCGTTTCCTTCAGGGGCGGAACGGAAAATGTTTGCTCTGCGGGTGGACCCTGTCGCGGAGTGGGGGAGGGAAGGGCTGGGCCGGGGGGACCATGTCTGTCATCTGGATAGCCTGTTGAAATCTGTATTCCCCCAGGAAAGGAGCGTCGCTGGGGCACGTGTGTTTAGTGGATACAAAAACGCGGGTTTGAGATGCAGCCTTGGCTTCGCTCACTTGTCTCTGAGTTAAAGTGGATTTCCTGGTGTGAGATCGCTGCTGGTCTGCGCCGTGAGTGGAGTCATGCCCTTCCGTTCGGCTACAGGACCAACCAGTTTGAAACAGTGGTCTAGAGATTAATAAGTAGTCCAGAGATTAATGAAGCTATTCTTTTTCCCCCACTGATTTAGTAAAAGAAAGAGCAAGACGGGTCTGGGAAGATAGTGGTGGACTAGCTTCTGAGTCTCGCAACCTGCACGTGAGGACAGGGCAGGTAGAGAGAAAAAGCAAACACTGATGAGCAACTTTTGCCACAAAACCAGGGGACACCATATCCATAAACCAAAGTCACATGCACGAGGACACACCAACGGCAGGCACCAGCCTGCGGGTGCCCCAATCTGAGGAAGGAGGCGGAGGGAAGCAACAGGGCGTCTGATGAGCCCGGAAAGAGCAGACACTATGGACCTGACAGGTGTGCCCGGGTAAGTCCTGCTGGCCACCTGGGGAGCAGCAGCAAGTGTGCAGCTGCTGGGGGCTGCGCACTGTGGGGTGGGCTTGCTGCAGAGTCCCCTCCGGGGCAGGGCTCCAGGCGGAGGAGACGCTGCTCTGATTGGATCCAGCCGCAGGCAGAGAAAGGGGCAGGCAGAGCCCGAGAGTCTGGGGGGCAACACCGTTCTCTACACACCAAAGAAAAATAACACCAGGAGCAATTCCACGAAGACAGAAACGGTACCCGGAGCCATGCCACTTGCTCATGTTCAGGAAGCTTGATCCACATCAAACGAGCACTAGGAAAGCACCAAGGCCAAATCCCACCTGACGCTTTCTCAGAAAAGGAGTGGACGGCGTCCCCGCAGTGCGGGAGAGAACGGGTCGGCCCGCAGAGCTCGGTCTAAATCAGCTCAAAGAAAATGATACAAACAGGAAAAAAACCCAACAAAAACCAGAATTAGCAAAACACGGAAAAGAATTGAAAGAACACAGGAAATGATTAGAAGAAAATAATCAGAAATGAATAATGAACTAAAAAACTTAAATGAATAAACAAAGAAGATAGAAGAAAAAATTGCAAGAAAGATGCAGAGATGAAAGGATTTGAAAATGAAAAATACTGAAGTAAAGCAACAAAAATTCAACATTTAAATAACAGGTGTCCCTGAAAAGGAAAATCAAAGCTCAAGGGAACACAAGAAACACTAAAAACTATAAGTCAAGAAAACTTTCCTGTAATAAAAAAAAGAAGATGACCTGAAACTGAGTACTGAAAGGGCCTGTGTCTGAGGGCGTGGACCACAGGGCCAACGCCGAGATATTTCTGTGCATTTCCTGGGCTTCTGATGTAACACGCAGGGGCCTTCGGAATCCTCACTCCTGTCCCAGGACAGGGAAAGAGCTGAGAACTCCGAAAATCAACCACCCCGCTCAGATCCATCGAGAAGGGAGGCAAACCGCTGCCCCCAGCTCTGAGGGACAGACAGGTGGGTGCAGGGAGTCACAACGCACCTGCCAAGGCAGAAACCCACGCAAGAACCCGGGGGACCGACTGTGGGCTCAGCGTGGACGCGTCTGGGGGACACTCTAGGGTCCAGTTGCGGGGACCCCACGCTCTGCTGCATTTACCTGCAGGGGCTCGGCCAGGTGCTCACCATGAAAGATCAGAGAAAAGTCCCCTCACGCTCTGTCGGGGGCAGGGGAAGGAACGTTCTAAGGTGGCCGGGCACTGGCTCTTCCTAAGAGGCCTGCCCACGTGGGGGCTGCTCCCCCAGAGCCCACCTGCGGGGTCTGGTCACAGCCTGACGCACCTGGGGGAGGGCAGGTGCCCAAGGGCAGCCCTCGGGAGCCGCCCTGCCCCCGGGCACAGCAACGGCAGGGTGGCAGAGCTCGTCCCCCACCGTGCGCCCCACCCACCGGCTGAGCTGCCTGGCAGACCTCAGGCAGGAGCTCTGCTTGCCCCTCCTGACGGCAAGTCCAGAGAGCTGATCTCAGGGTCGGCTGGTTTGTTTCTCAGTGAATGGTGCAGTTTAGCAATCTAGTCAGGCAGCTCTCAGGACTGGTTAAGTGTTCACGGTTCCGTGTGCCTTTTCTCACGTCGTTCCCTGGGTTAGAAGAATCTAAATGGCTTCGGCTTTTCTGGGACAGTTGTGAGCGGGTCCTATCAAAAGTCTCGTTCACACATTACCCATACCCCAGCCAAGGCTGTGTCCATGTTCCATAAGTGACTAAAATAGGCCGTTTTAGGATTATTTACCTCTTTGCCAGAAGGGAAACGTAATGGAATGCATCTGACTATCGGCAGAAGGTCACTTCTGCATTGCTTAAATTGCAGGTACACACGCACGGTTTAAGCGACCTAATGAATTGCCGTTTGAGAATCAATTTATGGAACGGAGAAAGCGCTGGACTGAAGCAGCTCCTCGCTCTGCCCTGGCATCCCGGGGGACCTGCCAGCGGTGCCTCCCTCACGGCGCCAGCTGCCTCTGCTTCCTAAGAGGCACGTATGGCTGAAAATAGCAAATAGAGGTTGATTTTCCGTGCTCGCCAGCCCAGACTCCACCTTGCAGAGCTTGCGGTGAGATTAATCGAGGGGGACCCTGCAGTCTGGGCTTCTGCAGCTGTTTATTGAAGCAAAGAGAGAGACTGACCTGGGCAAGCGTGTGGGCGGCGCTCTGGCTGGGCTTCGTGGCCTGCTTCCCGCGCACGGGTGGCAGAGGGGGCTCTGGGGCACCATTGGGCCTTGGGTCTGTGGGTGAGTGACGGAGGACACGGCTGCCACCCGGACTTAGGGCTCTGATGCACACGGGCACCGTCCACGCTTTACTGCAGCCTTGAACCTTCCAGTCTGAAGTTTGCAGCTTGTGAATTCGGGTGCTTGCTATTCTTCAAGATGTGGGGATTCTACCTCCAGACCTATGGGACTGGATAGATTTTCTTGGGTTAGGGAAAGTATTTTCAGTAATTCCTATACTCGTTAAAGTTAAAAAGAAAAAAAAAAAACTTGCTCAAGGAAGAGACCGTATCCCCCAAGGCTCCCTGAAGTGCTTCTGTGGCACTCCGTGCAGTGCGGGCTTAGTGCCGGTCACCCTCTCAGTTCCCTTCATCCACGAAAGATCTTTCCTCTGAACATAGTATTCTGGGGTGACAGTGCTCCCTTTGTCTTTGTTTCATTCAGCACTTTAAAGACATCGCTCCTCTGTTAGTGGGGCCTTTCGGATCCTGTTTCTGCTTTTAAGGTTTTCTCTTTAACTGGGGTTTGCAGAAGTACGACTGTCACAAACCTACCTTTGGTTTTCTTTGCATGATCTATCTTCATAGTCAATGATTATCCTGAATCTGTAAGTCATCGTTTTCAGTTTTTTCCTCACTGTTCTTCAGATTGATAATTTGCATTGGCTCATGTTCAAGTTCACCGACTTTCGTGCCATATGTAATCTGCTGTTACGACCATCAGGTGATTTCTTTAAATGGCAGTTTGGGAACTTACGTTTCCTTTTCTCTGCCGAGATTTCGCTATGTCTGTATGCACTGGAAGCGTATTTTCATTTACGCGCATGGACGTGGTTACGGTATGTCTGGGAGTCCTCGTCTGTGCGCACACCTGAGTCTCGCGGCATCTGCCTCTGTTGCTGTCCATCCCGTTTCTCCGCGTGCCGACTCGGATGCCTGGGCGTGTCCCCAAGGAGCATGGGTTTTTCGTGTTTGTTTAGCAGGCCGTTACCTTGGCTGAACTCAACTTAGATTTCTCTTGGTTGTGAAGACACGTTACAGAATTTCTTTGACTTTGTTTCTATGGCCTTGAGAGTTTTGAGAACCCCCAGTCGTACGTATGTAGAATGTCCTCAGCTGGTATTTGTCTGATGCTTTTCTCATGATTAGATTGAGATAATGAGATTTTTTTTTTTTGAGGAACTCCTACAGGTAAAGTACAATCACATCAAAGGTTAGGAATTGTCTGGATTAAAGTTTGCTCTCTTTTTCTGGGCTTCAGCAAATGCTTGACGCTTTGTGTTCCCCGTTACAGGGCGGTGCAGAGTGGGCTCTGAGAAACCTCCTGCTCTTCTCCCGCACCCTCAGCACTTGGCGCTGCACCCCGACACCCCGGCAAGCCCTGCTCTCCCGGCTGTCCCTGCGGTATTGCCTTTTCCCGACGGCCGCTCTGTGGGAATCGCGCACGTGTCGCTCTTTCAGACTGGACCTTCCCTCAGCCATGGGCATTTAGGTTTCATCTGCGCCTTTCACGGCTTGATTGTTTTTTGTCATTGAAAAATACTCAAAAGGGCAGGCGGCAGCATTAGGGGGTCGATTGGAATCAGCTGTGGGGCAGGAATTTCCGAAGTCTGGTTGTTTCCTTAGGGAGGGAAGCGCGAGGCTGGTTAAAGAGGGAGGGGCTGGAACAGGCGAGTCTGACCTCCCAGCCTCCCTTCCCATCCTGGCCAGAAACGCAGTTCTAAGGTTTCTCTGGGGTCCCCTTGGCCAAGAAGGGGTCCATTAAGTCAGCTGGGGGGACTTAGGATTTTATTTTTATTTCTCAATATCTAAGTGTTTCTTTTATGTTTGGTGCTGTTATGAATAATATTGTTTTAAACTTCAAGTGTTAATTGTTTACTACTAGAATATAGGAGAGCACTTGATTTCTGTTTATTAACCCTGTAACCCATAACCTTCCATATTTATTTATGTATCTCAGGAGTTTTTGGCCGATTTAGGGGGATTTTCTAAATAAGCAATCATGTCCTCTGCAAATAGAGACAGTTTTATTTATTTCTTCATTTCCAACCTACATGCTTCCTATTTCTTTTTTGTCCTATTGCGCTGGCTGGGCTTTCAGTGCAGTGTGTGACTGGCACCGTGAGAGGACACATCCTTGCCTCTGGGAACAGCGGTAAAGGTTACGAAAAGGGCAACAAAATGTTCTGTGAGTTTTCTCTCCAAAACCCCACCCTTATGGTAATTAAGATCTGCATTCCTTCCCGGGGACAGTAATCAAAGGGGAAGAAAAAGGTTCTTTGCTGTTAGTTTTCTAGTATCTTAAACCCCAGAGAGGGTTCAACAGAACTGTCACAAGACCGTAGTCCATGGAGAAAAGGTCCCCAAGACCATGAATTGTAGCTAAACAACAACAGCCTGAAGCCACGACATGTGATACGGGTCACGGAGACCCCAGCCCAACTGCTGAAAACCTCCTCGTAAAAAGCCCTGTTTTTCTGCTTAAAGGCAGGATGGTGTCTTTCGAGACACTAGTCCACCGCCCTCCTCACTTGCTGTCAAAGTGATAAACTTCTCTTTCCTTTTCCTGAAACCACTTGTTTCTGTTCTTCATTCTCACTGATTCGGCCTCAGAGGAAAGAACTGAACTTTGAGTGACATTCTCCTGCTTTTAGAGGAAAAGCATCCCTTTCTGTCTTTTAAGCATGACGTCACCTGTAGGCTTTTTGTAGATTTAAAAAAAATAAGATTGTGGAAGTTCCCATCTATTCATAGTTTGCTGAGAGTTTTTACTTTGAGTTAGTACTGGATTTTGTCCCATGGTTTTTATGAATCGATTGATAGGATCATGTGGTTTTTCTTCTTTAGCCTGTTGATGTGGAGTATCACCTCGATGGGTTTTCCAATATCGAACCAGACTTGGGAACTCGGAATAGCTCCTGCTTGGTCTGTGCACACTTCCCTTCTCCACGGTTGGATTTGATCGGTGTAGGCACCAAGGCCCTCGGTCCCCCACAGATTTGCTGAGACGTCACTGACGTGAGGCGGATTGATTAATAGGAGAAAAGGGCACACAGTGTATTTAACGTGTACGTGCAGGAGCGCTCAGAGTGAAGACTCAACCGCCCCGCGAGGTGCGGAAGTTTGTAAAGATGGGATCTTGCATTGTGGCCGACAAACTGTTAGTGGCAAGACAGGTTATGGGAGGGAGGAAGGAAGGGGCTCGCTAGCAAAGGGGTCTTGTTCTGTCGATGAAACCGCAGAGGTGGCCGCCCTCGGAGAGAATAGACGGTAAATATGTCTTTTCAGGCCTTCAGAGGTGTCAGACGGAGTTAATCTTTCCCAGATGGGATAAGCAAAGACCCGGCCGCATAAATGGGGATTCTCTACACAGATTTCTCCCCACAGAAGACAGCCTTGCAGTGTGACTTCTCTCTGCCTGGCCCGTGGCAGCCATCTCAAAATATATCGGAGAAATACACTTTGGGGTAAAATATTCTAATTTCCTTTATTGGCTAATGTTTTATTTAGGACTTTTGTGTCTGTGTTCATAAGAGATGCCGGATCATGATTTTCCTTTCTTGAATTGTCTATCACGTTTTGGTATCAGGGCGAGGACTGAACTCTGGTCTTTGTCTTTGCCCCTCCCCTCCAAATTCTTTTCTAGGGGGCCTGGTGAGTCTCGCCTACAAATGATAAAAACTCAGTGAACGGGTTTTTATGATGTGGTTTACTTCCCAACCTGATTCTGGTAGAACGTTACATGAAAGACAGAAGACCCCTAAACATCCCTTTCAGTGGACTCCTGGTCTTTCGGACAAAAACCTAACTGTTTTAGCTAATTATCCACTAACGAATCCCTAAATCCACCTGTGACTTGCAAGACCCTACTTCCAGATGTCCTGCCCTTTTTGGGTCAAACCAATGTATGCCCTCCATGTATCGATTTATTATTCTACCTGTAATTCCTGCCTCCCCAAAATGTATAAAACCAAACCGTGACGCAGCCACAGCGAGTCCACTTGCTCAAGGCTTCTTGGGCGTGCCTCTGGGCCATGGTCCTCAAATCTGGCTCAGAATAGAGCTCCTTAAATTACTTTAAGAGTTTGTCTTCTTTTCCGATGACAAGGGTAATGCTGGCTTCTTTGAATGAGTATTCCCTTCTGCTTCTATATTTTGGAAAATATTATGGAGAACTGGTATGTTTTGTTTCTTAAACACTTAGAAGAATTCACTGGTGAAATCAATTGTAAAATAAAACTGAATCCCTGACCGACTGAACAGACCCCCCTCTTGGCCAAAGGGACCTCAGAAAACCTTAACACTGAGTTCCCAGCCACGAAAGGAGGGAGGCTGGACACACTCGTTGCACCCCCTCCCTTTCGGAGCTCAGATACAACCGACCAGCATTAATGTGAACACAGAGACCAAAAGACTGACAAGATAGACTCTTGGTGACAGTAAAGTACTCAATTATTAACAGGACCTGAGGCTGTGCAAGGCAAAGTTTCCCTCACACCTGCAGGCCATCGATTCGCTTAACAGATCACGCCAGCCGAGTACGTAAACTGCGGCTTCGCTCTAACAGACTGCCTTATCTTCACTTAAAACATTTCAAGTCTTCAGACAAAGCTTTATTTCTTCAAATTTACAATTTACAATTTCTTCCAATTTACAAATTAAAGAATCTTTGAACCCACTTATAACCTGCAAGTCCCCACTGTGAGATGTCCCAACTTTTTGGGACATGTGGTATTCCAATCACAGGTATGTGCAACTGTTGAAAACTGGCCACAATCCTTGAATGTTTTTGTTCTTTTTCTTCATTAGATTTTCTGTGTGCGTTTCATTTTAGGGATTTGCCATCGACCTGCCTTCAAGTTCTGTGACTCTCTCCTCGGCCACGCTGGGCGCACCGATGAAAACTCCTCATTGCTGCCAGTGCATCTTCTTCTGGGTCTCAGCGCCTGTCCCTCTGCCCCTCCCCGTCCGCGCTCTGCACCTGTGCACGCCCCTGCCACACGCCACCCTGCCCACCAGGGCTCCGGCACTTCTCCACGGTCACCTACGTCCCGTCTGCCAACCCCACCAGGGCCCATCTGGGTCTGGCTCTGACGCGCCTCTGTCTTCTCAGACTGCCTCTTTCCCGCCCCTGGGTGTGCCTCGTCACTTTTTGGTCAAAGCCGGACATGTTGTCCTGGACCTGAGAAACAGATGTAAGTGTGCCTAGGAGCTGGTCTTTACTGACGGTTTTTCCAGCTATGGGTGTGGAGACTTCACGTTCTTCTCTCGTGCTTACTTTCGTCTCCTCTCTTGACTTGGAGCTTCCCGGGACTCCTCCTCAGAGAGTCCGCGTCCTCCAGCCCTTCCCGCTGGAATCGCGGTTACTGTGCTAGACCCTAGTGGCACGGTGACAAGTGTGGGGGAGGGGAAGCACTCCGTAATCTGACAATTCAGCCTTAACTGCTAGCAGGTGGGTGTCCCTGGGAAGCTGCCACCACGTTTCTTCACGTGCAGCTTCTTTGCTCTCCTCAGTTGAAACGGGAAGATGAGAAGAATGTTCTCAGGGCCAGAGACAGGCTCTGGTGTTTTCCCCTGGGGAGTGGCCCTTCATCACGGGCAGCGCTGTGCTCATTGCGTGGTGTCCACGCCTGCTGCTTGCTCTTCCCCAGCAGAGCCACGAGGGGGGTCTTCCTCAGGTCCTCACCGGGGGTCTCGCTGGGGCTCCTGGGAGTAACGCCCACAGGTGTGGGGCCCAGTGGGGAGGGGCCCGTCCCACAGGCCACCATGGTGTGCTCCTCCCAGGCGAGGCTCCAGTGGGAGCAGGTCAGCTGTGACGTCCAGACTTCAGAAGGGAGGTTTGCCCTGACCCCTCAGCTCTCTGTGGATCCAAGGAAAGTCGTTGACTTTCAGTTTTCCCAGGCTTTTCTTGTCATAGAGACAGGGATGATGAACTCGGAATCCCCTCGGCCCAGAGTTGTGCTGGCCAGTCCCCACCTAAAACAGAACCTGCGGTCACGCAGCCTAATAAAGACAAACGCCAGGAAATAGAGCAACGTACTTTCATTAGCTGAGAAAGAATAAAATTCCATCTGCTGTGCAGCGTCATTCTTAAAATTATCTCTGCTTGCCGTTCGATTCTGAGACCGTCTGGCGAGGAGGGAGTCCTGCCTCGGAGAGCAGATCCCGCCTCGCGGAACTCGCTCCCGAGTCCTGCCTGAGGTTGCGCAGGTTTTTCCCACCTGCTTCCTCGACGTGCCCGCACTGCAGCGTCTACGCGAGCCCCCGAGCTCACTGGTGTCTTCGTCCCTGGCATGTTCTCATCATCACTCGGGGGGGTGCTTGCAGGGGTGTGGGGTGGCATTTATTCCACAACAACGGAAATGAGGCTGCCAGACACGGAGGTTCTCGGGTGTGACCCATTGCAGCTGGCGGTCTCCATAAAGCTCACATTTGTCTATGACTTGCTCACCTACTGAGCGTGTCTACCTGCTTCACGTCACGTGACTCTTGGTCTGACGGGACCAAAGTTCTAAGGGGCAGCGACCCTGTGGTTTGCTCACCGATGACCGCCCAGCCGCCCTGGATGTCTGCATGTGGAGGGGGTCCAGCGATATTAGCTTTAAAGCAGCAGTTTTACAGATGAGGAAGCTGAGCTTCATGATGCGAGCCCGCCACGAACCCGCGTACGTACAGCTTCCCGTGCACAAATGGGGACGTGTCTCCAGGAGAAACCGAGGCAACGTCTGCACCTTGAAAGGGACAAGAACCAATTAAGTGACTTTACAGGCCCGGTAACTAACGAAAACAAACATGGAGGTGTGTGGCAGGGGTGGATTTTAACCCTCCCACTGAGACCTCAGGGTCCGAGTGGGGTTTCCTCACCTGTTGAGAAGAGGCGGTTCTGCGGTCTCCGACCTGAGCAGGTGGGGGGCGTCCCACCCTGGGAGGGAGCCCAGGCGGCCTTCTTCTGAACTGCTCTTCCTCCCTGGCTCCCAGTGAGGGCTGGTGACAAGTCTCGGGGAAGGTGACACCCTGGCCCGTATGTGCGTCTACACCGCTGGTGTAGATTCAGCCAGTGGGATGCTAATCGCTGGTCCCAAGAGGGGAAAACGCTGAGAGACACGGTGGCTGAGAAGCTAGTTTTCCGGGCTCACCGTCTGGAGGAGAAGCCCCCACTGGCGCAGTGTCGCCAGCTGGGAGCTGAGCCGAGATGGGTGGAGGGACCGCCATGCTGGTGGAGAGGCCACCCCAGCTCAGGTTCCACCTGGAGACGGCTCCCCTCGGGGTTGGGAGCTTCCTCAGGGGTCCCTGGAGCCCCATACTGGTTTCCGGTCTTCCTGGTGCCTGGCCGGGCAGCAGCCAGTGTCCCCACCGTGGCCCTGAGCCGGCCCAGTCCTCTCTCGAGCATTCGGAACGGCTGCCCTGGCCGGGGCTCCCATGTCGCCAGAACAGACTCACGAAGGACAGATTTCCGGGTCCTGGGGGGCCTCACTGGGCAATTCCAGCGTGTGCCAGAGCAGGCAGTGGTCAGAGCCCGAGCACCCGAATATCACCCCACCCGCCGTCAGTCCCCGGAGCTTCTTTTCACAGGCAGAGGTTCGTGTTGTCGGGAAACTCCTGGTTTCTGCTGCAAAGCCGCGCTGGCGGGTCCAAGCCAGATACTCGCGCTGGATGTCACTGGACACTTCCTGGACTTGTTTTCTTCAAAGACACATCTGAGAGGGAGTCACAGGCCACCAGCATATGCCTGCACGTTTAAATAAAATATGATAGAGTTTCCTTTAAATATTTAACAAACACTTCATGCTATACTTGGCAGTGATAGAAGAATCCCAAGTGTACAATCAACCCAGTTTCCAAGATTTTATGTTACCTGAATTAATATTCTGAAAATAAAATTTCCTGGTTTAAAATATTGGCACTAAGCAAACAACAAAGCAAAGCAAAACAAAAAAATAATGCTCTTAACTTTTCTGGTGAATCGTGTCTGAAATTGCTATTCGGGAAAACTTTGTCTGCAAAAGCGGCACCCACTGCCGGGTGGAACTTACCTGGGGACAGGCGGGAGTGTAACGGTGATGCTCAAACGCGGGGCCCCTGCGAAGGCGGTTGCGTGGGGACTTGGTCCTGGGGTGCAGCTAAACTGGAGCGCAGACGCCCCCCCTGCAGCCTAACAAGTGTGTGCCTTGAGGTGGCTCTGCCGTTGGTGGCCTGGCCTCTTTGTTGTTCCTTTTCTCTCCCAACCACCCCTGTCTCCCAGCCATCCTCACTTCTGCTGAACCTCACGTGCTCGCTCCCCAAGGATGACATTTTGTGCAGTTCCTTCCTGGGACCACCTGTGCAGGCAGTTGCTGGCATCTTTGATGATGGGCTAGATGGTCCCTGCACACAGGCCCTTCTTTGGGATGTCTGGGGCTGGTGGGGACAGCCCCAGAGCTGTGATGGCCGAGGGCGCAAGCCCACAGCAAAAACTCCAGCACACTCCCCTCGGGCTGCAGAAAATGCAGGGTGGGGTCGCGCCTTCCCTCCTCTCCACTTCAAATTACCCTTGATGAGCTCCTGGTGGATAAACCTCAGCAACGTGTGCAATAATTAGTAAAAAATAAATGTGTACTTAAGTATTAATGAAATGAATATTTAGCAGGTTATTTGAGATCTTTGTTATATCCTGAAATGTTTAAAAAATAATGAGAGATTTATTAAAACTTTAAACTGTGACTCAGTAAGAGTTTTCACAATGTACCTTTCTTCCTAAATTCAGAAAACAGATGTTTCCTACGGGTAGGTGGCCGGGCCCCAGCACAGCTGGAGACAGACACCCTGGACGGAACGGCAGCTCTAGGGGACGCTTTACAAAGCAGGGGCTAGAGCGCTGGGCATGGAAAGCAAGAGCGGATCCGGAACAGAGGACTGGGGCCTCCTGGCCTCACCGGGCTGCCGGAGGACCCGGATCTGAGCTCAGGCTGCAGAACCAGGCCCAGAACAGCAGGGCGGGCCTCTCCCGGGGCTGCTGCCTGCCACGGACGCCACGGAAGAGGCAGCCCAGGCTGCTTCTCAAAACTGCCACGGCTGGAGGCTACACGGCAAGGTTACCTCCCACAGCTCTGAGGGTGGGGGAGTCTGAGGTCAGGGTGCCGGCAGGTCTGGTGGGCTGTCTTCCTCCTGATCCCGCATGCGGCCCCACCCTCCTACCTATCCCCTCCCCAAGGCCCACCTCCAAATGCCGTTGCCTTATTTGGATGTACGGATTTGGGGGACACAGGCATTGGGTCCACGGCTGTTGGAGTCGGGAAGAGCCCTACGGCAGCCCTGTGGAAGGGCCGCTGGTGCCACCTCAGCGACACTCGGAGGACAGACACCAGCTGCCAACGCTGGGGGGTTCCCACGGCCAGGCCAGCCCCAGGAGTGAACAGGCACCCCCCCACCCCCGGCCCCGCAACACACACCTGAGTCGGCCGTGCTCAGGCCCTGCTCGGATGCAGCTCCTGGGCCCACAGCCCTTGGCTACATGGGGAGCTGGAAAGGGTCGTCTGGGGTCTCCAGACTTTGCGGCCTGGGGTCTCAGAGGCACCCGGACCCAGGCAGTGCTGCAGCCCAGTGCGCGGCCCATACCGTCCCGACGGTAGGCGCCCTGAACCAGGAATGGACTTGGATCATCCCTGCTGCTGTCGGTTTATGCCCCGTGACCTAGAACCACAGGCGGCGTCTTCGTCTTGGGAGGGGACCCCCCGAGCACCCACGAGCCCTGCCACAGTGGGCGTCATGCACTGAGAGGCCGCGCTGGTGACAGTCTATTGCAAGGTGGCCGCAATGACACCTGCCCAACACACCCTGGTCGGGAAGAGCGGATGGAGGCTGTGAGAGCGGGAGGTTCCCTCGGACTCCAGGAGGGAGCAGGGGCCGTGTGAGGCTCCCCTTCCAGGGGCGGTCCTGCGAGGCACCCCTCCCTCTCCTCCAGACCCTCGGGAAACCCAGGAAGACGAAGCCCCGCGACACTCGGTTCCTTGCATGTCTGAAAACTGCTTCTCTGCTTCGTTGTGAACAGCCCCTCGCCCCCGGCAGCATCTGGACAGAAACATGCGTGTGCACACACATGCACGCACGCACACGCCCCTCTTCACGCGTATGAAAGCAAACTGCTCTAGTGGACGTGTGCACATTTCTCTTTGCTCTTTAGTTTCCTTTTTTCTTTTTTTCGTTTTTTTTTTTTTTTTGCCATGAAGGGTTCCCACGGATTTAAAAACCAGTAAAGTAGGAAAAAATCTCTGGAAAGGGCACATTGGACTTCCCTGTGTGCAGCGGCTGCGTTTGAGGAACGTACTCTGTGCTAGAGTTTCAGTGCTGTTGGTCCCAAATGTCAGGTGCTAAGCGCTGTAAAATTATTTTTTTTTCTTTGGGGAGAATTGTAGAGGCAACACAGGGGAGTGTGGAAACAGGACTTCCGATAAGATCTCCAGACACTTGAGGAAGATGCCTTCTCCTGTGTTTCTGTCTAAAAAACAGAAACTGTGCGATCAGATGAGCAGCGGCCCCCGCGTGCACGACCCTCGGCGGCTCACCTGAGAGCCTCTTCCCAGAATGCACTAAGTGGGTGATTAAAGAGGATGGGGCTTAACCGAGGCTAAGCGCGGGGTCCCCAGAGCTCCGCGGGGCACTGAACCGTGCCCCTACAGCTGTCTCCACACAAGCCCGACATTCTTTATTTATTTGCTATGAAATATTTATGGGTGTTATGAAAGGTTTAAAATAATGTGTCTGTCGCTCTCTCCCTCTGTCTCCCCCGTCGGCCGCGCGCCGATTTCTAATGCATAAATAATTCCCGCCCGGACGGCGGCGGCACATTAGGTGGGGTATATCTGCTGTATCACATTTTTTCTGCCTGAGAGAAAATATCATTCCTAGTAATTTTCTACACTTATACAATCGGCGTTGACAGTAAATAATTGATGTATGAATTTAGGACTAAACTCAACACAATATGACTTTACGTCAAGGGTTACTCCCAGCAGATTTTGAGCTAAATCATCTTGCAAAATGGGTTCTTTCCATGGGAGAGAAAAAGCTTTTCGAAATTATTTTAATGGAAAACTCCTTTGGATGAGGTCTTGCTTTGCATGGCTGGAAATAAAACCAAGCAATGCAGCCATTATGAGATTGGAAATGTTTCATCTGTGATCACAAATGGGTTTTCTTAAGACTGACACAAGCTGTTTTTATTCTGTTCATCCTTTTTTCTTTCCTCCCCTCCGTGTGTGCACGCGCTCGGTTGTGTTTGTATGTGGTAGGCTGCCCTCTGCTTTCCATTCTAGTATCTTCCATAGCAAGCACAATCATGATTTAAATTACGGGCCAGAGAGCTGCCACTTAAGGGCAGGTAACCGGCAGAAAGGCGTTGGTGCGAGGGCTCCGCACTCCTTCTGGTCGCCGCAGGTAAAATCCTTTTCGTCGTGAAAAGGAGACAGTTCTCCAGGCCAGGAGGGGGGCGCGGAGACCTGGCACTGTCAAAAATCTCATTTTTGCTGAACCTCAGATACGAAGACGTGACTTAGAGCAAGGCCCGCTCATCTCGAATAAATCTAGTCTTTATAATTACTTTTTGCCATAGTATAAACTTTTATTTTATGCCTATCTTTTGTGTAAAATATTCAGACCTTTTGTATACTAAAGTTAATTGAATTTATGCTATAAACTAAGACATATAATAAAATTTAAAACCTCTTGAAAAAAACTGCTATGATATAGGCAAAAATTGCCTTAAAATGCAGAAGCTGAAATACCTGCTTCCTTTTAAAATTTCCTCTCCAACTCTTCATCTTCTTCCTCTCTCTCCCCTTCTCTCTCCTCACTTCTCACTTTGAGGAAATACACGGATCTAATTTCATTCCATAGGTGGCACTCAAGTCTCTGTGCACGAAATTCTACAGAAATTTCAGGCCAAAAACTTGTCTGCAGACAGTCCTTGCTCTCAGAGAGGTGTATTCGTTTCTGAAAAACACGTTATCTCTTTCTTTCAAAATAAATCTTAGCTAAGATATCTTAACTAGTGTTACCCAGTTTATGCTTTTGTTGCATGTGGCGTAAGTCATTTCGAGAGCACTCACAAAGGGGTTTTATCTAACAGACACTCTGGGCCAAATGCATGCACAGTGTGCACACGTGTGCGTGCTGGCTGTGTGCACGCTTGTGTGTATGTTTGCTTTTCGGTGCTCACACCAGAGACGGCAGGGACTCGGGAAGGAGCTCTCCTGTAAACAGCCTGGCAAGAGCCCGGGGTGTGAACGCCTCCAGCCTGTGGGCCCAGGGCAGGGCACCTGCCTCCTCCCATACGCGCGCCTGTGTCTGCACACGTGCACCATGGCCTGTGCGTGTGCATGCGTGTGGGCAAGTGTCCCCTCAAGGTTGTTTGTGAAGGGGAAGCTCACCAACAGGAAGTTACCGACTGCCACGATTCCTGTCGTCAAGCTGGAAAACCGAATCTGAACCTGGGAATGCAGCAGCCCTCAGAGACCATCTCTTCCACAGGCCGCATCACACGCGTGAGGAAGCAGAAGTCCACAGAATTCAGGGCAGCGGCTGCACACTCAGAGGCCACACATCGTATGTGTGCCTGTGTGTGCACGTGTGTATGTGCATGTGTGTGTATGTGTGCATGTGTATACATGTGCATGAGTGTGTGCATGTGTTTCTCTGTGTTAATGCATGTGAATATGTGTGTGGATGTGTATTGTGTGCATGTGTCTCTGTATATGTGGATGCGTGTGTCTGTGTGTATGTGGATTTGTGCAGATGTGGGTGGATGTGCATTGTGTGTGTGCACATATGTGTGTACATGTGTGTCCATGTCTCTATGTGTGCGAATGTGTGGTTGTGGGTGGATGTACATTGCATGTCTGTGTGTATGTATGTGTATGTGCGTGTCTATGCATGTGTGTGTGGCTGTGCAGGGCAATGGGCGCGTGGGGAGAGCGGCAGGGGTGCATCCCAGGGGACAGAGCAGCTGTGTGGGCCGCACTCCCCGCACATCCTCCCGGGGCTCCCGGTGCTCTGGACCGGCACCTGCGGGCCAGCAGGTTTCCCGGGTGTCAGCAGTGCTGAGCCCCTTGTGGGTAGAGGCGGAGGCGGCCTGGCTTGCCGAGGTTGCTGCCTTCGGAGTTCCCGTGAGAAGAACGTGGCACCTGTTCCTGGTTTTTCTCTTGCCCTTCCCTGTTGGTGTAAGGGGGCGGGGTGGGGGACGGGTCCATGGGACAGTCTGTTTTCAGAGAACACCTGACTCAGTCGACCGGCTGGGATACCTCCCCACCGTGGCTCGGGCAGACCAGGCTCTCTGAGGGCACCGACACCCTCCCGGCCCATGGACAAGAGGTCTGCACCTGCGTCTGTCTCACGCTGCCCCTGGCTGGCACCTGCCCCAACCTCATCCACTCAGGGTCCTCCTAGCCCAGCCCCTGCATCCTGCGTGTCCTCAGCAGAACCAGCGGTGACCTGGGGGTGCACGGCTTGTCCAGTCCTCCTTGACGCCCACCTCGAGCTCTCTGTTGCACGTGCACCTCCTTGGCCCACACCCGCCCCAGCAGGGGCCCCGCACCGGGGAGGGGACGAACGGCGAGGGGACAGGCAGGTGGCGGGAGCTGCTCCTTGCCTACTGGGACCGCAGGGCCGTGTGTGAGGACGCCGCCACCTTCTGCCCTGCTGACTGGACACACAGCAAGGTTCTCTCGGGTGAGACCCCGCAGCCGTCAAAGGCAAATACCCCCGAGAAGTCGCATCTGGCCGAGAGCGGATGCGTGCAGAGCAGGAGGGGGCCAGAGGCGGCAGGAGCAGGTGCCTGGCTTGGAGAGCTGCCCTGTGAACTGGGGTCCCTCCTTCCGGCGGGGAGCTGGTCGTACTTCCTTGACTTTTCCCAGCACGAACATGTCGTGAACACGAGGCCTCCATTGCGAGTGGTCTGGAGAGCGCCAGGCGCGGCCCAAGCCGCCAGAGCTCAGCCGATGTGCAGCTGCGACACGCCACTGCCCGGTCTGGCCCTGCGCGGGCACAGTGGCGCACCTGCGGGCTGTGCCTAGAGGGGAGACAGGGTCAAGGGCCACCCTGAGGAGTTGTGCACACGGCATGGAAACTGTCCGTGACCTATGTCAATGGAAAAGAAGCCAAATTCTGTAAAATAATTTAAAGAGGTTTATTCTGAGCCAAGTATGAGGACCACGGCCCAGAGAGCCATGCCCAAGAAGCCTTGAGCAAGTGGACCCCCTGTGGCTGGGTCACAGTTTGGTTTTATACATTTTGGGGAGGCAGGGATTACACGCGAAGTCATAAATCAATACTTGGAAGGTGTACATTGGTTTGGTTCAAGAAAGGTGGGACATCTCGACGAAGGGAATTAAGGTTATAGGTGGGTTTAAAGAGTCTTTGATTTGTGATTGGTCAAAGAAATACAGCTTGTCCACAAGATTGGAATGGTTTAAGGTTTTAAGGTTTTAAGGTTTAACATAAGGACATCTGTTAATC
Source organism: Propithecus coquereli (assembly GCF_000956105.1). Lineage (NCBI taxonomy): Eukaryota > Metazoa > Chordata > Mammalia > Primates > Indriidae > Propithecus > Propithecus coquereli. The sequence goes on along the minus strand of NW_012153186.1, from coordinate 529,898 downwards.
AGAGACGAGCCACTGACACACACCAAGATCCAAGTGATATGTTAAGTAGATTGAGGACCTGCAGGTGTGGTTCAAGCTCTGTCTTGCATGGCCTTAGGCCTGCTAATGAGTCACAAAGGACATCTCCTAGAAGGGAGGGGCACGATGAGGCAGGTCTGACCTCCCTTCTCAGGGCAGCAGCTCAGCTTTAGGGTATTTCTGAGGTCCCCTTGGCCAAGAGGGGGTCCATTCAGTCGAGCGGGGGGTTAAGATTTTAGTTAAGTTCACATCTACATCCGGAGTCAGGGACCCACCAGTGACACCTCAGCCATGTAGTGAGAACTCTGAGGTGGCCCTGCGGCTGGAAACTGGGGTGGGGGCCGTCTGGATCCTCTTTCCTCCCTCCATAAACGCACCTGTGGGATCTCCCCAGGCCTGCCACCTGGCACTCACCTCCGACGCTCAGACACGAAGTGGGAATGAACAAGCTCTGATGCTCGAATTCCAGAGACACAAGTGGTTTTATGGCAGCTGAAGAGCAGCTTCCTTGAGTCCCCCCAGGGAAGCCTGGGAGAATGTTACTCTCCATGTGCAGTCTCAGCGTGGCCGGAACTGCCTGCGCTTTCTCTCCACGGCCTGGGAGACCAGAGGTGCTGCAGAACCACGCAGCCTGTGCATGTCCCTGCAGGCAACATGGCGCCCCCCACGCCTGACGCCTCTGTGTCTGCTCAGATGTCTGTGAAGACGACTTCGATGGAGATTTGAGCCGAGCTGAACCAGTTTCCTTCTTAAACAAGGGGTGGGCATTCCACAGGGAAGGAAGAATGCGTTTTCATATTTCCAGCAAGCTTGGAGAGCCATGCGACTGCCACATTATGTGGGGGCGTCCCCAGGCCCTGGCCGAACAGCTCCCTGCGGAAGTCCTCAACCCAGGGCTCACAGGGTGGAAGAGTGTGCTGCCGTGCAGATGGAAGCTTCCGAGTACAATATTAAGTGAAAAATATTTAGGAATCTATCTCACCAAGTTTAAAACCAGAATCGTACTCTTTGCTGCAACAAGCAATATGTTGGTGACACTCAGGAGAGAAAGGTCAACAGTGTGGAGGTGACCCTGCCCCGCGGGGTGGGCCTGGGACAGTCCCGTGTTTGGTTTCAGTTCTCGAGCATCACGCTCAGCCTAATTAACAGACGAGGCACCGCACACCGGGCTGCCCGGCACTTGCCCAGGGCCCGGCCACCGGGGAACACGGAGGGGCACCCATGCAACAGCAGTGATTTCTAGTTATTTGGAGAGCCAATTCTAACAGAAAACGTAATTAAAAATTTGTAAATAGAACACTCAAAAGCGCTCCCTCTGGTGCCTGCGTGTGTGGATATGATATTTGCTTAACAAATTACCGCAGAGTCACCGTGCAGGGACAATGTCCGGATTCCTCCACGTCCCGTGCGCTCCAAGCTGTGCAGCTGTGGTATTACCGACCGTTCACCTTTCCCAGCAGGACCCTCTGCTCAGCTCTTAATCTTTTTCCCTTTTTTTTTGGCCAGCTCTTAATGTTGGTAATTTATGAAATGAACTAGAATCTTCCAGAAGAGCAGCCATTGTTCCAGTGTTCTACGGCTGCAGCAGCAAGGCCTAGGGCCCTGTGCGGGTGCATCCCATTCAGCTCTGTGCTCTTGGGCTGATGTCTGGGGAGCAGGTGTCCCACGTGGGGCAGCTGGGTGTGGAGTTTGCAGTTTGTCACTGACATTGGAGACAAAGTCGGATCCAGGTTCTGGTGGTCGGGGCCCAGGCCATGGGGTGGACTCGCCTCGGGCTCCGCAGAACTCCTGTTTGACGCGGTCACTTTGGCTAGAGGCGGAGAGAACCTCAGGCTGCCCACGGCCGTGCTGCCCTCGCCTTCCTGCAAGGGCATGTCACCACCCCAGGGTGACACAGGAGGACCATGCACGCTGGTTTCTCATGGAAAAGGTCAGCGGAGACAAGGTGGAAGGAGTGTGCATGGGTGTGTGAGCGTGTGGGCTTGTGTGTGCTTGTGTGTGAGGGTGTGGGTGTGTGAGAGTGAGCACGGGCGTGGGGGTGCACGCGGCATGTTTATTAGCGAGTGTGAGTGCGCCTGAGTGCGTGTGTGCGCCAGCGACAGTTGACCGACAAAAGTACAGTTCTGATCTGCAGCCTTTCTGGAGCTGAGAGAACACGCGGAGTCTGGACCCAGCAAGACCAGAGGAAGGTGCTACCCCAGCCGCCCTGATCCCTCCGGGTGCAGACTGTGCTTCCCAGCACACGTCGCCAGGAACCTCCATCCTCCCCGCTCAAAACCAAGCGGTTCCTTAAAGAGCCAAAGCAGGCCGGCTGCAGACATGGACGAGCTGCTCCGGTGGCCTGTCGGGTCAGCCAGGTGCCCTGGCGTGGCAGAACTGCCGGAGAGCCAGGTGGGCTGGCATGGCTGGCGGGGTGGGGTGGCCAGCCAGAGCTGGCTGAGGCCAGGGCCTGGGGCAGCCCACCGGGGACTGGGCAGACTCACGCCTCACATGTGTCCCAGAGCAGGGGCCCAGCCTGTGGGAGGGCGTCTGGCCCTCACGTGACCTCAGAGTCCCGAGTGTGGGGACCAGCCGGGCACTGGTCCCTGCTGCTCAGATGGGACTTGGACAGTTTTGCCACCAGTTACAGCGCTGCAAGCAGTGGCATGAGACTCCACACTGCCTTGGCCAGCGCCACCGTAAGGACCCAGAACACAGTACGCCTGCCCTGCCCTGCCCGCCCGCCACTAGCAGCAGGGCCACTGACGTCCCGGCAAAGCCCTGGCAAGTGGCCGGCTCAACACCAAGCCCTGTTTTCAGACACAAGTGCACAGGGCACCTCCAGTGGGTGCCAGTGGACCTTCTACTTGCGTCCTAGATGTCGTCTGTGAGCATGCGGCCTGGTGTCCAGGCACAGGCAGGGCCTGGCTGCACTGGGGCTGGCCTGGCCCTCAGGGTTTGCTGGAGAAAAGCTCGTGATCACCACTCCGGACCCACGTAGGTTCCTCAGGAAAGAGCGGCCTGCACGCATTTTACATCCTGCCCAGGGCACAGGGCTGTAGGCCCCTGGCATGGAGAACCGTGTGTGTGTGTGTGTGTGTGTGTGTGTGTGTGTGTGTGTGTGTGTGTGTGTATGTGTGTGTGGGCCCATGGGGATGTGGTCAGTGAGGCCTGGCCGCAACCTTGCAGGACTGTGAGACCCCGGGCAGCGGCCTGCTTGCAGTGCCTCCCACAGGCACCGTCGGTGGGCTTGTGCCACCCCCTCAGCTCTTGCTGTCCACCCTCCTGTGCCCTGACAGTGGGTGGCCAGCGGGTGTGGGGGAGAAAGGAACAAACCCACAGCGTCGATGCCCCGGGGAGGGGACCGCAGTCCCACCTTCGCTTGAGACCCCGTGTCCACCAGACCTGGAGTTCCAGTACCGAGTTAGACTGTGGTTGCCACCGTAAGGGACCTCAGACACGGCATTTAACCGGTTTGGAGCGACTTGGAAACTGCTTGCATCGTCGTGAAGGGCCAAGGTAGGGGCCCCCTGGGTGGGCAGATTTCGAGGGTGATCGGGGACAAAGCAAAGTGACTTTTGTGACTGTCTGCCACAAGCCCAGCCCCTTCAATGTGCTGATTAACTCAAATTCAGGACCTTCGTGTTGGAAGAACATAGCTTCTCAGCAGGCGATCCCCAGTATCTAGATTACCTGCCGGCATTAAATAGAGTGGAAACGATACTAAAAAATAAAACAGAAAGATCCCGCAAAACAGCAGCCAGGCGCCTGGGCACGGCACGGCCCACGTCCCCACGCAGGTGTCAGCAGACACCTCCCTGGCCTCCTCTCCTTTGTTCTCGACTGTCCACAGCACCTCAGAAGCCAGCAGGGGACCCCAGCGACTGGGGAGCTGGAAGTTTCACACGAGGTGGCCGACCAGGGGCTGCCTGGAGAGCGGAGCTCACCTGCCGGAGGTCGGGAGGGTCCCTGTGAATGTGCGTCCCCCGGCCTTGCGCGGGGGCAGCAAATGTCCGATGAGGCCGCGCGGGTGTGGCGGAGCCGCGTCTGGACCGCTGGGCCGCGTGCCGGTTCAGCCCAGGACGCCGGGATCCCCTCCGGCTGCTTTGCATAGAGCGTCAGGTCAGACTTTGGCAACCGGTTTTAAAGAGGAACAAGTGTAGATAAAATAGAAAGAGACTCTCTGCTGGATTTTTTTCTAGTGCTTATTTCTAAATGAACACAGTCGACTGCAGAACTCTTTAATGTAATAAAAATATAGCTCAGGGTCAGGTATGAAATTAATGATACAAATTCAAAGTATTAGTGCTCGGTGGGATGAAACAACTTCAATGAAGAAATAATCAGACTCTAACCAGACCCAAATGGAAAAAGATAGAAGCACATGAACAATTCCAACAGCAATCTGTTACGACGGGAATTATGAAAACACATATAAAATATTTATTTTTAATAAGATGAATGTCCTATTTCTTAAAACTAAAATAAGATTACACTCGCAACTTATCAAAGCAAAGCGATGCTGCCCAACGCCGGCTCTTTATGCGAGTGGAAACGCTAATTTTATTATCTTAATTTGTGTAGCTGTGTTTCTTGTCTTTTTTGTTCTTTTTAAAGTTAAATAAGTAGCAGTGAGAAAGCTTTGGGGTTTCATTTATATGAAGTGGAATCTGTGCTACCAATATCCACCTAGGAAATTGGACAGATGCAATAATTATGGGGCCAGAACGATTTCCAACATCACAGGGCGCTTGGAAGGACGCCTCTGAGAAGCACAGCCCATGGAACGGGCAAGAACTCCTTTCGCGCCATGACATGCACGAATCTGCAGCGAGTGTAGCCCTGAGGAAAGGACACCGCTGTGCTGTGGCAGTGCCTGGAGGTGCCTCCCTGGGAGGAGAACCAAAGCCCGGTCCTCACGCACAGCGCTGGGCACTGGGCACGCAGCGGGCAGGGCAAGGTGCCGGGAAGGGGGTGGACAGGCCTTTGGCAGGTCACTGCCATGCGTGGCTCCACAGGGCCCCTGGCTGTTCTGTCTTCTGGCCCGGAAGCAGAAGTGAGTTTCACAGGGTGAGGCTCCTGGTCCCCACGGGAGCTCTCCAGGAAAGATGACCCTGCATTGGGAATGGGGCTCACTAGGTAACGCCCAGGCAGTGACCTGAGACACACCTGTTCAAAGTCATCCTCTGCAGGACAACCTGCAATAATGAAATGCCCAAAGAATCCTAAACATTAGGGCAGGAGTAATAAAATGTGTTCAAAATAAGATATTATGAAGCATTATAGGAATATCTTCGAAGATATTTAGGTTATTAAGTATGAAATGTCTTATTTCCTAAAGTACTAAGTTTGACAGTTGATAGCTCTGACATTTCACTTTGACACTTCTCGTTTTATGTTTATTGTGAAGGTACATCCCTAGTCTTGCAAATGCACATTTTGGCTTGTGATTGTCTTTCAAATGTTTCTGTAGAGCAATTTTTGTGAGACCATGGATAAATCAAAAATGCGCATTGTCTTCAAATATGAGTTCCATCGTGGAACCAATGCTGCCAAGACAGCTTGAAATGTCATCGAAGTGTTTGGGAAGGATGCAGCTAATGAACGCACAGTACGTCGATGGTTTGAGAAATTCCATTCTAGTGAGTTTAATCCTGAAAATGAGCCACGTGGGCGACCTGAGACCAAGGTGGGTAATGATGAGCTGAAAGCTGTAGGGGAAGCAAATCCATCTCAGCCTACGTGTGAATTAGCAGCAAGGTCTGACGTTACTATTCCAGCAATATTGGACCATTTGAAACAAATGGGCAAGGTAAAGAAGCTGGATAGTTGGGTTGTGCTTGAATTAAACCAGAGTAAAAAGAGACATCGTCTAAAAGCTTGCCTTTCTTTGCTGTCACGACGTAAAGGTGAACCATCTCTACACCATATTATTACGTGTGATGAAAAATCGATTCTTTTTGACAATTGCAAGTGTTCGGCACAATGATTGGATAAAGACGAAGTGCCGAAACACAGTCCAAAACTGAATATTCGTCCAGAAAAGCTAACGGTGTCTGCTTGGTGGTCCAGCTCTGGTATTATCCACTGCGGCTTCATGAAACCTGGTCAGTCGATGACGGCAGACGTCTACTGCAACCAGTTGGATGAAATGATGAGGATGCTGGTGGTTAAGCAGCCGAGATTGGTCACTGGAGACAGGCCAATCCTCTTGGAAGACAACGCTCGACCACATGTTGCACAAACAACGCTGCTCAAACTACAGAAGCTGGGCTTGGAAACTCTCTGTCATCCACTGTATTCACCAGACCTTGCACCAACTGACGACCACCTCTCCCAGGCTTTGGACCACTTCTTGCAAAGAAAAATACTCAATTCTCAACAAGTTGTGGAAAACGCCTTCACGATTTCATCTCCACTTGCTCTCCAGGCTTCTTTGCTGCTGACATAAACAGGCTACCATCAAAATGGCACAACTGTGTGGATAGTTTAGGTGCATACTTTGATTAATTGTACTGCTTCCTGTTTAAGATATAATAATCCACACTTTTGATTAGAAACCAGACATTTCATATTTAATGACCTTAATATTTAAGTAAATGGCCAAAGTGGTAATATCTGTTAAGTAAAAAAAACAAGATCAAAACTATTCAATATGATCTTTATTTGCTATAGAAATATATTTATTCATGTACACATAAAATATATGATTATGCAAATATATGTATATACACACAAATATAAATGTAAATACACACAAAACACAGGGTAGAAAAAATAAATATAAATGGTTGACTTGTGATTTATTTTTATGTTCTCTTTTTCCCTTTTGTCCCAACAAAAATTTCTGCAATGAATTTGGATTAAATTCCATAATTAAAAATACTTATTTTAGTACATATTAACATTATGAAAATATTAACATGAATATGCATATATGATAATAAAATGGAAGTAATCATCCTAGCACACTCTGCGTTTCACTGGTATTTTTATTTTTTTTTTAAATTACAAAACTGATAGTTGAGAAACGTTCTTTGATGATTGTCTGTTTCCGTCGGCCTCGTTCCCCAGACCCTGGGCCCCCTCTTACCCTGCTCTGAGCTCTGCCGCACTTCCTACTCCTCTTCTGTTAGGTCTTAGTATTTTTTCTCACTCAATGTATAGGGGATTTTTATCATTTCTGTTGCAGTATTTTTCACTGTGTCTTCCACTTAGTGTAATTTTTAAGCGTGCAAATGTTTCATTTCTGTGTGGGTCAATGCATCACTGTGCATTTGCAGTCTTCGAAAACTTACCTGTCTGGGAAGTCTTTTTGCATCTAGAGGTTACTGACCCCATTTTTTTCTTGTATTTCCCATGTTTTCACTTCTTTTTATATTTAGCTTTTTAAACTATCTTGTTATCATAATTACTGGTGACCGCTTATCTGCTATGCTCATTTACCAGGTATTGAAGGCCAGTGTTCATGTCTTAGCGGGCACATGTTTTCCTCCTTTGTTGGTTTGGCTTCAAACCAAACATAAGTAATAACTGTAACCTTACAACATAGTTTATAATCTTCAGGATTAAATAATCTTTTTTATAAAGACAAAAAGAGAAACAAGTAAAATTGGGGGGAGAAGAGAAAGCTATTAGCAGTTATTTTGTTATTTCAGATAATTTCTTTAAAACATTTTGTCACACTTATCTCCAAAATGGTCCCCCTGTTAATTTGTTAAGTTAAAAACAGTTTGCGTATTTTCAACATCACTGCTAACTCAAACTGTTGTATACTCCCTCAATTATAAAAATACTTTTCTTCACATAGATCCTATTCATGTCTTGATTTTTTTTGGTAATTGAATTACTGCTTTCCCAACACAGATTCTATAATAAACGGTCTTTGCTGGTTGACATAAAAGCCCTGATCTGGCAACAATATTTACATGTCTCCACCTAGCGTTCTGCTGTTTCACCCCCTGGATTATTCGTAGTTAGATCTTTGGCCAAACAAGCAGAAATCATGTATCAGTGAATAATTATAATTTTATTTCAGTTACACTGATAATTTTTGGTTCACAAATTGCATTGTTCATAATATATTTAGCACTCACAGTATCTATTCCCCAGGAGTATGTCGCTTACTCAGGTTTTCATACTCAGGTTTTGCTATTTTCATGATTCAAATTGAGTAGGTTTTCTGTGGTCTTTTTTTCTGCTTTCTTGTAATTTATAGGGTATTAGAATATCATAAAATGCTTCTTGAAATTTTGATGAAGTTTGCCAATAAATCCACCTTGTCCTAGAAACGGTTATGGAAAAATCTTTTTTTAAATTCCATTCTTTATTATTGATCACCTCGAAATTTTTTCACCTTGAACTGGTTATTTATATTTACCAAGAAATTTTAAATTATACTGATGCATTTAAATTTATTTTTTAAAATCCTGTCCTTACAACATTTGAATTATTCTTAGTGGCTCCTCTGAGAGCTACCTGTTTGGCGTGTGGGCCTCAGCCCCCGTGGCTGCGCCCCCGCCCCTGCTCCTCCCTGTGCGCCGGGGGCCGTGTTCGCCGTGGCAGGCGCTGGCTCTGCTGAAACTCACGATGACGACAATCTGGTTCTTCAGAAAAAGGTTTCCCTAGAGTTAACTTGACCTGCCATCCAGGTAACTGCTTCGGGTTCTCCGGGTGAAGGGGAGGGTCGGAGACCAGCTTTGTTCCAGAGTTGCACGGGCTGTCTTGGGGGTGCCCACAATCGGCCCCACCTTGCCAGACCCTCCTGTGTGCCAGGGCCAGGTGGACGCACCTGCCCACGGGACTTCCCGCCAGCATGGGAGAGAGTTCCTAGAATGCCCACAGCTGACAGAGACCCCCAAGACAGGGCCCTAGACCTGCAGGACACCAGAGCATTGGGGGGTGAGGTGGGCGTGGTGGAGGTCTCAGGGAGGGCCACCTGCACAGACCCGAGCAAGGAGGAGCTGCCCCAGGACCACTGGGGCTTAAACCTCAGACCTTTGTCTCTCACGGTCTGGAGCCCGCGAGTCCAGGGCCAGCCTGTCCTGGTTGGCAGAGGGCTGTCCTCTTTCCGAGTCCCCACATGGTGGGAGGGAGCCCCCCACCGGTGTCTCCTTCCAAGGGCGCTAAACTCAGCCCGATCCTCCCCTCAGGGCCTGGTCCCTGCCACCAGGCCACCTCCTCACACTGTCACCTTGGGAGCTGGGTTTCCAGGAGGCATTTGGAGGGGACCCAGCAGGGACTTAGGGACTTAGGGCAGCAGGTGACAGCACCCTAAAGAGAGGTCTGGGGGTGCCCAGGGGAGGCAGAGGAAACACTTCTCAGGTGCCGACCCCACGCGGTTCACGATCACTCAGTTGTGTTCAGAATGTCGGCGTCTTCAATGAGTCCATTCAAAACCCATCCCTACGCAAAAACACAGGAATTCCACTAAATTTGTCTTTAGATTTTCAGTTAGTTGCACTAAACTAAGTAGTTGCTAATAAAGTTTGAGACATTTCCCTGGGGAGAGGTCTGGTCTGCGAAGGGCTTTAGTTCCGCAGCTCCCTGTCCCCACCGGCTCCTTTCACGTTCCCGCCACAGCACCTGCGCCTGGGTCTGCGCCGCTGCAATTCTGCGCGGCGACTCCTTTCACCTGCGCGGCTCTCGAGTGCGTCCTCCTTTGCCGAACGCCCATCCCTCCCGGCCCCTCTGCTCCGTGGGAAAGGGCATCGTGTCCTCTTCACTGCGGGCGGCGCTAACCCCGGGACCAGGGCGGCTCACCTGTCCTGCCGCCTGCACGCCGGCTCCCGGGGGAACAGCCTGAGACGCAGCCACATGCAGGCTCAGCACACACCTGTGCTCTAAAAATATGTGCGATATTGAAAATGATGAAAACGCAATCTCTAGTTAAGCAAACTAAAAGGAAAAAAAAATAGATGACTTAAAAACGTTTGCAAATTTGTTGTGCGATGGAAATTAAATTATTCATACTCCTCACCAACCGTCTCTAAATCCACTGATAATAGTTCTATCGCGTTCCTGAAAGGCATGAGTGGACTCTTAATATATTTTTTAATATGGTGTCATTTATATTATAGCAATTAAGTTATTACTGAGAGCAGGGGTAAAATTGTGGTTAAATTATGTATGGAAAAGTTGTGACAATGAAAAAGTCATATTGAGCTGTTAGCATCTTAGTTCTCCATCTGTAAGACAGAGTATTTTATCTTGGGTAAAACGAGACATCACCTTAGAAGCTGCTGTTCGTGAGAACCCAGAGAGAAGCTCAAACCCCAAGCCTTCGAGGGGGCAGCTGCAGGGACTGTCCCCGGAGCCTTCTCTGACGGTTCCAGCCCTTGTATTTCCCGAGCGAGACGCTGGCCCCACAGCCTCGTCGTGGTCCGTGGTTGGCGTGGTGACGGCCATCAGCAGGACGGGAGGGATGGTGGGTCCAGTGGCATCTCAGGCTGCGCTATCATCGGGGACCCGCATGGGACAGACCTGTGTCTGCGGCAGGTGTTCCGGTGAGGGAAGAAGCTGGAGATGAGAGCCACGGTCCTGGGGCAGAGGGCGGTGGGATCCGAAGCCATTATTTGAGTAATTCAAGGTCAGTAGATTTTATTCTAAGAAGATAAAGTTTATTCTGCACGAATTTATTCACATAATTATTTTGAATAAACAGGAATAGTTATTTATTACATCAACGTATCTATATTTGTTAATAACGTTCCATGGTAAGTTTTACTGAGAAAATTAAAATGGTGAGCGGCACTATAATATGGTAGTTTTCCAGCTTTGCTGGGAAGACCGCCGGGACTCCGTGGAGGTGTCCAGGACCGTCCCAGGGCCAGGGAGCGGGGAGGCCGCACCGCGTCACCCAAGGTGTGTGTCCTTCTGTCTCTCCGGACTGGCTCCCTCACTGTCACAGGCTAATACTCTCCTTTCCAAATGAAGCCGTCCTTGAGTGGGGGAACCATGCGGCCAGATCCCCTGGCTCCTTCCCGGGCCGGGACCTGCCTGGACCCCAGGCCAGGAGGTGGCTGGGGCTGATGACGGGCGTGTTGCAGGGACGGACCTCTCCAGGCCAGCGTCCCCAAGTGTGTTCTAGGGCCCCAGCCCGGGGCATCGTATGGCAAACTGAGCAGCCCCCACACCTGTCGGCCTGGTGAAGGCTCTGGGCAGTCCTGCGGGATGAGTTTCTTATTCACCCGCGTGACCCCTTTTTTCCTTACAATACCTGTGAACGAATCATGAAATTTAAAGGTTTCGTGCTCCTCCCTGCTTGTGTCCGTAATGATAACTCTGTCCGCTGCCTCCATCCACTGCCCTCACTGTTCAGATCCAGGTGGGAGCCCCGAACATTGGGGTGTGCTCGACTGGAAAACCCCCGTTCTCGTGGGATAAGCGTCATGCCCGTGGAATTAGAGCCACCGAGGTTGGCACGAGAGTCTCAGCCCTCTGCACAGAGACCTCTGCCCACGTCTGTCTTCAGCCAGGCCTGTCCGCTCCGCCCCCCAGCCTCTCAGACCGGCCGTTTGGTGGCCCAGCCTTGCACACAGATACCAGTCAGTAAGGAGGGAAGCGGCTGCCTGCAGGGAGGGTCGTCAGGGGCGGGTGGTGGAGGAGAGCGGGTGGGATTTTCCGACCCGAGAGGGCAGCGCCGACTCATCCGCAGCCGCTGGAGTCCTGCGTGCAGCTGAGGGCGCTGGCCGCATGGCCACGCTGCTTTCCTGCCCACGGCCCTCAGCGGCATCTTCGCACCAGCTCTCTTCTTCCTCCCTTTCCTTCTCTCTCCCTTTTAATGTTTGAGCCCCTTGTCCTGTGCAGAGGGAGGCAGGGGGCAGCTGCTCCCCGTGACCCTCCGGGCGGCTCGTGCGGGCGCCGCCCAGCTCAGGTGAGGACCAGACGCCGTCCGCCGGGCCAGGCTGCCAATCTATAATGTTCCCGGCCGTGATTAATCTGATAAATAATAAATATATCAATCTAGTCTTTTAGACAAGGACAAATTCTTACCAGCAGGGAGGCAGGAGGCCTCCTTTACGCTGCCTGTAGTGCGGGATTAATTATTTAATGCTTAATTCTTCGGGAAATGAGAAAGTTTTGATTAATGCTGTCCGGTGTCGTTGCTGGCTTGTTTGATGTGTGTCAGATAATTTTTCCTCGGCAGTCACTCTGAAGGAGCCAGAGGCTACTGTCACGGGGATCAGACACCGAATTTGCAGAGATTAATTGGAGCGAAGATGAGGAGAGCGGCGCACCGTGGGTGCCCGCCTGAGATACCCTTCCTGGGCCGAGCAGCCTCCGCGCGTCCTTACGTGAAACACTCACTTCCGATGCCGTGGGAAACCACGTTCGGTTTCCGGTGCGTTTTTAAAATTTTAGCTCCCTCCCTTCGTGACAGGATTGAAATATTACTTTGCTGGCAGACGTCTCATCAGTGATCCCGTCTCCGGCAAAGTGGCGACGGGCGTGACAAAGGCAGAGGTTGTCAGTGACGCGGGAGCCGGGGCTGGCGCTGAGTTGGGCGAAAGCGCGAGTCCACGCCCAGGTTCCAGGCGTGTGCCACGTCCTGGCCTCACCCGGCCACACGCTCACGTTTCCCAGAGCTGCGGGACGGAGGCGGAGGAGGACAGTGTAACCAACCCCGCTTCGTGACACCCGGCCGACGGCAGCTCCGAGGACACCGTTTCCACGCAGTGCGAAGTCGCCTCTCTGCCGTCCACGTTCTTTCTTCACTTACAGAGTACGACCATGAGAGGCCCTTGCTCAGACACGGAGGGAGCAGCGTCCAGCGAGACGTGAAGAAACCCGCGCGGGATCCACGACAAGGAGTTCGGATTCCTGCGGCATCTGACCCGCTCTGGCCAGTTCGCAGAGGCGGGTTTCCCGCAGTCCGTGAAGGACAGGCTGCCGTTGGGCCTGCACCGCTAACCCTCTTCCCAGGCTCCCGGCACACGAGCCCGCTGTTCCCTCCTGGGTCCTCGCTGCTGCTTCCCAGCCACTTGCGGCCGAGAGCTCCGAAGGCGCATCCGCCTGCGTCCACCCCGCGGCCCCCGTGCAGGGAGAGCCGGTGCCCAGGTGCAGTAATGACACGAAGTAGGGCGTCAGGCCAGCGCCAGCACGGAGCTGTCTGCGAGCGTCTGTGCCGTGCGGTGGCTGCTCTCACTGCGGGGGGAGGCGACGAGACGGCCGCGTTTACCGGGCCAAACTGGATTTCCACCTCTGATTTAGTTCGCCAGTCACCCACGAGCACGTTCCGCAGAGCAGTAGCTTGTGCAATGTAAACAGCCGATGTCAAGCCCGGACCTGGAGTTTGAGCTCAAACTTGAGAAAGGAAACTGAGTCAAGGGGCGGGCGCGGGGCAAGAGTGGAGCGGTAAGCGGCGTTTGGACCTGAGAGGCTGGAACGAGGAAAGCTCACCCTGTGGTTGGCTGAGAGAAGCCGTGTGCGGCTCACTCAGAGCAAAGACGGAGCATTTCAGGGATTTTGCGTCTTTCTGACAATCAGCACAACTTAGGAGCCTGCTTATGCGTGGAAGTTCATTTTCAGGATGAGAAAGGCTTAATAAGTTGTACTGGACCTTTAAATGTATCGCCAGGTAGCCCTGGGCCCTCCCAGTCCCTCCCACAGGGCAGACACCCTCCGTCCGACCTCACGCGCACTCGCAGGTGACGAGCATTTCTGTTTACATTACTTTCTATTTGCTCAACGTTGGTCAAATCTACCCATTTCACAGATGAAGAACATTATCTCCAGGAGGTTAGATGAATTTCCCAAATTTGGGAGTCAGGAAACGAACCTGGGTCTCTGGCCCCACATTCCATACCTTTCCATGCCTTGGAAGAGCAAGGATAGGCTGGAACCCGCAGGGTGGCTTCCCGGCCCGATGAGCCGGCTGCAGGGGCCCCAGGCAAACTGCTGGCTCTGAAACGAGAGGGGTGTGGAGGGCGGACCACCCTCTGGGGCCGCTTCAGTCTGCAGAGGAGGGGCCGGTGCTGCCAGCGCACAGAGCGATGGCTCTTCTCGCTCTCTCTGCTTTCCTTCTTTCTTTTCCCTACCTTCCTCCCTCCCTCCCTCCCTCCCTCCCTTCCTTCCTTCCTTCCTTCCTTCCTCCCTCC
>NW_012153186.1:442675-515752 GCF_000956105.1 Propithecus coquereli | reverse complement strand
AGCACAACTTAGGAGCCTGCTTATGCGTGGAAGTTCATTTTCAGGATGAGAAAGGCTTAATAAGTTGTACTGGACCTTTAAATGTATCGCCAGGTGGCCCTGGGCCCTCCCAGTCCCTCCCACAGGGCAGACACCCTCCGTCCGACCTCACGCGTACTCGCAGGTGACGAGCATTTCTGTTTACATTACTTTCTCTTTGCTCAACGTTGGTCAAATCTACCCATTTCACAGATGAAGAACATTGTCTCCAGGGGGTTAGATGAATTTCCCAAATTTGGGAGTCAGGAAACGAACCTGGGTCTCTGGCCCCACATTCCATACCTTTCCATGCCTTGGAAGAGCGAGGATAGGCTGGAACCCGCAGGGTGGCTTCCCGACCTGGTGAGCCGGCTGCAGGGGCCCCAGGCAAACTGCTGGCTCTGAAACGAGGGGGGCGTGGAGGGCGGACCACCCTCTGGGGCCGCTTCAGTCTGCAGAGGAGGGGCCGGTGCTGCCAGCGCACAGAGGGATGGCTCTTCTCGCTCTCTCTGCTTTCCTTCTTTCTTTCCCCTTCCTTCCTTCCTCCCTCCTTTCCTTCCTTCCTTCCTTCCTTCCTTCCTTCCCTCTCATCACAAGCAGTTGGAAATTTGATCAAAATGTAGACCTCCTCCCCAGAAGAGACGCACACACCTGCAATCTGCTTTTATAGCTTTGTGCTCTCGGTGTGCAGGAGAAGGTGGGTCCCTGGCGCCGGCACAAAGGGGAACGAACCAACAACCTCGAGCTGATGCTGACTGTGTCCCCAGGAGTCCCCTGGCCCTTCTGGGGCCCTGGGCAGAGGACTTGAGGTGAATAGTCTCCCTGCGCTGGTTCAAGCCCCCATTCTCCACCCACCCCCTCTGCAGGTTTCCCAGGCGGCCGAGGACAGGCACGGCAAGGGTGCAGGACGGACCCTTGCTGGGCCCGAGGGCTGTGGGTACCGCAGGGTCCTTCATACCTCCCGGGGCGTCCGAGGGTCTGGGGAACTCCTGCCCTAAGCAGGCCAGGGACGGTGAGGCCCAGGGTAGGCGGCTCCGTGGTGGGCACTGCCCACCATCCGCTCCCGCTTCTGTTGGCGTCTCTGGCCTGGCTCCACCTGGCCGGTGCACACGCCTCTCAGGCCGCGTTGCAGACAGCGGCACAGGCGGGCAGGGCTGGCCTCACCTCTCCCATGTACCTGGAGACCCCGCATGTCAGGTGTGTGGCGTGAGTGGGCCACGCACTGCTGTGCAGAGCAAGGACCAGCGCGCCGTGAGGTCTGGGGAGCACGGGCAGCTTTGCGTCAGTCACACACTCCGAACACACTCATCTCCCCTGCACTGCACGCGTGTTTGTTGTGTGTTTATTCCATGGCCTTGTCTAATGTCGTGACATCAGATTTGCCTTCATCGCCTCCACACTGAGCAACTTTTGAAGGGACCCAGCACCCAAACTTGGGAACACCCAGGTCTCAGGACGCAGCCCCTGTGGCGGGACAAGCCGGGGTCTGCAGACGCCGCGCCCAGCCCCGAAGCCCGTGCCCGAGGGGAATTTGTGTAGGGAATTTGTATTTTCTGCTGCTTTCCTTTGAACCTATTTGCATTTTAAATAATTAAAACATCAGAACTGAAAAATTTATAGATGAGAGCTGCTGAGACAGTCCTGCCTGGCAGACAATAGAAATCGCGCCCTTCGAGGCCGCGTCGGTGCCCAATCTGTCACTCTCCCCAGGTGTGTCGCTGCACACAGCTCCTCGGTGCACACTCCGCACCAAGGTGGACGCGCACACCGCACGGCAGACAGGCGCACACATGGCCGGGGACATGCACGGCGGCAGACGCGCACACCCTTCCTCCTTCGGCCGCCTCTGTGAGGCCCCCTCCACGCGCCGCCACGGAGGGGCTCCACCGGGCCTGAGCTCGTCCTGTCACCACCCGAGCAGACCCACCCGCCCTCACACCGGCCCCCCGCTCCCCTTCGCGGTCCCGCGAAGCTCCTGAGGAAGGGAAGGGCAGCGAGGGTGGCGGGAGCCCCGGGGCCGTGGGGAGTGACAGGCGCTTGGTCCGGCGTGGCTCTGCCTGGTTGTAACAAGCGTCGGGACACGAGGAGCCACAAAAGCCGCGCTGGCCACATCATCAATCACTGCGCTGACAGCGCCTTCAGTTTGTTTGTTCCACTCTGCATAATAAGTGATTGGATCAGGTTTAATTAGATATTGGGTAATCAATCATTGCCAACGAGGCAGCTCGGCTTGGGCTCTAGGTGCTGCAAGGGGAAAAGGGAAAAAAATAAAAGCAGCAGATCTCATCTCTGTGCATAAATACCCCGGCCCATGGGCACACACCGTGGCGTGCGGCCGCGAGAGGTATAGAGATGTCTGTGAGGCGGGAGGAGAGAGTAATTCACATCTGTGCCGCCGCCTCCCGACAGCGCCCGGGTGACATTTTACTTTCGCTGCATAATTACTTTTCAATATAATATAATATGCAGACCTGAGGGAGGAAGAGAAAGCGATTAAATTACGCGCTGGTCCTTCCCCCGCCGCCATCCCCAGAAGTGACCCGAAGCTGTGGTTTCAGTGCGTGGCCACCTCGGCCGAGGGCTGAGACCAAGCCGGGCGTCCGGCCTCCCAGGTCCCACGATTCAGTGCCGCGGCCTCGGGGGACCCGGCATGAGGCTCCGTCCTCAGCTCCGAGACCCTCAGATCATGGCTCCTGCTTTAACACCGGCAGCTGGATCGACGCCGCAGCTCAATAGAGCCGCGGAGATAATTGACCTCAACTGTGGGTTGTTTGTTTATTTATTTATTTATTTAAAAACTCCATTTGACCTCACGGGCAGAAATAACAAGGAGCATCATCACATTCATTATTTGGGTGTCAAAGGTTATGTCAATTCTTGTATGCATCTAATTAGACACAGAGAAGGTCGGGCCTGGCACAAACCTGGGGCTCGGAGGGTTTCCCGAGGGTCAGCAGGTGGCCCGTGGCTCGCACTGCCCTGTTGCACCACTGGTAACTTCTTTGTGCTACAGATGGAAACATCCTCGTGATTCCAACTGCCGTGCACAAGAGGAACGGGCACCTCCAGCTCCTGAAAGAACACACTCCTCGGCTCCCCTTGAGGGGCAAGGTGGGAGGGCGGCTCCCTCCTTCCTCCTGTCCTTTTCACATTGTAGGCAGAATGTTTCACCCACACACTCACCTGGAGAGAGGACAGGCATGGGCATGTCACAGGTAATGTGAAAATTCTGTGATTTGGTGGAAATTCCTGAGTGGGTAGGTGGATGAATAGGTGGTGGATGGGTGGATGGGTGGGCAGATAGGTGGATGGATGGATAGGTAAATAGTTAGATAGGTGCATGGGTGGATAGATAGATGGGTGGATGGATGGATGGGTGGGTGGGTAAGTGGTTGGGTGTATGGGTGGATAGTTGAGTGGATAGGTGGGTGTATGGGTGGATGGATGGTTGGGTGGATGGGTGGGCAAACAGATAAATGGTTGGATGGGTGCATGGGTGGACAGATAGATGGGTGGATGCATGGATGGATAGAAACATGGATGGGTACATGGATGGATGGATGGGTGGATAGGTGGATAGGTAGGTGGATAGGTATAAATGGTTGGATGGGTGAGGGGCATGAGTGGATAGATAGATGGGTGGATAGATGGATGGGTAGGTGGATAAGTGGTTGGGTATATGGGTGGAGAGATGAATGGATAGGTGGGTGTATGGGTGGGTGGATGAGTGGATGGATAGGTGGATATACAGGTGGATGGATGGGTGGGTGGATGGGTGGGTGGGTGAGTGGGCGGATGAGTGTATGGATGGATGATTGAGTGGATGAGTGGGTGGATGGATGGATGGATAGATGAGTAGATGGATGGGTAAATGGGTGGATGGGTGGATGGGTGGATGGATGGATGGGTGGGTGAGTGGATTCGTGGAGGAGTGGGTGAGTAGGTGAGTGGAGGAGTGGGTGAGTAGGTGAGTGGAGGAGTGGGTGAGTAGGTGGGTGGATGAGTGGATAGACAATTGAGTAGATGGAGGGGTGTATAGATGGATGGATAGATGGGTAGGTGGGTGGACGAGTGGGTGGATGAATGAATGGATAAGGGGGTGGGTGGGTGCTGCTGGTCTTGTGGGGGCTGGATTTGGCGCACTTGCACAAAGCCTCATTAGCCATGGAGCTGTGCTTCAGCTGAAACAGGGGCCAGTGACTAATGGGGTGTGGTTGGGGTATTGCCCACCCAGATATACAGGTGCCCTCCGCACAGAAAAGACAGGAAGTAACACTCTCCCTTGGATCAAGCAACCAACTGAAACATAATTTTATCACAATATCTGGTTTCGATCATTCAGATTGTAACCACTGTATGGAAAAGAGAAGGCTAAACATCTTTTCCTGGGCAACAGGACATAAAGCAAACGTGGCAACGAATAACACCTAGGCATGCACAGCACAGTCTTTACAGCAGGGGCAAGAAGCTCCACGGGCAGTTCTGCCCAATACTAAGTCCCCAGGTTCAGGGTGTTCTCTCCCTGTGACCATGCCCACGCCCCTCGCCCCTCCGTGGAAGCTCCCTTGTCCCTCTCCTGGGCTGGGGCCTGGCCTTCCTCTGTGAGGTGGGCCACGTGGGACCATTCATGAGATGGCAGCAGGTGTTTGGCGAGCACGCTTTGTGTGACCTGGTGAAGGCACCCCCAACTCTGCAGGGTGGAAGCACATGGGGGTGTGCATGGCTGGGCTGCTCCCCCTGGGAGGGGTAGTGAGCTCAGACAGATCAGAGGTCAGCAGGGCCATTGTGGGGCTCAGCCTCTGACTGGAGACATGAGGCTCAGGGCTGACCTATCCATAGTGTCCAGCGATGGCCACAACAGACGGATGCAGAGCACGCATGACCCAGGTCCTCCCTGGGCAACGTGGAGGGGCAGGCAGGGTCTACTGGAAAAGGTCTGGTGTCCTGCTGGCAGGTGAACGGCAGGTGGGCCTGTGGGTAGGTGAATGTCAGCAGGTGGGCCTGGGGGCAGGTGAGTTCCGGCAGGGGACCTACGGTCGGTGAATGTCAGGTGGGGAGCTGGGGCTGCCACTGTGCAGCTTGCCTCCTGCGTCCCGATGTGCTCTCTGCAAAAGTCCTGTCCTGGGCCTTTGGCGGATGTCATCGGCTGTGTGCACGTCCTCTGTGTGCTTGAGTGGCGGAAGGAAACACGTGACCTCAACTGACAGCATCTACCCACCGTTTCCCAATCCCCAATTTATCTGTCTTTTGTGTTCCCTCCCGGCCATGTGGGGGAAGGATTTTTCCATCTGTCTTCAGAGCTCCTTTTCCTGAATCCTGGGTTAGCCTCGTGGCCCTTTGCTGTGTTTTGGGGGCTGCGATGTCTTCTCCCTCCTGTGCGGAATGGTGAGGAAACAGTGCGCGGGTGCTCTGTGGTTTCTGCCGGGGACGGCTCCATCCCAGCACCTGTGCCGGCTTTTACGCTCCCGGCGCGACTAGCCCACTGGCTCTGTGTTCTGTTTTTGTCCTTAACAGGGTGAGACAGACGAGAGGTGCCGCACGGGGAGGGAGAAGGGAGCCACGTTTGGAGGGTCCTGTCTGCCGCGAGCTTGACTCTAAGGAAGGGGCTTCAGGCCCCTCCCGCAACCCTCCCCAGCTTTGCTCATTGACTTCACGCTCCTCTCTGCTCCCGAGACGCGACCTCCCGTGATGAGAGACTGTTCCATTTGTTAAGGGAAAGAGCCCGGAATTGGGGTTAGCCGAGGGATTAAACGGAGACTGAGAAGGTCGGCAGTTTAGGACAAAAGGAGTCTGCAAGGGTCAGGACAGAAATACAGTCACAGTGTCACAGCTGTGTGGCCGTCCTCGAAGAAGAAAAGGCCAGGGATTTAAAAGCTGAGGCATTCTCAGCGCCCACACAAGACCCCCCGCCACGCAGCCGCCAGCGGTATAGGGAGATGATTTCTCACGGTGACACGTTCTTCCAGGTTTCTTCTAGGCCAGCCTGTCCCACCCGGCGAGGGTGGCGGGGGACGGCAGCAGAGCCCCCGGCTGAGCCGAGGGCCGGTGGCCCGGCTGCCCACAGGGGCCTGACGCCCAGGGACGCACCTGCTCCGGGTCAGCCGTCGGCAGCTTTCGTTGGGCCCTCGGATATCTCAGGCGGACCGCAGTCCTGCCTGGGTGAGAAGGGCAGAGTGGGGTGTCCAGGTGAGCCCTGCTCCACGCTCTCGGCCCGTCCCACCCTACAAGGCTGGAAGACAAGGGGTGAAGCCCGGCCGACTCGGTGAGGAGGGCAGCGCCCTTCTGCCCCCCAGGGCTGGCACTTCAGGGGCCCCACCGCCCCTGGGAGAGGAGGCAGGTCCATCAGGGCCGGGGGGACAGCGGTGCCTAGAAGGTGGTGAGGACCCCTTGCCCAGAGGTAGAACCTAAGGCGGGATGGGGGTTTTCCGGGCACGAGGCAGCTTCCACAGAGGTGAGGGCGGGAGGCTGCTGCGCTCGGGGCAGCGGCGGCGGGCGCAGAGTTCCAGGGTCTTGAGTAGAGGCCTCCAGCAGGAGCAGACAGAAACGGCAGGTCCCCAACCAGCTGCCTGGACTCGTGCTGGGCTGATGTGGGGCCTCACTGGCGTGAGGGGTCCCGGGGCCTGCAGTACGAGGTGGGAGCCGGGTCAGGGGGCAACGGCTCTGGGATGCAACAATAATTACAGAGGCATTAACGTTGCTGCACTGGGCGCTTCCCAAGGACAAAATCAAGAGTGGCGCCTGCTTTTCAAAGCTTGCACAGGGAATTGTTTTTATGGAGATGGCTGTGCCATGGCGTGAGGAGACAGCAGCAGGAAAGGGTTCGTGGCGTCGGCTGCTGCCACGGCAACCTCTCTCTCTTCCGTATCTCCCTCTGGCCGTTCACCCAGCCGTCCCTCTCAGGGAATCGGGGGCACAGGTAGGTGCCAGTGCTTGGAGGAGCCCCCAGGAATGACCTATGGGACAGCGGGGTCCTGGGCGCCTCGACAGCGAGGTGAGCGCGCGTGGACGTCGGGGCTTTGAGCTCTGCGCAGACCAGCGCCTGTGAGAGGCTTCGCTGAGTGTGTCCCGTCCTTGATTTCACCATCAGCCAAGTCCAGGGCCCAGTCGTGTGGATCACTCAGCGCAGCCAGGGTGGGGGAGCTGGAGTCCCCCCAGCCCGTGGAGTCCCCGCCCCACAGAGCCGTCTGCCCCGTGCTCGGAAACGCCCTGGCGCGGGCTAGGGCTGCGGCGGGGCCCGCGTGCAGCTGTCCCTTTGCTGCCATTGGCGCGTCACTTTCCCCGTCATCGACTGGCAGGCCTCCGGCTCTTGGTGGCCAAATGATCTTCTATGAAAGCACCGATTAGGGAATAGACAGGAATCCGAAGCACCAAATTTGTCCAACAGGCAGTTTTACTTTAGCGTCTCGGAAAACAATTTAGACCTGGGCTCAGAATGTAATGAAACAGTCACACCGGACGCCTGCATCCGCCCTGCCCCGTCACCTGGGACGTGAGTGCTGTCATCCAGACCCCACAGGACCCGCGGGGGCAGCCTCTCCCCCGGGGTGTTCCGGCCCCGGGAGCTCTTCACGTCCTCACAGACGAGGGTCAGGTGGACCCGTGGACCCAGGCGCCACGAAGGGAAGCCCCCAGCCCCGCCTGTATTTGTCTGCAAATCTGTTACCTTCATTCCCTCTTAAACACAAAACCTGGAGAAATGGGTACCACCAATAGCTGTGTGCACCTGCACTGCGCACATTACGTGCAGCATTTGTGTGTATGTTTTACATGCACTTGTGTGTATGGTCACCTCCAAGTTAAATATTTAAGTTGATCTATGATTAATTTATTTTTTAATTTTTAAAAAGAAAACAATAAAGTCCTTATTTTGAGGTAGCTACAGATTTCCACGTAGGTCAAAGAGTTAATGTTAATATAAGCAGCCCACCCGGTTTCCCCCACTGGTGACGTATCGCTCAACTCTTGCACGATGTCACCAGGGGATCGATGTCGGTACAATTTGTGGAACATGTTCAGATTGTGCCAGTTTCACATGCACTTTTGTGTGTGTGCATGTGTGCACACGTGTGCTTGTGCATGTGTGAATATGTTCCTGAGTGGGTGTTCATGGACACACATGCATGTAAACATGTGTGCACGTGTGTATTTAGTTCCACGCAGTCTCGTCACGCATGCCGATTCCTCTCGCCACCAACCGCATAGTCGAGACACAAACTGCAGCAACACAAGGGTGCCTTTTCACTTTCCTCTTTCCTACGCCCGGTGGCCACTGGTCTCTTCTCCACTGTCCATTTTTGTCATTTTAAAAACGTCCATAAATGGAGTCCTGCTGTATAGAAACCGACTTCTTCCCTGGGCAGGACCCCATGAAACAGTCACACTGGACACCTGCACCCCCCATGCCCCATCACCTGGGACGTGAGTGCTGTCCCACTGTTTAGAAACCGACTTCTTCCCCGGGCAGGACCCCATGAGTCCGCCCCGGTTGCTACCGGTACCAATGGTCTGCTCCTTTCCTGGCCGGCAGGGTCGGGGGTGGGGACATGCTGGCGCGCGTGACCTCCACCAGCCGAGGCAGTCGGGTCGCTCCCAGTTGGGGCCTCGTGAACAAAGCTGCCGTGAACACTTCTCTGCAGGCTTTGTGTGGACGCAAGTGTTCGTTTCTCTGGGGTAAACGCCGCAGTGCGGTGGCGGAGCCGTGTTTCTGGGTGCAGCATCATCTGCTTAGCGACTTTCATCTCCTGGCACCTTCAAATGCCGCAGCCGGGAGTGAGAGCTCACCCGCGACAGCGCCTGGGGGCCTTTGGGATGTGACCGTGGCTCTGTGCCACGGTGTCGTCCTCCCGTCCACAGCCTCGGAGGGTAAAATAATGACGTCGGGTTTTCCTTATGGAAGAGTGGGGCTGTGCACGCCCATCGGCGGCTGTTCTAGAACTGCTCATTCACTGCATCCGTCTTAAACAACCTTCCAGGAACTGGCCGGGGACGGGTGCGCAGGGTGTGAAGCAGGTTGAAGAGCTGGATTGGGGCTCCCAGAGAGCGGGGGAGGCGAGGACTCTCCCAACCCCAGCTGCTCCCGTCACTGTGGCTCCTTGAACCGAGTCTGAGAACCTTAGGCCAGTGACCCTGAAGACGTGTCTCCAGAATGTCTCCATCGGAGTAATCTAAATGCATTCAGTTGTTGATTTGCAGACTGTTGCGATCTCTGGTGAGAAACAACCCGTTCCTGGAGGAAGCCGATTTCCGTGGGTTCCTGGTGGAGAAGCTGCCTCCCCTGGTTTTGGTTTTCGCTCACTGAGGCCACACTGAGCTGGCTTGCTCATTCCCTACCGGGCAGGGCCGCCCCCAAACACACGGCACGAGAGTCCTGCCGGGACAGAGGCTCGAAGGGATGCTCACCACGGTCTGCCTCATTATTCTTTACTTCCTTACGGGAGGAGTGGCGGGAGCCACTGCTGCGTCATTCTCCTACCGAGGGACAAGTACGGGTTACTTTGTGTGTCAATTGCTGCACTTCAAATGTCAACGAATGCATTCCGTGATGCTCTCAGGACTTCCTCACATGAAAATCAAATTAGCGCGTGTATTTCGTGTTCAGGTAGGACGCCGCCTCGAACCTATCCGCCACGGGTGGCATTACCGTGGCTGCGCCCTCCGTGTGCTGTGCCTGGGTACACCGCACGTCTTTCCAAATAAGATGCTGCAAGTATTCAGGTGAGGGTTCGATAAATAAAACAACTTACAAACCATTCCTTAGAAAAAAAGCATTTTTCAAGCATTTTACTCACTCAGATGCCTGTTTCATTTATATGGTAATATTGACGGCTCGCCTCTCCCGTAGAGCGTCACCCTTCCAGGCCACGCTAACTAAATCCATTTTCAATCAGCGGGTTCACCTTGTAGGTGCGACAATCAAGGTTGCCCTGGCGCCCGTCCCCGGCCAGCCGGCACTCAGAAGTGCTATTCTGCAGTCCACCGCGTGCACTCTGCGAAACGATACGGCCTAACTCTGGCAAATTGCAGGACCAGAATTGTCTTGAATTTACTTAAGTTATGACAGTAAGTAGGTCGTGCCACCAGCAAAGACCTTCCCGTCGCACATCCATGGGACGCGAGTTTGCAGACCCTCTGCTCGCCACGTCACAGGTGTGCATGCCTGGATGGCTGCAGCCGGAACCCGCGCACCAGACACCACCTGACTCGGGAGGGTCTCCTGACGCCCGCGGCGCACCCAGCTTCCTGGTGCCCCAGCCAGGCCAGGGCTCCACGGGCCCCCCGTTCCCGCACGCTGCAGGTGGCTGCTCTGGGCCCCTCGGCGGTCAGCTGGGAGAGTCTGAGCTCTGGGAGCAATTCACAAGACATTTCCTCAAGCCACTGCCTTAAAGTGTCACTGAGAAACTACTCTGATGTTTGTCATCAACAGCAAGGAACATTTGATTCGAGACTATTGCACCAGGAAAGAGAGACTGAATTCAACCTGCACAGACGAGTGGTCAGCGGGATTTACAGCCAGGCGAGGGGCCAGGGGAAGACCCCGATCCGGTACCCATTGTGAAGGAGCAGGGCTTGCGGGTGGGGCATCCGTCCTGACTGCCTTCGCTGGAGTTTTGCTCTAGCTGCGCTCGGCTGACCTGGGGCGAGGTCCATGCAGAAGGGGGCTCAGAGGCGCCTGAGCAAAGTTTGGTCCAGGAGTCCTTGTCACGTTGGTCAGGATGCGCCCACAGCCCTGAGAGTTTACATTGCGCGGCCTACTATTGTGAGGTTATCAATAATGCCCCTTTTTTCCAGCTTCCAGGAGGGACAGATTCCACAATCGCCAGGCCACAGGTGGATCCCATGTGAGAAGAGCTCGCGGGAAGAATAATTTGGATCCAGCCGGTTTCCCACCTTTGCCGTTCCTCAGCACGCAAGCGTCCGGCGGGACTCGCAGGGCTAACGCAGCCTTCGAAAGCCTGTTGCCATCACACTGACTCGCATGTCAGACGTGGGGAGTTTAGGGAACGATCATAAAGGAAGGGAAATCTGGACTTTCATCCAAACAGAGCCAGGTGTGCGTCCGGGGAGGCAGGCGGGGCCCGCCACCGTCAGGTGCATAAACACAGACGTGCACTGCGGTGCAAATGTGAGCGTCACTAAACGCAGCTATACATGGATATGCGGTTCTGAGATTAAAACATCGTTCACACTTTCCCTCTTGCGTGGACCACATGTAGGGTCCCCTGTGGTCCCACAGCGGCAGGACCTTGTCACACGTTCTGCGCTTCCCTCGGACTCCTCCCGGCCAGCCTGTCCTGTGCTCCCATCGCGGCTGCACGGCATCTCGCAGGGCTGGTGATCGGAGGAGCAGAGTGGACCTGTGCTCATGGCCAGCTCTCCGCAGCTGTGAGCGATACCACACCTGCACCTGTGCGTGCCCTGGCACTTCACCTGCAGGAGACAGATTCCTGGGCTTGGACTCCTGAGTCCGAGAGTGCGCGTCCTTAGTCACAGTGGGCGTGGCCAGACGGAGCTTTCCAAAAAGGCTTTAAACCTTCCCGTCTTCCACCTGCCGTTTGCGAGCCCTTCCCCTCCTCCTGCCAGCTGTGTTGTGACCCTGTCTGCATTTCCGTCCTACCACTGGTCCCGGCGCCGTCTCCTCCTTCCTGGGCGGTTAGATCTGCTCGTCTTGCGAGCTCCTCTTCATGTCCTTAGTGATTTTCTGTTTGCACTCGCTACAAATACTCTTTCTCCGAATCTCTGCTTGTCTATTGACAGTTTATTGCACCTTCCACTATGTAAATGATTTGCGCAAGTGTGGGGTCAAGGACACCTACAGCCAGAGCTCTCCACCAATCCACAGGCTCCTGTGCAAGTGGACCTGGGTTTTATGCGGCGTGTTTATTACTTGATTTTTCTTCAGCTGGTGTAGGTAGGAGTGATTTTCTCTCCTACGGTGAGCGTGGTGCAGCAGGTTTGCTGACAGGCGTCTCTCTGTGCTGAGCGGGTCACACCCTCCTGCTTCCTTCCCAGCTCCTGCGGTTCCCTCCGGCCCTCCCCTTGCCGGCACCACGTGGATTTTGTGGGTGGCTTTACGGAGTCTCTGGCACCCGCGGCAAAGCCTGCATGTCCTTTGAGCCCTTTCCTAAGTGACCCGAGACAACTTCCGTCGTCTGGCTCCAGGTCTCCCCCAGGAGCCCATCAGTCCTGTCCTCTCCCTGCCCCCACACACGGTGTTTTCCGCCAGGCTCTCAGGCGACACCAGCGTCCCCATGGCAATATGCAGGGAGCTCCATGACCCCCTCGCTGCCAGTGTCCACCCCTGAGCCTCCGGGCCCCATGCAGGGCGGGGAGCACAGTCCAGGTATCTGCACGACCAACACTCCCACTGCCTTCCCGTGTTGCCCGGTCTCAGCTGCTGCTTGCACACGGAGCTCTCCCCACCCCGTCTCACTCCTTTCCTCCGCACAGACTTGGAGAAAGGAGATGCGGGTGTGTGGCCAATGTGAGCTGTGTAGTGTGCAAGGTTTGGGGTTGCTCCAAGTTGCACGTGTGTGCAGTGTCCTTCATCCTTCCCGAACCCTCACAGCAGCCCCTGGTGCCAGCGTGGTCCTGGCAGGAGGAGGAACGGGAGGGCAGGGAGTGGCTTCGACAGCGCGGTCAGCAGTGGCCCAGTAGATATGTCCACGTCTTAACCCCCGAGCCTCTGAGTGCCGCCTTGTTTGGAAAAGGGTCCTTGCAAATTCGGGTAAGGATGGCCAGGTGAGATGAGCCTGGATTTACGGCGGGTCCTAAACCCCTCAGCAGCTGCCCTGGTGCAGAGACACCAGGGATGAGGGCCGCGTGGAGACAGGCACAGGCTGGAAGAGCCAGGAAGGACCTTCTCCCGGAGCCTCTGCAGGACTCCCCTGCCCAGCCCTTGTGCTCAGACTTCTGGCTTCCCAGACTGAGGTGGAATAAACCCTGCCGTTTAAGCCACCCATGGCGGACGGTGCCCTACAGCCGTGTCCCCTGCAGGCCCCGCTCACGCCTGCTCTAGACTGAGCTCTGGTGCTGGCTCCTCCTGGCTGGAGGGGCAGAGCCCAGGGTCCTTCTCCCGAGGCCAGATCGGAGCCCTGACCGGGAGTCCTCCCGCCCAGCCGGGCCAGCACCTGTCCGCAGGCTGAGCCGCAGCAGGAGATGCCCCCGGCCACCTCCCAGCACCCTGAGATCCGATCACCTTCTCCATCCCAGGCCCTCCACGAAGGGCTGTGCCCACAGACCTGGAAACGGTGACCCGAGGGTGGAGCCTCGGGAAGGTGCAGTGGAGGGGAGGCCACGGCTCAGTGCGCAGCCGTGCCTGTGAGGGACACTGTGCCCAGCACACCCGTGAGGCAGTCCCTGGGGAAAACTCCTGCCTGTCTACCACGGTCTGCGATGCCCGCCTGGGCGCAGAGCCAGGGCAGGGGGCCAGAGGCAGACTCCCGGGTGGGGATGAGGGGAGACCCTCAAAGCCCTCACCTCCTCAGTGAGGGTGATGACGGGACCAGGGCCGGGAAACCCGTGCGTCCCTGCCGCGCTCCAGAAACGGCAGTCCTGAGAGCCTGGCTGGGTCGAGGGTGGGGCGGGAAACCAAGAGGGTGCTCAGAAGCTGAGCCGGGGCCACGACCCCGACAGACACACACAAAGCAAAGAGCCCCCACCGCCCAGCGGAGGGCGGGGCGGCCGGAGCCACGTCTGGAGGGGTGTCGGCTCCCCTCCTGCCGTCAGCGCCCGGGCACCAGCCACGCAGACACCCCCGACCAGGCGCGCGTGCGTGACCGGCACACGCAGGCTGAGCCTAAGCACATGCATAACAAGCTTGCAGAGACACGGCGACCTTTATACAGTCACTGACAAGTGTGCTTTCGTATTTATTAGCAAGCAGCCCCAACGAAGCCCCAGCAACAGATTCTCTCTCTCAGGCTTTCTCTCTAGTCTCTTTACCTCCTCCCAGCGGTGGGAGGGCTTCTGGGATTTGATTCTAGAAGTTTCCCTGCTTGTGGGGAAACTCCCTCTGTTCCTGAGCAGGGAGCATCTTGTGCTGCCTCAGTTTCCCTATGGTATCCCCGGCCCCTGTCCTGCTGTCCCTCTGTCCTTCCTTCGACTAGACAGAGAACGGGACTCAAGGGCTTGTTGCTGGATGACTCTGTACTGACCGGCGTTCCCGCGCAGAGCTGGTGACGTCTCCCTTCCTTACAGAAAAATAAGCAAACCGAGAGAGTAAACGTCAACCGCGTTGTTCAACTTGAGTGTGGACTCGGTGGACCTTCCTCCTGTCCCCAAGTGGCCTGCAGTGGTGGGACAATGACTCCCGAAGGCCTTGCTATGGGGTCCCCAGTGTCCGACCCGGGGACACCAGGGACAACTCGCGCACGTGCGAGCCTCACCTCGAAGCCCTCCGATGCCTGCAGCACAGGGCCGCAGAGCAGTGCGCACCGGCGGTTCCACTCATCCTTTCCGGAAGGCTCCACAGCACATTCCAATCGCAACACGGTAAATCTGAGCTGGAGTCGGCAGCCCCCCACACCCCCCAAATCCGGCCCTGGCTCACCTGCCAAGGCAGGGCCTCCCCAGGCCACTCTGGGCGCCGCGGGCCCCTGGCTGCCCGTTTTTAATTTGAGACACCCAGGTGAAGCCCCACGTCCCCATATTCAAATTTCTTTCTAAAAACAGACTGCTGTAATTATATGTTAAATATGATTCAAATCTGCGGGGAACTGTAACTCAATAAGCATGAAAAAATTAATGAAAAGCTTAATTATTATAATAATACCATTAAAATCTAATAAAGAAAGAAAAAAGTTGATTTCATTTTATTTCAGTTTGGGCATCTAATATCTTTTTTCCCCCCTTTAGCAGAACTGTAATTAATTTAGGCTTGGATTTTCAGGAAAGCTAAATTATATGCCATGGCGCTTAAAAAATATTGAGAGGAAGGAAAGAGGAGTGGGGCGTCAGCGTGGGACAGACGGACAGCGGCGCTTCCTACAGAAGCCACGCCGAGGGCCGCCGTCTCGGTGGGCCCGGTGTTCCCCGTTCGTAATTATTAACTGCTGTCTGGCTGCTCCGATCCCTGCCTTCACCCCTAGAGCCGCAGAGAACCTGGGTATTTCGAGGCTCAGGGTATTAGCTCAATTAACAATAGAATGAAACACACAGATGCAACATGTAATGAACAGTCTCCCCTGTCCGCCCTGGGCACACAGGGGCACAGGAGAAAGCCCAGACCAAGCTCCGAGGCCAGTGTTGCCAACCTGCTTTCCAAAAGAAAGGCATGCATTTTTTATTCACCAAACGTTATTGGTGAAAACTGAGAAGGACCCTTTCTGCATAGTGGGACGCCTGGCCTGGTCACACCCCGAGTGTGGACGGACTGGGAGGTGGCAGGAGGGCCGGTCTGTGGCTGCAGGATTAACTTAGTTGGAGACCGGATACTTTTTATAATTCTTTGTTTCTGCCACTAATTAATTTTGAGGCGTGTCTGCTCACCTTCCAGTCTCCCGTGTCCACCCCGCGCCGTGGTGGGGGGCCAGCGTGCGCCAGGCGTGGCGGACCCCGGGCCGGCACTCGGTGTGGTCCGTCCGCCATGTCACCCCGCAGAGGAATTTCGCCGAGTCACCGTTGCCATGAAAGCCCCCCCGGGTCTGCTCGCCCTTTCCAGCCTGCTGTGCTTTTCGTACCACAGCCACGGCTTCTCAAGTTTCGGTGCTTTTAGCCCAAGAAATCAGAGCAAAGTATGGGTTGCTGCAGCCGTTCTTGGGTTCCCTGCGAACGCTGTCTTTAATACCACAGATGATGTGGTAACATTTGTGGGATCCAAAGCAAACATGCCCAGGCTTTCTCTGTTTCTTGTAACTTCCTGCCCAGCTCTGGGTCCTGGCGCTCATTAGCATCGGCGTCTGGAATAATCTGCCCGTCTTAGAAACTGCGGCCCTTCAGCTGTGAGGGCTGCAGGCCCTGGGCACCGCTGTCCTCACGGAAGGCCACGTGCTTACTAATGGGCTTATTTACAAAAAAAGAAAAAGAAAATAATTGAATCAGCATGTTTTCCCCCAGAAAGTTCCGAGTTGCTGTAGTGCTAATGCTGCTCCGCTTTGTACCGTTTTGCTGCCGATCCCACATTCCTGGGGCTGCATCCGGGGACCTCAACATTTACGTCTCCGCTCCAGCCTCGCTCTTTCAGAGATGCCCATTCGTAGCCGTGTTCGTGTATGTGTCTGCGTGTGTGTGAACTCATTCTCAATAACCGATTCCGACACGCCGCACCAGTTCTCTGGGGGAACCGAGGCACACCGGGCCCTGGCGGGCGACTCCAGCGTCGGGGTTTGCGAAAGCGCCGCGGGCCACCCCGCGAAGCCCCTTCCCCTGCGTTTCTGAGCCACGAGCCTCCTCCGGGAAGCGTGGCCCTGGTCTGGGCTCATCCACGTGGAAGTCACGAGTGCACGGGGTAAGACGTGTGGTACCCAGAGAGCCCTCTCGACTAGTTTCCACATCTTTAACGTTTGAAAAAGGAGGCTGTGATTGAAAAGGAGGTGACTCGCGGAGCTCGGAAGATGCAAATGCAGTGGGGGACGGCAGGTAACCACGGCGACCAAAGGCGTTTCACTCGGCCAGAGGTGACTCGCCCCAAAGAGAAGTTCCAGACAGGCCCTTCCGATAGCGAGTGCGACAGGGAGACGGACGTGGTCAGACACCTTTAGGGGAAGAGTCGTTTGGGCCGCTGGCGAGAGAAGCGCAACACGAGGGTGTACTTTCTTTTTCTCTGGAAACGGGTCCCCTTGGGAGGCGAGCAGCCGACACCGCAGCCGCGAGCTTCCTTGAACGCCCGCCCTCGCTCTTCCTCCGGATCCCGGCCACGCGAGCCCACAGCGGGACAGCGTTGAGGAATCCATGTACAAACACCCGGTGACAAGAACGCTCACAAAAGACTCTGCAAACCGCACAACCGTGCATCAGGCCATCACAACCTTACACACACACACACACACACACACACACACACACACACACATCTTGGAGGACACCTGCCCAGCAACTGCCTGTCCAACCTAGAACAGCACCACCCTTGTTATTGATCTCGTAGCTGAGGATCATGATCTCAAAGCAATTATATATTAATACTCCTCCCCATTTCTTCCTTTAAAAACCTGTGTCTTCCTCTGCCTTCCATGCACAGCTCACTACAGCACGTGTAGCCCGTTGTAATGCTCTATTACTAAATAATTATCACTGTCTTTTAGAGATCCTGTTTCTGTTATTTAGGTTGACACAGGTTTAGCTTTTTTAAGAAACTGCAAAACTGTCTTTCAGAATGACTGCATCCTTTCATGTTCTCATTGACCACGAACTGACAACGTATGAGTGATGTAGCTTTCCCACACCCTTGCAGCATTTGTTGGTATCGTTACTTTCTGATTTCAGCAATTCTGATAGCTGTGTGATGATGTCTCTGTGGTTTCAATTTGCATTCCCCTAATTGCTAATAATGTTGAATATGTTTTATGTACTTTTGCCATCTGTA
The DNA here is from genome assembly GCF_000956105.1 of Propithecus coquereli. Lineage (NCBI taxonomy): Eukaryota > Metazoa > Chordata > Mammalia > Primates > Indriidae > Propithecus > Propithecus coquereli. Next base: position 498,216 of record NW_012153186.1, on the reverse strand, counting down.
TATTGTCTGTAGTGAAATGTTTGTTCATGTCTTGTTTCCCATTTCTACTTGGAATTTTTTTTTTGAGGTGGGGGACAGAGTCTCCATCTGTCTCCCAGGCTGGAGTGCAGTAGCAAGATCAGAGCTCACTGTAGCCTCGAACTCAGGCTTAAGCCATCCTCCTGCCTCAGCCTCCCAAAGTGCTGGGATTGCAGGTATGAGCCACTGCACCTGGCCAGAATTATTCTTAATATTGAGTTTTGAGAGTTTTTTATATAATCTAGATACTAGTCTTTGATCACTAGGTGGCTTGCAAATATTTTCTTCTAGTCCGCAGCTTGTCATTTCATACTCTTAACCATTTTTTTCAGAGTAAAGGTTTTTTAATTTTGATAAAGTCTTATTTTTCAATTTTTCCTTTTATGGATCATGATTTGATGTCAAACCTAAAATCCATTTGCCTAACCCCATATCTCAAAGAATTTTTCCCCCAGAGTCATGTGATTTTACATTTTATATTAAAGTCTCTGACCTATTTGAGTTAATCTGTGCATAAAATGTAAGATCTGGGTCAGGGATTTTTTGGTGAGGCCCTCAAGAATATCCAACCACACCTAGCATCACTTGTTGAAAGAGTCTCCTTTTTCCATTGAATTGCTTTTGGACATTTGTCAAAAAAAGTTTGTGTGGCATATGCACAAACTTCCTTGTGTGGGGTGTATTTGTGTGGGTGTGCTTCTTGGTTCTCTGTCTTATTCCCTTAATCTATGAGAACATCCATCCTTGGATATCACAGTTTTGATGACTGTAGCTCTTTATGCTTAGTCTTGAAGTCAATTGGACTGGTTCTTAAAACTTTATTCTTCCTTTTCAGTTTTTAAAAACTCTTCTAGTTTCTTTTTATTTCCACACAATTTTTAAAATTATATTGTCTATGTGTCTTTAAAAAAAAATCTTGCTAGGATTTTAATAGGTGTTGCATTAAATCATCTTTTTATTTTCAACCTACTTTTATTATTATGTTTAAAGTAAGGTTCTTATAGACAGTATATAGTTGAGTTAGTTCTCTTTTCTTTTTCTAAATTCACTGTACCAATCTCTGTCTTTTAACTGCAATGTTTAGACCATTTACATTTAATATATTTATTGATGTATTTGGAATTGAAACTTTTACTTTATTTTTTGTTTTCCATTTGTTCTCTCTGTGTTTCATTTCTGTTTCTTTCTCCTATTTTCTTGTGAGTTAACTGCTTTTTCTCCAATTCATTTTTTCTATATCCATAATTTTTTAGTGTATTTCTTTGTATAGCATTTTTAGGGAGTTCCCTAGGAATTACATTACACATACATAATTTATCACAGTCAGTCTTTGACATTTCACCAGTTTGAGTGAGTTTAGAAATGCTATCTCTCTCTATGTCATTTTAACCTCCTCATTAATAAATAATTGTCCTAAGTACTACCTCTGAAAATATTTAGGATAAAATCAAGGAATGCCATTATTTTTCTTTCAATTATCAAACATAATTTATAAAACTCAAGAGGAAAAGAAAAATCTATTGTATTTGCCCATAATTTTTACTCTTTCTGTGCTTTGTTTTTTATTCCTGAAATTCCAAGTTTCCATCTTTTAACTTTTTTTTGGTGTTGTTTAAAGAAATTCCTTTAGCCATTCTTTTAGGGTATGTCAGCTGCTGGCGATTTTTATTAGCTATCCTCCAGCTGAGAGTGTGCAGATATACACGTCCTTCCTTGAGGGCATGCTCACTTGGTTAGGGTCCGTCGACACTTACCTCCTTTCAGCGACTGCAGGGTGCTGTTCCACTGTGTCCCAGCTTGCATGCTTCACTGCGGGAAATCTGCTGCAACTCGAGTTACTTTTTCCCTTAGTTAAAGTGTTGTTTCTCTTTCACTTCTTTTGGCTTTTCATTGCCTTTAGTTTTCAGAAGTTTGACAATGATGTGTCTCGGTGTAAATTTGGGGGATTTTATTCCTTTGGAGATTTTATTCTGAGGAAGTTTTGCTCAGCCTCTTGAATCTGTAGGTTTCTGTCTTCTGCATATTTGGAAAGTTTTCAGGTATTATTTCTTAGAGTGCTTCTTCCCCCTTCTGTTTCCTGACCCCAGTGACGTGAACGTTAGGTGTTTTACCTTTTCCCACAGGTCCCTGGGGCTCTGATGAGGTTTTTCCTGTCGATTTTCTCCCAGGTGTTCAAATTGGGTACTTTCTACTATTCTGTCTTCAAGTTCACCAACTCTGTTCTCTCCATGCTGTGCCAAGTAAACCCGCTGTTGTTGTTGTTTTCATTGAAGTTCTTGTATTTTTAGTTCTAAAATGTCCATTTGGTTCTTCTTCATATCTTCTGTTTCTTTGCTGGGACTGTCCTCTTTCTGCTTTTGCTTCACGGCAGCATGTTGCTCACTGAAGTGCTTTTATCATGGCTGCCTGAACTTCTGTCAGGTTCTCACCAACCTCCCTTGACACCTAAAGGATGGGGGTGCTTGTCACTACAGGTGGGACGGGCATCCTGGCTCCTTACATGGGTGGGCTCCTCACTGCCGGGCAGGGTGAGTGTCCTGATCCTTCACTGGCCTCCTCTGACCCCACCCTGAGGAGAAGGGAGGTCTACACCTCATTACGGCGGTTCGGGGCAAGTCCAGGCTGCCCATGGGGGTCTCCCCTGACCTCGGGTCAGGGGTCCTGGTTATTGGCCGATGGTGATGAGCCTCCAGTCTCATTACGTGGCCTTCTCCAACTCTACCTGGTTGGGGTGTTTCATTACAGCCTCACCACCTGCCCTGGCTGGCGTGGGTTGGTGGGGCCGTGTTTTCTGTGGCATTTGGCTGGAGCATGCTGGTTATTGCCTAAAGGCTTCTGTCTCCCCAGGCTGCTCCTTTCCTGGTCTGGAGAGATCACTTTTGTTGGACTTTTTTCCGGCACCCGTTGGAATTTCCAGTTTGCCGACTTCTTCAGCATCACGTCTGGGACTTCCGAGGCAAAAATGAATCCTGCTAACTCACCGCCACGCTACTCCCTGGGTTCCGAGGTCCCCACCGGTCTGTCTTCTTTCCACCAGGCAGAGTCCTTTTGTGTTGGTTCCTATATAATGTCCAGAATTTTTCTTTATATTAATATTCAGCAAAGGAAACAGAAAATTTACTCCATGTTTCCAGAACCAGAAGTCTGCCCGTATTCATTCCTCTGAAAGTGTTTCTTCTATAAATGTCGAGGATATCAGCGTCTTAAGACATCAGTTTTATGCTCCCTATTTGGAGGATATCGACTGACTGAGCCACTTTCATGACACGACATCCACGTCCAGTATCAAAAAGTTCCTTATTTTTAATATCCAAACTCTCTTAAAAGCAGAGGGAGTTAGATGGTGATTTTTCATTATTTATCAAAAATTCCTTTATTACCAGAAAATGCCACTTTAATATCAAAAAGAAGTGCATACTATTTCTCTTCCTTTTGAGTTCGTATTTTAAATACCCCTCCTTTAGTCCTCCTCCTCCTCCTCTCCTTCCTCTTTCTCTCCCTCTGTCTCATCAACTAGCGTCCAAGCTTCTGCCCTGTTATTTGACATGGAGTTGGGTGACTCTTCCTGAATCACATTCCTGAATCCGGTCCAGACTCTGGTCCCGGACTTGGAGCTTCCTGGAAGAGGTGTGGGAGGAGATGACCTGTGAGGGCGTCGCCACACTCTCCACTTCTGCAGAAATGCCGTCCCTGCAGCAGCAGCCCTGAGCACACGCTTGGACTTTGACCTTCCAAGTTCCCAAGAACTCTGGAAAGCAGGGCAGGTAGCCAGGCTGACCTGGAGTAACAGGGAATGTGGTCATCGGGACAGGACCAACGTGCACGCATGCCATTGGCAGAGGACACGCAGCCACCTACAGACACTTTGTCGGTTCCCTGTCTCTGTCTGTTTAAGTTCCATGGAAGCGAGAGGCTCCTTTGTCACACTTTGTCACACTTACGGCTTTATTTACAGGACCTGGAACTAGGGAAGTGCCCTGTAAACATTGATGAAAACATGAACAAATAAATTTTTTCAGGCTCAAGGCCAAGGCATTCTGGAACAATGTGTTTTCCCAGAAAATTTTCCTTTAGAAAGGTATGCTTGTATTTGAGCAGCTCTGTGGACTTGAGAATCCGTTTACCTTGTTGAGGACGTCTCTTCTCACGTGACAGTCTCGGTCACTCCTGACCAGGGAGGGTCTGGCAAACAGGCAGGTCTGAGTTAGAAAGTGAAAATGTGTCGGTCGACCCAACTTAAAGCATCATGTTCAAATATCTTCTAACAATCAGTTTCAATTACACCCCAAAAGGAACTGTCAAAGGGAAAGAACATTCTAGAATCCTATGAAAATTTCAAACTTATTTCAATCTCTGAGACCCATATGCATATTAGAATTATTTACAAGTCTGTAATTTTGACAACGCAGGCTCTTCCAGGACTCTGCCTGGCCACAGCCCCACCCAGACCAAGGGCCCCGGCATGCAGCGTCCCAGCCAGGGGAGAACAAAGGCCGCTGCAGGAAGGCCGTGAGTGAGCCCGACTGTAGCTGGACAAGGCCGGCACAACAGCCCACACCTGTCATCCCAGCACTTCGGGAGGCCATGGTAGGAGGATAGCTTGAGGCCAGGAGTTTGAGACCAGCCTGGGCAACACAGTGAGACCCCATCTCTACAACAACAACAACAGCAAAAGATTCTAGATTTTGAATAGACTCAAATATTTTAAAAATCACTGAATACAAAAGGACATTTTCTCCGACCAAGAGTTATTGGATATTGGGAAAAAAGTTATCACCAGGGAATGTGAAATTTCCGAAATTTTAAAGTTAATAAGTAAATAGCGCCAGTGCGGGGAACCATTTTGTGGATGAGTAATCAGCTGGTGGTTTCCTGCTCCCAAGTCATGCAGGACTCCACGAGCCCTGGAGCCACCGGTCCTGGAGCACTTGTGAGACCAGAGAGCCGCGGCTGCCCTTCCCTCGGTGCTCCCTGTGGGCGGGGCGTGCCGCAAGTGGGCACAGCTCTCTGCGCGCTCAGCTCCTTGCTGACAAGCACACAAACGGGAAGAACCTTGGGAGGCACCCGGCATTTTCAGTAACGCACTATCCCCACCACTTAATTAATTGAAAACATCTGTTGAAGGAAAAGATGCTCCAGAGGGGAATGAAACCGTCAAGTGGATCAGCCACTGTGCTGGCCACGCTTCGCTCTCCGAAGGGGAGACGGGAAGCTGACGGTCCCACCAACCACGGGCACCCAGGAAGGCCATCGCCAGGACAGTCAGAGACCAGTGACTGTCACGTGCCAGAGCAACGCTAGAAATGGCACAGAGGACGTGCTAAGAGCACCGTGTGCTCTGTCTGTGCCCGCGAGCAGGAAGGATACCAGGAAGAAAGGCCGGGCTCCCCGGGGACAGGACCCGGGATTGTGCGTGCGGGGGCCTATCCCACACGTGTGCAGGGGCAAAGGGAGGTGCCCGCGGCGCTCGGCGCTTCGCTCTCTGTGGCCGGCAGAGCTGTCCAGCAGCACCTGTGCGGCTGGGGAGGCCCGATTGCGCCTGAGGAGCAGTGAATCTCGGGGAAACGGAGAAACTGGGCTGCCCTGCTCCCCTGAGAAACCAAGGCCGTTGCAAACTAGGCCTCGCACGTAAAAACTATCGTGTTTGTTCTTATTCCTGACACAAAACATCGCATGTGTGAAAGAGTTGTTATTTAGTTAAAGAATAAAGATCTTTCATTAAAAAAATAGTTGTTTCATAAAAGTAAATTCTAAAAAAAATTATTTTAAGGAGAAAAAAGTGAATTCTGTTGACTGTAAAGTACTTCCCAGCGTTCAGAGTGTTCTAGGTGCATTATCTCATTGCTACTCAAAGCCGCTGTGCTCTAGCCTGGGCAACAGAGCGAGACTCTGTCTCAAAAAAAAGCTGCTGTGGGAGGCAGAAATGTTGAGTGTCACGGAATATTCTGGTGATCAGAACGAAAGGCTCCATTGTCTCGATATTTCTGTATCAGCGATTTAGGCGAGAATGCCAGGAATGTTCAGAGCATCTCCACAGATGAAGGTAGGTAGTTTGGACACAAATGCGTACTGCTCCCTTTCGTAATGTGCTTATCAATCATCCAGATAGTTTTCCTAATTTTCCCTGCATTCAGTTTTGGAATTCATCATTAGCCATGAACAACCAAGAGAAAAACTTTCAGCTTCTTCCTTTGGAACGCGCCAGCCCGGTTGAAGGTTGGGTTACACTCCTCATCCAGGCCGGGCGCTGGGCTCGGTGAGTGGGCAGGAGCAGGGCGGCGGAGGGGACTGCTACTCCCCGATGTCCCCTCCTGGGAGTTCCCGCCACCCTCGCCCGGCTACTCGGCCGTCCTGGTCTCCGGGCCCCATCGCTCGGTGTTCACTTGGGAAGGTTCTCCGTGCCTGTGTGCCAGCATCTCCTTTCTGGGCTGATACATAAGTCTTACGCAAACAGACAAACAGGGGAGGGGTGATGGGTGGAGACCGTGAGTCCAGTACCACCGTGTGCGGGAAGAACCTTGAGGGATATTGACGGTGTTTTTCACTGTGGTGGCCGCGGGTGGAAAACGCAGAATTTACTCTTGGCCTTGGCACCGAGGACCAGTCTCCGTCCCCCTCGCCCGGTGCCCTGCAGGGGGCCCACCAGTGTTGCCCCTCGGCCATCCCAACCGGGCTTTCTCCTGGGATTCATTCCTAAGTTATACTAACCAGATGCAAATTGGTGTCATTTTTTGCCCTTATAGCTTTAGAAATTTCACACCCTTTCTTGGTAACTTATTCAAATATCAAATAACTCCTGGTGCTGGGAGCTTTCTTTGTGGTATTTAATATAAATGTCTTAGGCTGTGGCTTGTTTGGGGTTTCTTAAGATTTGATGACAGAAATCTAAGTTTTAAAATTGTTTGAGGGCAAACATATTTTAAAAAGCTTCTACTTAAATTTAATAGTCTCCTACATAAAAATTACCATCTAATTTTAATCATCACAGTAGCTGCTACATTAACATGTTTACTGCATTAGAAATTCTGTACCCCAGGAAGTACTTGTCGCTACGTTATGGACCTCTTCCCATCAACGGCTGCTTAAAAATCAACACAGTAAATAGGCTGCAATTAAATAAGTTATAAAACAATGAAAATTCTTAAAACACAGATTTACAAAGAATGTAGTTTTCTGTATTGTGCGTCCTTAAACTTTCAGGCTGGGAGAAGAACCAAGTCTCAAACCAGGTCTTGGGGCCAGTGAAATCATTGCAAAGATATTGCAGGAGGACAGAATTATCCGGGAGAAGAGGGGGAGGAAGGTATCGGTTACCCCCAATAAAAACTTGAAAATTCGATATTACAAGTCAGTCTCACACATCAGAGTTGACTTCCTCCCACTCTAACCAAAAGGGAAAAAATGTGTATTATATATTAATATATTATATAAATAAAAGAGAATTACATGAAATTGCTTATAAGATGCATTGGGATTCCATGGGTGCCAAATATCACTTGAAATTTAATATTTAATATAATGAGCACAAAAATGATATTCAACATATGTATATAAATTTCCAGAAAACATACAATTAAGAATTGAGGTATTTTTCATATATTTGAAAATTACCTTTCCGTTTCCATAAATCAAATCCAATAAGAATGTTAAGTAACTCTCTAGTTTTTAATGATATCAGAGGAATAACAAATTTTATTTCAGAGTCCCCATGTGCCGTGGGCGAGGCGTGTCTACGAGGGGCAAAGTGTGCCGCAAGGGGCTTCCGTGCACCTGGCCTGCAGCCGGCGGCCCCTCATTCAGGAGTGTTTGTCAGAACCTGCCACGACCCGGCCGCCGCGCAGGAGCAGTGGCTGTCACTGGGGGAGCCAGAGACTATGGGAGGGACCGCGCGGCCCTGGCTGCAGCCCTGCCGGCTGGGGAGGAGCGCAGTGCTGGCCCGCGGCGGGAGGGGAGGGCTCCCTGGCAAAGCGGCCTGAACCTGGGTCCCCTGGGACTCAGAGGCAGGTTCGATGCTTCGGAAAGGACAGGGAAACAGACAAAACACGTGGGGAAGACCGGAGAAAGAAAGTGGAAACGTTCCCGCAGGAAATGGAGACATAGGGGTCTTTACCGGAGCGGCCCAGCACACACCAACCTGCGGCGAGTTTGGAGGAAGCCGGGGGCACCGTCGCAGCCTCGCTGCCTGGAGCAAGTGCTGGGTCCTGGGAGTTCCCTGGAGACGTGCATGTTGCATGTTGCGTGTTGTGTGTTGTGTGTGTTTGTGTGTTTGTATGTTTGCTGCTGTTTGGCAGCGTCGGGGGGAGAATCCACGCAGAGGTCAGGGAAGCCATGGGCGCAGGGCAGAGTTCCCGGGGAACTCCGCCTTCCCCCCGTGCCTGTCTCCAGCCTCCGAGCGTGGTCGGGGTTCATCTGTCAGAACACAGTGGAGAAAGGACCCGGTATATTCCGAAACCAAGGTTTTATATTTTTCTTAGCATGCAGTGTGTTTCCAGTTTATCAAATCTCTTTGAACAGACACACTTATGTCCCCTTTTCTTAAATGCTCCTAAAATTAAGGAATGGAAACAGCATGAACCTATGAGACACAGAGGGGACAAGACCTCGGCGGGTGACCTGGAAGCTGCAGCTGGATGGACGAGCGGGGCACACACTGGGGACACAGGGAGCTGACACTGAGCCTGGCAGGGGGGCCGAGTGATGGGCACCACACGCCCAGAAGGCGTCAGAGCCACCAAGAGGGTCTGGAACACACGGGCCCAGCAGGAGCGGGGTCTCCAGCCGGGGCCCACCCAAGAGCCACTGTGGCCTGGTGGCACCTGCACAGGTGACAAATTCCAGCCGCTTCCTCTCAGTTCCAGCAGTCCTGGCAGAGGCTGGAGCCTTCCTCCCTGAGAAAACTGACCAGCCAGGCAAGGCGTCCTGGACCCGTGATGGTTTTTACGTTCAGTTCTGTCACTTGGAGCAATAATGTACACACATGTGCACACACACAGACACATGTACACACATGCACGTACACAGATGCACACATGCATGCATGTACACACTTGCACACATACATGTACACATGCTCACAATGCACACACGTACATACAGGCATACACACATGCGTGCACACATGCACACATGTATATAGAGGCATACACACATGCACGCGCACACATGCACACACATACACATGCGCACACGTTCATACAGGCATACACACATGGGCACACATGCACATACACAGATGCACACACATACACGCATGCATGTACACACACGCACACATACATGCACACATGCTCATACATGCACATACAGATATACACACATGCACGTGCACACATGCGTACACATACACAAGCACGTACACACACATGCACACACAGGCACATTCAATTACTTCTAAAGCATTCTCTAAGGTTTCAGATGTAAAAGTAAAATTCAAAAGTGTTTTCAAACAAAGTCTCAACCCAAGATCTCTTGTGCACTTCCTGCCCCCCAAGGCTACCTGGCCCTGTGCTTCACACCGAAGGCTGAGGTGGGGCTCAGGACACAGCACCTAACAAGCAGAAGGTGCAAGAGCATCCAGGGAGGAGGATGGAGGGGAGCTGGGCAGAGGCCTTGGGGGTGGCAGGATGGAGGGACACTCCCCCCACCCACTAAATGGGGCCACCAACAGCCGATGTGCTTCACTGCACCCGGAGGAATCTTCCAGCTCTAACAGCAGTGTGGGGGCAGATGAGTGACGGGTAAAAGAACATCACGAAGGCCAGAACAAGCAAAACGAAAGGAAAAGTCGATAGAAAGAAAGAAAATCATAGTCCCCTTTGAGTGGTGGCCGTGACACGCACGCGCACGCGCGCACACACACACACACACACACACACACACACACACACTGGAGTCGGGGACTGTGTCCCCTGACTTCTCATCTTCCACAGTGGAAAGTCAATACACCGTGTCTAACCCCAAATAACCAGGAAGTAGCAGTGTAAATGTGTTACTTAAAGATACACCGTGGGCCGGGCGCGGTGGCTCACACCTGTAATCCTAGCTCTCTGGGAGGCCGAGGCGGGCGGATTGTTTGAGCTCAGGAGTTCGAAATCAGCCTGAGCAAGAGCGAGACCCCATCTCTACTAAAAATACAAAGAAATGAATCAGCCAACTAAAAATATATAGAAAAAAATTAGCCAGGCATGGTGGCGCATGCCTGTAGTCCCACCTACTCGGGAGGCTGAGGCAGAAGGATCACTTGAGCCCAGGAGTTCGAGGTTGCTGTGAGCTAGGCTGACGGCACGGCACTCTAGCCCAGGCAAAAGAGTGAGACTCTGTCTCAAAAAAAAAAAAAAAAAAAAAAGATACGCCGTTACATGAGTCTATGGTTGATTCTTTTACCCTGGCGGGGGGTGGGGCAGGAGTAGGGGACTGGGCTGTGGGTGGGCTGCGCAGGGGTGTTTCAGCAAAGTCCCCCTTGGAGTACACCTGACGTTTGAAACTGCACTGCATTTGTCCGACTCTCAGTGGGCAGCAGACCGGGCAGCGGGTGGGCGAGCACCGACCCTCGGGCTCCGTGTTCCTGCCCACAGCCCAGCGGCAGTCGTGGCCTTGCGCTTGGCGGTCTGCCCTGGGGTCTCCCTTCTAGCAGCATTGCCACCACGATGAATTAACACGGGGCGTCTTCAACCTACCCAGAGTCCCGGGCGGATGGGAAACGTCCACCTTTATCCGATGTTCCTCCAAGTACTTTGTGAGCAGGACACCACGGGACAGTAAATTAAATTTGTTGCCGGTAAGATCAGAGAGAAGGGGAAGGACTCTAACGGACGGAGCGAGTGGTTTTCAGTTCAGAGGGGATTTGATGAAGGAAAGAGCACGTTGGGAGACGGGGACGCTACAGAGATGCCCTCCGAACCCAGCTCCGGGCACCGTCCTGCCAGACGTCCTGTGCTCTCCACGCCCCCAGCACAGGGAACACACCTGCTGCCCGGTGAGCCCGCCTCAGCGAGGACGCACCTGCCTCTGCGCATCCTGCTGCCTCTGTCCATGGCGTGCGTCTACCCAGAGCCACGGTTATGACAGCTGGCCATTCTGGCTTCACAGTAATCTCACTTGTGGAATGCCATTTGAAAGATATCAGTAAAACATGAATTTGAATAAAAAGTAAGTTGTCTTTTCTGTGAACCTAAACTCAATGCAACTGATGAAGGTCAGTTACTTAAAACAGTTCTTGGTCCACTTTATGGAAAGCAAAACAGGAGACTGAGGGTGAATTTGGGTCCATATACAAGACAGACCGGGACAGACAAGTTGGTAGCCGCCGAGGGGACGCCACAGGAAATTGCTGACACATAACCTGGTAACCCAGGTGCAAGAGTGGGTGGGGACCCCGAACCCCACAAGCCTTCCCTGGGTGCAAAGGGCTGGGCTTGCTCTCCTTGCTCTTTGAAGAAACGTTCATTTTCACAAAGTATCCTCCTGACAGAAACTAATTATTTTGCTGTGGTGAAGAGAAAGTGCTCCTAGGGTGAAAAGTCGGGGGTCTTCTCCCCAGTGGGCTAAATACTGTGGAAGAAAAGTAGAAGTACAGCCAAGATCACCTTCCCCACTTACCTACGTTCTCAATGGCGTTTTCCCGAGTCACCGTTCGGAATAGAAGAGCAGGATGAAGAATGAGAAGGACTAGAGGAGAGATATCCCACTGCGATGGGGGAACGTAAAGGCTACTGAGTCTTTATTTGGTAATTTAACAAGAATTAATAAAAATTAATTTTCATTAGGTTAAGGCTGAGGTCTGTAAAGAATAAGCTAGGGGGGTATTTCAAAGACCCTCCTTTGCAAACTGTTTTTATCTGTGTTGAAATTCTCTGCCATTATGTACCGCGACATCGGCTTTGTTGTGTTGATTACTTGTTCTAGCACTCGCCAGGCCATGACCAGGCTTCACGGTGATTCTACAGCACCCTTGCCGCACCCCCGAGACAGATGCTGCCATCACATTGGTTTCAGGGATGCGCGAGGTGGGCTTGGAGCGCTCAGGTCCCTCGCCCAGCTGGTGGGAGCTGTAGGTGGGAAATAGGATTCAGGTGAGAGAACCGTCCTTCTAATGGCCTGGTGAGTTCACCTGGCGAGACTGGAGGTGCTGGGGTTCCCCGGTCATCGCGAGGTCACAGACTCAGGAGAGCAAGAGCAGAGACACCATAGGAGACAGCACTCGGAACACTGCACCGTGGGATTTGGCAGAACAAGACAAACGTCACTATAAACGTGAGTGATTTGGGGAAGAATGGTAAAAACAGGCGATTTATTGCAAATAGTCACAAAGTGAGTGGACAAAGAGATGACGAGGGCAGGAAACGCAGAACGTATTTCAAGGAACTGGGCACGGAACGGTAAGACAGATACTCGCGGTGGCTAACGGGGCACAGAGGGCCAGGGAAGCGTCTCAGGCTGTTGGACCGTCCCCTGGTCCATCTTCCTGCGTCTCCGCACGTTTGACACGTTGCTTTCAGTTTGCCCGGGACCTACGCCCCGAGCTTAGGACTGCAGCCCTGTTTGGTTGTTTATAGGTTTAATTTTGAGGGAAAAAATGTCAAATTTGATACGAGTCTCTCCAGACAGGCAAAAACACACATGTGAGTGGTTTTCCTTGAGTTCGCTGCTATGGATGTTATGCAAAAACGTTTTGCCTCATCAAAATCCCTTCCCAAGAGTCTTTTGGAAACAGCTAGACATTTACAAAGTGTTCGCACAGTGCTTTCCTGACGCTGTTTTACCTGACTGACCTCCCTCCTCCTGCCCGGAGCTGACTCCGGCGCTGGGGGTGAGCGTGCTCTGCGCAGGGCAGACGCCGAGGTACATTTGGGAAGTTTCCCTTGAGCAGCACGTGGGGTGAGAGCGGGGGAAGCTGAGCGAGGTCCCAGCAGTCTCCACGGGCTGCAGCTCAGGACGGGTTTTGCGTCAGGGATCTGCTACTGGGCCCTGCGTATTCCCCCTTGTTCAGTCCTCCTGCAGCGCTGAGCCCTCAGCATGTTAAAATGAGACTTTCTGTTTCTAGTGATGCTCCTTGACCCACATCCCTTCGTCTGATGTGGCTGCGTCATCAGCTTGCTTACGCGCGATGCTGGCGCGGGATGTCTCGTTTCTCGTGTCCTGGTACTTAGGGAGCGTCTCAGCGAGACTCGTGGAGCTGGTGCTTGCTGTTTCGATCAATCTGACAATCTCTGTCTTTACTGAAGTGTCTGTTTACGTTTAATGTAATTATTGATATGCTTGCATTTGGGTTTGTCGTTTTGCTATTTGTTTTTTATTTATCTCATTGGTTTTTATCTCTCTGTCCCCTTTTTCCAACTTTCTTTAGTGTTAATCAAATATTTTTCAGTACTGGCGGTGGCCATGACGATAGACCTCGCGGACCTCCAACTGGGGAGTGTGCAGGTGCCTGACCGTCCAGCGGCTGCAACCTGACAGCATCGTGGGCTCGCACCTGGCCACACTTCCCGGTCAGTTCCCAGCCAGTGGCTGGGTGTGCTGGCCACCTTGTGTCACAGTCTAAGAGTCCCCCACCCAGCCCCCTCCCTTCCCTCTGTGCTCACGGGTAGACGTCTGCATTCCGCCCGGCAGCCCCTCCGCCCCCTGCGTCCTGACAGACATTTCTTCCCATGGGCTCCTTAGACGTCTGATCTCATCTCCACGTTTGCATCTCAGAGGACTCCCACCCCACCTGTCCTGCACGCACTCTGCCCACCTGCCTGGTACACACCCCATCCCACCTGCCCGTCACGCACTCCACCCCTCCTGGCCATATCCTCCACGTGGGGTGATGCCCGCTGGTGGGGGCGGTCCTCCGCTCCCATTGCTTTCTCGTGTCAGGGTCCAGCACAGTTCTGGCATGTGGTACTCATGGAATACACATTTACCAAATTAATGGATGACTTAATCTTGCCTTTGCAGAAATTCTCGTCAAATTAGGAGATAAACTGTCTACTTAGATATCAATAATTGCTTTACCAAAGAGAAGTGCCAAGGAAGTATTATAGGAAAAACACGAAGCAGAATACTATCCTCAGCTGAGAGAGTCAAGACACACTCCTGGGAGAAGACGCCACGTGGCTGACCGTGAAGAACGTGCTGTGTTGTGATGTGAGGAGGTGGCGGGAAGGGCTTTGCATGGAGCGCCAAGTGCAAAGACAGCCGCCAGAGCTCGTGGCAGCTGGCAGGCAAAAGTGTGTGTGTGTCTGTGTGCACGTGTGTGTACATGTGTGCATTTTGCCTATGTGTGCATGTGTGATGTGGTTGTGTGCATATAAGTACTCATGTGCACACATGTCTGTGTGTTTGTGTGTGCATGTGTGCATGTGTATGTGCCTTGTGTACTCTTGTATACATATGTGTGCTTGTGTGTGCATGTGTTTGCCTATGAGTGTGTGAAATGTGGTTGTGCACATATCGTGCCCTTGTGTGCATGTGTCATGCATGTGTGCACGTGTGTCTGTGTGTGCTTATGTGTACATGCATTGTGTACCCATGTGTGCATGCATGTGCTTATGTGTGGGAGCTCCTCTCAGGGAGTGAACTGCTGTCATCGCCCCGTCCTGCCCCCACTGGCTGTGGTCGCCATGGCTCTCCACAGCCCGGGACACCCGCAGGTCAGAGCCTCACACTCCCTTTATTAGAAAAATCGTTATGCGTGTCTTGGCTAAAATCCAAGCAGCTGTCCACAGAGGGCCCCTTGCTTGCGGTGTGATCTCTAACGCCACGTGCGGAAGAGCTGCTTATACATTCCAGGGGTGTGGTCACCTACACTCATTATGGACAAAAGAAACGCCTGAGAGTTTCGTGTCATTGCAGAATTCAGAAAGAGTAATTCCAGCTTACTGGGGAAAGAAAAGTGTATCTTGAGTTATTAAGGAGTTTAATCAAGACACAACCTTGGGCTTTCAATAAGCGAGTTGTCTTGGCAGCGGTACTCCAGTCCCCAGGACACAGCTTGCCTGATGTGTTCCTCGTCGTGACTTCACGCACATCTGCACACTCGCACGTCTGCGCGGAAGCTCACACGTGCACACGCACGGGTGCATACACCCGCATACACGCAATTTTTTTTGTTTTTGGTTAATACGCATTCTGCTTCCTTTTACGGTTTTCCAAAGGGAGCTCCAGTCTCGCGCTGTTTCTGCAATGACCGTGTGACGTCGGAGGAGAGGTGCCTGTGTCTGTCACTCTGCAGACTGAAACCCAGTCCCAGCAGCCGGGCCCGGCCTCATCCAACCAGGTGTCTCCAACGCCAAAAATTGTTGCCTCATCCCGGAAGGTGTTCAGAATGTGGCCTGACTCTAACAGCTCCTGTTCTTCGACCAGGCAAGGTGCAAATGTCCTGCTGTCTTCTGGCAAGACCACCCCCGTGTGGAAGGCCCACCTGGCAGGGCTTCCGCCATGAATGGCAAGACCCGGAAACGGGTCGCGCCCACCCCCGGCCCCGAGAGCAGGGACGGTCCACAGCTTCGGTCTGACTGGGGGTCCCGAGAGTGCCCAGAGCACTGAAATCCTGCACGTCTGACGCGATCGCTTGGAAGGCAGTGCCAGGGTCAGGCCTCTCCCTGCCGCCCCCCTGCGCTGCCTCATTTCTGGAAGCCGCGGTGCTCAATAATTCAGGAGCAGCAGGAATCAGCATATCTTACAGCATATTTGATGTGCCAACAAACAGACTGCAGACTGTTTCATTTCAATTAGCCCCTTTGTTGCCAACAAAAGCCGGACAAACGCCCTGAGAGAGGCCGGGCCGCCGTGCTCAGCCTGGGCCCAGGTCCCGGTGTTCGGAGCTCCTGAGAGCAGGCGCCACGCGGCCACGCCACGCGCCTGCCCCTCCTGGCCCTGGCCGCCATTGTTCTCCGGTGTCATTTACCTGGATCAAGTGACTTCCTCCCGCCCAGGAACGAGACGCGGCTCTGCTTCCAGGGCCTCTGATCTCCAGGGCTAATTGGCTCAGGCGTAAACCGAGCCAGCAGGGCTGGGACTTTGAAGTGAGTCGGCCGTGCAGTGCGCCCGGGAACGTCCCTGTCTGTGTGTCAAATACCAGCCGGCCAGGCCTGCTGCTCAGACCCGCTAATAAAAAACGCGAGTAATCACGTTGTATTACAAGGCTCAAATCCATGCTGCTACGTTATTGCAAGCTTGTCATTAATTTTGCAGGCTGGACCTGGAATACAATCTGACCCGTTTTTAATAAGTGGGGGCATCTGCGCCAGGGAGTGGAAGTGGCGCAGGGTGACACCAGCTGTTTCTTCCTCACATACGGAGCCACCTACGCTTTGATCAATAATGCTGTTTCGCTTTGAAAGCAGCTCATTTTGTAAAGATGCCGGCAAGGGCCTCCCTGCCCCGCGCCTGAGGGCTGTGTCCGGCGGGCACAATGGCGGAAAGGTCAGTCCCAGCGCTCGGGGACACTGGTCGCTCTGCCCGCGGCCACCTTTCCTCGGCCCCCCGGAGGGCGCCCCCGAATAGGGTCCACACTCCTCGGTCTGGTCTCTGCTTGGCTGCTTTAGAAAGGAACAAAAGCAGGCTGATTCTGCCCAGATTCTCTTTGCTTTTAATGTGCAAAACTACCTCGTGAAATGATACAGAGGCCGTGTCCTTCCTGAAGGACCAGGGCCACCACAGGGAGATTCTGCGTCACGCGCTCACCCTGGCAGTGTGCGTGGACCGTGCGTCCATGTTCCGCCTTCGTCTTGGACACGTGAGCATCCAGCTGCGCACACGACACGCACAGAGCTCCTCACGCTCCGCTCCACGTCGCGCGCACGGCGCCTCCAAAACTGCACGTTAATTAGAAGCTTTGAGAAACTAAACGTACCTTAATATACCCGCGTGGTAAGTTGTAGACGAGACGCACACTTCAGAGTTATGGACTGCCCCTCTAGAAAAAACAATTTTTTTTCCTTGAGGGCCACGGTGTTTCATTATGAAAATAGAATAAAAACTTCGAAAACAAAGTGATGCTTTCTAATTTAATGAAAAATATGGTTTTTTAAATTGTTTTCTGTGCACAAGTTGTATGCAACTTGAAAAATAGTTCACGTGGCTCCCAAGGTGAAGAGGCGTGAGTTACATACACTTCACGAGGCCCCGGGCTCAAAACTAGTGAGAGTTAAATACAACTCACGGCGCAGTTAGCGTGTTAAACTATAAAACACGGGACTTCCAGGTACTTTTGCATTAGAGGCTGCAACACCCAGGCCCCTGGAACATAAGTGTACTCAGGGACATTTGGTGGCAGCGATGGCCTGCTAGGGCTGCCGTGACAAAGTACCAAACGCTGGGGGTCTTAAACGACAGCAGGGCACCTACCGCCTCACAGTTCTGCAAGCTGGAAGTTCAAGATCAAAGTCTTGTTTCCTGCTGAGGCCTCTCTCCTTGGAGAGGAGGCGGCACCTGTTCCCTGTGTCCTCACGGGGTCGTCCTCTGCACAAGTCTGTGTCCCAATGTCTTCTTCCTATAAGGACAACAGCTGGGTTTGATCAGGGCCCATCCACGTGGCCTCGTTTTAACTTAGTTACCTCCTTGAAGACTGTCTCCAAACACAGCCGCGTTCTGAGGTGCTGGGTGTTAGGACCAAACATGCCGTAGTGCCGGCACTGCCCTTGACAGGGTGGAGGCTTGCACAGTGGCAGGACCCCTAGCCCTGGTCAGGCAGTGGCACTCGGTGGGTTTGCTGCCTCTGGAACCCCTGAGAGGCTGGGGTTTAAGCTCTATAGCTCTCCAAGGAAAGAGTCAATTCCAAATCCTCCAGCCCAAACCCCAGGGACTCCTGTCTGACTCCTGCGTGGAACAGCTGACGAAAATGAAAGGTGACTTTTTTCTGCAGTCTCTGTGGCACAGGGACGTGTCAAGCATCCCACCGCTTTGGCAACAGCATGTCCTCCCACAGCTGGGCACGGCCCTGCCTGGACCACGGCACTCTCGGCACGAGGTGTGGGCTGCCGCGAGCAGGTGTCCGTGAGCAGTGGCCCTAGTATCACTGCCTTCGAGGGGCACCCAGGTTGGAACTGCTGGTTTTGGTTCCAGCAACAGAACTAGACCCCCAGGGGGTGGAAGGAGAAACAGTAAACATGTCCCAGGACCCTCGGAGTGAGCCGAGAGGAGTTTACCTGGGGAAGGAAGGGTCCCACTGCTCTGTCCCTGGAACCCGCCCACTCCCATATCTGGCAGACGGGGATGCAGGGCTACAAATCCCGCGTATCCCTGGAAGGGCTGTCTTCATTAGTGTCACGTTAACCTTAGTCGCACTTGCGGGATGGAGAATCTCAGGTTATTAGTCCGTTTTCCTTGACAATCCGAGTCCCAAGATGCTGTCCTTGTGGTGGGGAGAAAGGATGCACCCCGACAGGTCCGTCTACCTCTGGCTTCCTCTTGGGTGCAGCGCGAGGGATTTGGAGGGGGGCGCTGGCTGTGAAGGGCCGCGCGTCAGAACAACGCAGAAATCAGAAACTGCCCCGGGATTCATACATGGTAAACACAAATGAGATGCACTGCCAGGGAAGCGTGCCGCGCGCAAACACAGGGAGCCCTTAGCGCAGGGTCTGCTGAGGACTGGGACAAAGAAGCAACAAAGGACGGAGACAACAGAAGCTGAGAAAACGCATTTGTGTAACCTCGTTTTACTGTCCTATTGACAGAGACGACACACATGGCTGTTGCCATGGGAACACCGACCTGGGATGTCCTGACTCGGAAGGCAGCAGAGTGGAGGGGAAAGACGCATCCAGGGGAGGCTGCGTGGAAAACGAGAGGCGCCAACACACACCTCGGTGAACGGAGTTCTGACGGGAACGTTGGTTGCTCCTTTATTCGCACTAATGAGTAAGACAAACGCGAACCAGCAAAGACACACGCTAGGACCTCACCTGCTCATCCACGCCAGGTGAGAGTGTCTTCGTTGCCGAATGTTGTGGTAGTTTTCAAATAGAAAGACTGTTTCCTCGATTTTCTGTGCGATTCGCAGGCTAATGGCCATGGAAACACCGCGTTTCTAAGTTTATTCTGCATTATTCACATTTCTACATCACTTTCTTAAGTCTGCCGTCAATACGACCATAAATCCTGCCTGAAGTGCAGCGGTTGCCAGTTTGGGTCATGCGGACGCTCCCACCGTGGCTCCTTCCAGCTGTCACACGGGGTGGCCGCGTGTAGAGCGACACGGTATTTGTGTCATATAGGTATGAGGCATACACAACCTAGAAAACGTGGATGATGGTAAAATGTAATAACACAATTAGTCTGGAGCGTTTATTGTCAATATTTATAATATAATTGACTTACTTGTACATTGGTATCATTAAAAATGGCTGATTCTTTATTCTGCAAGGACGGAGCAGGTGATGCAATTGTGTAATGGAAACCTCTAGAAAAATATGTTCCGGCAGAAGGTCTTGCTTTATATTTAGAGCCAAATATTTTAATTTTAATAAAAGTTTATAGACACTTATGAAGAGTATCAGTTTTTATTAGCCTACACAAGATACAATTGCTCTGCAGAAAATATACTACTTACCTGATTATTAGTGAGAGTGAAATGTTACATTTGTGCTGGGAAAGTATTTTTAAATCCACACTACAAGATAAAACTGTTTAACTAGAAATCGATCTAGCTTAATCTTCAATTTTCCATCTGTAGCTCTTATTAAAAATTATACAAATTGTGATAATAAAGTAAATAATTATTCACTTGGATATTAATAAAAACTATTTATCGTCATTCCTTAAGTAACACACCTTAAATACAGGTAAGGTCTTTATTACAACTGAGAACAATGCGTTTTCCCCGACTCGCGTGAATTCCTGTTTCCTGGTGATCCGAATGCAGAGCTCATTTAGATTCCCGATGCCACGGCGCGCACCTGCAAACTCGGCTGCGGTGCTTTGAAGAATCACACCGTGTGTGCACTGTTGACATTTTCAGGGGAACGGAGGCCATCGTCTCTGTGAAACAGTTTGAATATCTGGTCCTTGGTTTTTAATTATTACTGGGGAAGAAAGCCTTACGTGTCCAGCCTCACCCCGAGCACTGCTGAGTGGAGAGCCTCACCGGACCGCTGCTCTGGACACGGGGGATGGGGCAGGAGCCACTCACAGAGCAGAACTCGGGGAGTGACATTCGGCACGGCCACGCCAGCGCGTCGTCCCCACGCCGGTTCTCTCAGGTGTGGAGCTTAAACGCGCACGGGGGTTTACAATGGTTTATTTAAATTAAAAAAAGCGTTTCCCACTGAAAATCATATCTAGAAAGGTGTGGTGCCCACCAGGTTTTCCGTATAACCACCGAGGTTCAGCCGTGGCGCACCCATTGCCCTGCGCCAGGATGGCCAGGACAGGACGGAGATCCCGGGGTGCAGCTCGCCTGGCCTCCTCCGCCTGGCACCCCTCAGAACGGGTGTGGAGCGTGGGCTTCTCCAAGTTCAGTGAGGTTTGAGAGAAGGATGCTAGCAGGTGGCAAGAAGGCGTGTTCCTCAGCATCCCGCACGGAGGCTGCTGCGGACTCGTAAAGTCATCTGCCCAGGGACATGCCCAGCCTCCCTCGCCACCCGCCTCCCTCCCCACCTTCCAGGGAGCTGTCGCTGAGCACGCCAGGCGACACTGACACGCAGGGTGCGTGACTTGATCATTGCTGAGAGTGAACGGTGTGGCACTCACTGCCTATGTGTGCTGGAGTGTCACAGCAACCCCGTCACTTCCCCAATGGGGAAACTGAGACAGAGGAGTCACGGTGCCTGCTCACGGAGTGCCAAGTCGTGAGTTTGCGGGAAGCCTGTCAGTCACCTTCCTGTCTCAGAAAGGGGACTGTTTTGAGGGCTGTTTCTGTGTAAACACCCAGCTCTGAAGACAATAGAACATCACTCGTATTGCTCCGGTTCTCGGAAACACAGCTTCAGGGCAAGGGATTTCTGTTTCCACTGTCCCTCCAGGGGTTTGGGGGCTCTTTTAAAAGGCACATCCACACAAGCAATAGGGGGTCACAGGTCCTACAGGAGTGTCTTTGTTTTCATCATTTGACCTGTTTGTCTCTAAATGTGAGCATTACCGCGAGATGCTGCGCGTGAATTGAAGGCAGGGACAGTTTATTCATCGCCGTACACAAAGAACGAGTTCAGCCGGAGCGTGTTAACAGCGCGGGTGGGTGAAGGTTTAGAGATGCGGACAGAGGACGCCACAACACAGGTGTGGGCTGCACCTGGGCAGAAGAAAGCACCACCCCAAGTCACGGTGCCGAAATGGCCTTTCTGGCCTTCTGTGCAGCGTGCCCACGGGGGTCTGTTTCTCTACCTATCACCAGGACATCATTATAATGCCACACACTCGTCACCTGGCCTGGTTACTCCTGAGGACACCGTTATAATGAGTCTCCCTGCATGACTTTGCAAGGATTATTTTTTAAGAAGCTTAGAGTTCATTACAGACATTATCCTGAAAATTCTCCAAGCACCCAAAGAAGTATATTAATGTATTTGTTCCTCTTTTCCAAGTCCCAGCCACAGAGAAGAGCTTCGCCCAAGAAGGGTCCAGCTGTTGCCACATGGGTGCTCAATTCAATTCCTGTTCATTCAACCATATGACCAATATGGGTGGTCGATCTGGGTCTGAAACATGATTATTTCTAGGTGTTATCTTTTGATCTGAATTTTCCAGAATTGTTACACTCCTTATTATATGTTTTTATGAATAGATAGCATGTCAGTAATTCCTGATTTAATGCCACTGCTTTGTCACTTGTAATCAGGCTAAATATCAGTTTTCTGTACATTGAATCATCGCAGTAATATTTTTCTGAGAAAACACTTCTTGGTTGTCTTCTCTTTGTCTGTCATCCGGCTCCCTGTCTTTCTCTTCTGTCCATGCCCTCACTATTGCCACTAGACGTCTTCTCCACGAAGCTTCCCACGGGTCCCACTCTACGCTTCGCTCTGAGTCGGCCACCGAGAGCTGGAACTCTGCTAGTGACACCTCCACAGAAGAGACCAAGGACGCACCTCCAACCCCACCGTCTCAGTCCTGTGCTCGCGTGACCGCTGTCAGCAGACACGTCTTCAGCCAGGGCACTGAGCACACGGACTCTTCTGTTCTACCTTCTTTACATGAACTGACTCGTTTAGCCCCACGACCATCCAGTGAGGCGGATGCTATAATTATGCGTATTTTCTCAAGGAAGCTGGTGCAAAGCGACTCGGCACCCCCCAGCAAGCACACCCACAGCCGAAGACCGAGAGCTGAAACAGAGATAGGCTGAGGCTGACCTGAGGGCATCCACCAACTCTGGGAGTAAGAAGACATAGTCACCAAGGTGTGGTTTGAGCAGCGGAGAAAGTTAACGATAACGTAATGGTGGATGCTTTTCATTATACATTTATCCAGACCCATGGAAAGCACAGCACCAAGAGCGAACCTCATGTAAACTCTGGACTTTGGGTGATACTGAGGTTTCAGTGTAGATTCATCACTTGTAACAAACGGGCCTCTCTGGGGGGGTGCTGAGCAGGCGGGGAGATCGTGCGTGTGTCGGGGCAGGGGGATACAGAATCTCCATGTCTTCCACTCTGCTTTGCTGTGAACCTAACGCTGCTCTAAAAAATAAAATCTATTTAAAAAAATGACTGGCAATACCTAGTGTTGCTGCAGATATGAAGAAACAAACCTTCATCCATTCCTGGTGGAAATAAAGATGTTAGAGAAACTTTGGAAAACAGTTTGACAGTTTCCTGAAATATTAAACATGTACTTACCAGATGTCCAAGCAATTCCACTCCCAAAAATCTAGCCGAGAGAACTGAAAACTTAAGTGCATACTGAGTCTTGTACGTCAATGCTCATAACAGCATTATTTATAGAAGCAAAACACTAGGAACAAGAGTCCGTCAACTAATGAATAAGTAAAATGTCGCCCATCCATAAAATGGGGTGCCGTTTGCAATAAAAAGGAGCAAATTGTTGCTGCATACTACAACAATGACCTTTGAGACATTGTTTTAAGTAGAGGAAACCCGACACAAAAGAGCCCACACTGTGTGAACACGCACGCACACACACACACACACACACACACACACACACACACACGTCCCTGTCCGTCTTTAGTTTAGAAATCCTTTTACAGTATAGATTTCCTATCGTCAGTGCCGCTCTGAATGTTTACGTAAATAGGAGAAGATGTCAAAGCACCTGATCCTAAACACCTCTGGCATGTACACCTGACACAAACTTTTTAAGAAGGCAAATCTGTAAGGACAGAAAGTGTTCGGTCATTTCCTGAGGCGAAGATTAGCCACGAAGGTGCCTGCGAGGGGTTGGCAGAGGACTTCTCGGCGTAGAGAGAGTGTTCTAAGACTGACTTGTGGTGATTATTGCACAACTCTAGGAATTTACTAAAAGTCATTCAACTGAACATTAAAAATTGGTGAGTTTTATAAATTATACACAGTAAACATCTTTAAATAGAATAGACTGATATGAAAATAGCACTTGTCAAAATATTTGAGAAGTATGTAAGGATATGTTGCAGTAGGTAGATATTTTTATTTGCTTATTTTTTCCGAATATAAGAAAAGTTAAGATAGTAACATTCTAACATTTAACTTGAGAAATTTAAATAATGATACCCAAATCAAATGGAAGGGAGAAATGACAAGATAAAATTAATAAAATTAAAAATAAGAATACAGAATACAACAGCGTAAGAACAAATGTATAAGATAATGATTTAAGATACAAATCAAATAGAAAATAGCAGGTAAGATTGATCCATAAAAATGATAAGCTCAGATCTATTAGGTGTAAGAGGTGATATGTCTATGATGCCTGTACCCACAGTAGACATTTAAAAATAATACAGGATTTAGTAAAAACATCAGGCCAATAAACTTAAATGTTTAGGTTGAATTATATTATTTCTTAAAAAATATCTGCTTTAACTGTCTTGAGGGGACATAACATTTTATAATGATACAAAATCTCTGGAGAACTACAGTTAATTGCTCAATACTCACTTAAAAAAAACACAATTTGGGACATTTTTATAGGCAAGTTCTAGCAATCACTCAAAAACTAGATAAACATACATTTCCAAAGAAACAAAAAATAACATTATCCAGGTAATTTTGTGAGACTACTAAAATCTGATGCACAAATGAAATGGAGATATTATAAAAAATAAAAAGCAAAAAAGCCAGTTTCACCACTGAACACCCAAAATACCAAACAGATATCAACAAACTGAATCCAATAAAAATGAATTTGAGAAGGAGTAATTCACAGTATATTATATTGTGAACAAGTTGAGCTTATTCCAGAAATGCAAGGCGGTTTAACATTATGAAATGTATTAAAGCAATTTGCCATATTAACAAATTAAATAAGAAAAATCATATATCCACGACAACAGAGGCAGTAAAAGCATATGACGTAAATCTTAATGTCTTTTAAAAAAAGTTTTGAATTAAGAATGGCAGGAAGTTTCTTAACCTGAAAAAGAGTGTGTACTGGAAAGTCTACAGCAAATGTCAAAGGTAGAAGTGAACCATTAGAAGCACCCTTTAAATCAGGAACAAGCTGCAGACGTTCGCCAGCACGGTTTCTGTTTCGGTATTTTACTGGACGTCCTGGTCATGGCAACCACATAAGACAGAGAAGTTATTAGATTGTAGAGGAAGAGGCTACGATGTTCTTGTTCCTGATGGTATTAATGTAACTTTTTACATAGAAAATGCAGGGAAATCTACGAACTGTTACATCAGTGAAAGAAATTAGTACATTTGCTACATATAAATTCAATATCAAAACACTCTTAATATATCAGCAAAAAAATTAAAGGTATAATTTTTAAAATACACTAGTTCACTCATGTACAAAATATCATTCATATAATCTTCTCTGAAAAAATATAAAATTTTATTGCAGAAGAATTTCTTTATTAAAGAAGGTCTAAATAAGTGGAAAGATAATAAATATTTATGGATTAGAGTACTGAATATCTTAAAGATTTCTATTTTTCCCACATTTATCTATAGGTTTGATGCAATCCAATTACAAATCCTTACTCAGTTTCTCAAAGAGCTAAAAACAGGTCAAAAGTTTCTGAACAGAAATATGAGGGGGCTCCCTCTGTTATCTCTCAAAACTTATCGTAAACCTCGGTGCTACGAGTTGAATTGTGTCCCCGACCGTGTCTTACTCTCTGGGGCTGCAAATGTGACTTTTTCTGGACACAGTGTCTTGTTATTCGTAGTTAAGATGACGTCCTCACTGGAGCAGGTGGGTCCTAAATCCAGCGTAACTGGTGACCGTACAGGCGGAGGAGAGACGAAGCCGTGTGAAGACGGAGACAGAGGCTGGAGCGCGTGTCCACGTGTCCACGCCGAGGACCCCACGCCTGCCAGCCCCACCAGACGCTGGAGAGACGCGGGGCTCTTGCCTGGCGCCCCCAGCGTGAGCAACTCCCCGCTGCGCCTTAACTTCAGACGTCCAGTGTCCCGACTGTGAGGGAGTGAATTTCACCCTGGAGGCTGCTGGGCATGGTGGCGAAGACGCCACAGCGCGGGCACAGGGACAGGCAGCAGAGAAAGACCAGGAACGCACCCACCCCCAGGAGGCCTGGCAGTCTCCGGGCTGGAACCTGAGGTCAGGGGAGGGTGGGACACGGGATAATTGGTCTGGGAAGCTACTGGGCCATGTGCAAACATAAGGCGTCTGAGGTTTCCTATTGCTAATTTGAGTGTGAAGTCATGATTCTCAAAGTCGGTGAAGCTTTCATCGTATTCTCCAATTAACGTGTCTACAGCAGCTGCGCATTCTTCAAATGATTCACGTGTATCATCCTGCTCATCAGTGACCTTTGCTAACTGGGGAAAATGTTCATCTGAAACTTCCTTTTGAAGAAGAAGTGTTCTGAAAAAAGATAGCTTCTTTTGAAATGCTTGGATATTTTTTTGCCACATATCATATATAAACTTAGTTTTACCTTGCAAAGAAGTGATCAAGTCATTTTGATTTGACATGATATCACACAGAAATGCTGCATTCCTATAGAAATCTTCACCCAATAATTCACATTGCTGATTCTATTCATCATAAAATTTAACTATCTGTTGTCACGGAGATAAAATTTTGGCTAACACCTGTCCCTGTGATAACCAACACACTTTAGAATGACATGGCAAATCCACACTCATTGTTCAACTTTAGCATGTTATGAAACTGACCACGCCATGTTGCATTTGCATGAATATAGTTAACAGTACCTATAACTTGTTGCAAAGTGTTCCTTAAAATAGTAGCTTTAGCACAGAGACTTTGCTGATGCAAGATACAATGAAAAGAAATGAGAGCATCTGGATCTGTTGATACTTTTTTTTATCTGTGCAATAAACCCTCCATGTTTTCCTGTCATGGAAGGTGCATTGTTCACACATACACTCACTAAATTTACCAAATTCAGTCCAACTTCACCACATTTATCTTGAAAGTTGTTGAAAATATTTATTCCCTCTGTGTACCTCCCGTTTGCAGGAGGACCCAAAGCACGTAACTCTTCGTAGCAAAGAAAATCTTTTATGATCCGAATGAAGTGTAAACCTGCACCATGTCAGTAGCATCAGTTGATTCATCCAAAGTGATTTAACAATGCATATTTTTCTTTTGAAGTATTGCATGAAGTTGTTCTGTTAAGTTGAAGGCTAATTCATGCTGCCGATCGGTTATGGTTCTCCTTGACAGAGGCAGTTGTTTGTAGTGGAAACATTATCGAGGTCTAAGCATCCTACAACTTCGACAATGCTTTCTTTCACAGTTTCTGCATCACTGAATGTCTTCCCTTTTTCCCTGAGTATATAAGCAACTTTATAAGTTGCTTCAGTGGCTTTATTTCCAGGTTTTATTGCTGCTTGTCTTTGCTTTTGCTTTACATCTTTTGATGTCTGTGCCTAGAGACCACAGCTGTCTTGGGCCGGACCCTCCTCTGCTCCCAGCCCACCACCCTGGCGAGCCCGGTGTCCACTCCCTGAGCACGGCCCGGCCAGCCCTGCCCTGCTCCCCCGCACTCCCTTCCATGTCCCTCCCGGCTGCGCCTGCTTGTCTCCTGTTTCTCCTTTTTCACCCATTAGTGGCTATTGGTGACCCCCAGCCTAGGCCACATGTATGGGGGTTTCACCAGAGCCCTCCCCATGCTGACCCCACTCCATGGACCCAATACTCACCCCAAACTGCACATCCCATGTCTGCTGGTGGCAGGAACTCACGATTTGAGCACGGAGTCATGATGTCTATTAGAAAAGCAATGACAACAAATCACACGGGTTAAGGAGGCCACCTCTACATATACATCTATGCATGTTTTCCTGACTCTCTGCGTGTGCCATTTGGTGTGACTCCACTCCCTCCTCTCGAGATGCCACCACACGCTGTGCCCACCTCTGCCCCAGGCTCTGCTCCCTGCCAGGGGGGCGCGTCTGCTCGATGTCAAACCAGCCGCTCCTGCTGGGCTCCCTCTTCAGCCTCCTGCCCTATTAGGAGAGGATTTCCACCTCCCGAGGGGGTGGGCTTCCCCTCTGTGCCTGACTCCCAACAAGTGACCGCACGGTCAACAGGATATGTGCCAGCCAAGTCCTTCGCAGTGGCAGCAATGGCAGCCGTGGGTCACCAGAGACTTCTGCATTCTGAATCCCTTGCTGAGAACTTTGCCTACGTTACATCACCTGATCCCATCGATGGGTACTGAGAGAGGCCCGACTGCTCGCCCTGCCCGTGGGACCGCGTCCCCGAGGCCGTGTGGAGCTGAGAAGGGAGGCGGGACTGAGCCCAAGCCAGGCTGTCGGGTGCGTGCCCAGGGCCCGGCCACACAGCCTGTGTCCCCTGCAGCGACTGGGCTTCTGGGAGCAGCGCCGACAAGTCCGGACGGGTGGGGCTGGCCAGCGTGGCCGCTCTTCCTCATCGGCTCCGAGAGTTCTGGTTTGACCTGCTGTCCCAGAATTATGAACGTTGTTCTCTTTCTCTGCCAAAGTCTTCTGGTCTGTGTGACAAATTACGAGGCCACCGGGGCCTATGTGGTGCCCACCTCCCCAGGCTCCCACGGGCGCCAGTGGGAGAGCTCAGGTCTGTGCCAGACCCAACCTTCCAGGCCCTGGGTCATCAAGCAGAGAAGTCGAGAGTTGCTGGAGGTAAAATTCACTCAGTGCCGCTGAGTGTGTGAGGTTCCGGCGTGAGTGCCGTCTCCGCAGAGCACTGCGGCAGATGCACACCCAGGGCGGCCCCGGTGAGCTGTGCCCGGTGCCGTCCTCCCGTGGTACCAGCGGAGCCTGGACTTTCTTCTGACCCACCGAGTACGGCACAGACGAGGGGATGAGGGCTGCCACTGTCGTGATGTGAGGCTCCCTCTTGGCTGACGAGAGCAGAGAGACCCCCCCTGTGGCTTGGCTTGTAAGAAGTCACCTGCCCTGCAGTGGCCAGGCCATGCGTCAGGGATATAGGATGGCCTTTTGGAGGTGAGAGTGGTCCCGGCTGACAGCTAGCAGAAAACAGAGTTCTTTCTCCTGCAACCGCAGAGACGAACCTGCCGGCCATGTGACAGACTTGGGAACAGATCCATCCCCGCTGAGCCCCTGATGAGACCACAGCCCCGGGAGACCCTGCGTTACAGAATCCAGCTACAGCTCACTGCGCCTACCACCTGCAGAATTGTGAAATGGGAAACCGTATGTTTTAAGTCACTAAGTTCGTGGTAACTTGTTTGTCAGTTTAGGGACTTAATAGGATGTCGTCACTGACCAAGAGACAAAGGTCGGGGAACAGACTCTGGGTTCCAGCCCGGGAAGGTTCAAGCCCTGGCTCCACCCCTCACTGGCAGAGCAAAGCGGCAATGCGGTTCTGCGCCGCGGTGTCAGGGACCTCACCTGCCAGGTGCAGGTGATAGTAGCGCCTGCCTTTAACATGCTGTGCGCACGTGCGTTACGAAAGCTGTGCACACTAGTGAGCACCACACCAACAGAGACACATCACAATACACGTTTTAAATTGTTGATTTGGAAAAAGGTACATGTCTGAACGCCCACAGATTACTTGATTTGACCTTGTTCTTCTAGTTGAGACTTAACGCTAAGTCCTGTGCAAACATCATTAAAAACATACTTCTCTTGCCTTCTAGTTTACAATTTAAGAGAGATAACATTGAAGCAAATATACACGTGAAAACATAAAGCAAATGTGTAAAATTTGTGCAAACATCAAACCTCATTAAGGTCGACGTGTTTAGTGTGTGCTGAGCGGTATTATTGGTTTCGATGCTTTCATATTTGCTCAGGGAGGCTGGGTGGCTTCTGACTGCTCGAGGCTTTCAGGAGAAGGTGGTCCCAGAGGTAAGAGCTGCACGTGGGTGGCGACAGGGACATCGGGGACGTCAGTGCTCTAGGGAGATGGAGGTCGGCTCCCAGCCCCAAGGTACGGCAGGCAGCTGGGCAGTGGGTTACCCTGAGGGGTGGCAGTGAGCACGTGTGTCGCTTGAACAGGAGCGGTGAGCACGCAGTGCTGTTGTTCAAGAAAGTAAGCAGAGTCCAGCGTCAAATCCCGCAGAGAGTCCAGCGGGCCTGTCACCACCAGGACCTGAGCCAGCAGGGTGACTCGTGCATTTGGAAATGGTCCTGTGATGTCTGTCAGTGAAACAAACACCAGCGGAAATGCACCATTAAAGTACGATGCCAGTGACATTCGAGGACACGGAGTGATGCACCGTCTTTCTCCCCCTGCGCCTCCCTTCCCTTCTTTCCCCTTTATTTATCATTTTTTCTTGCTTTGGTTTCTCTGCCCTTCCTGGAAACTGAAGACCACAGGGGTAGACACGTCCCATGTGTCGGGTGCGTGTGCCCCTTCTGGGCAGCCTGCGGACCACTCGGTCCCTCGTGCCCCCACAGGGACGACCCTCCACCCCCCACCCCAGTGAGGAAGGGGGTTCTCAACACAGAACCGGGACTCATGAGCGGATTTGAAACTTTGCCGTCTTCTCGTCCGATCTTACACGGTAGATCAGCCCCTGAAGCTCTCGGGGACAACGGTTCCAGGTAGAGTTGGGGTCAGAGTAGCATCTCCTGAGTCCCCTTCGTGGACGTGGCCCTGGATCGCTCAGCGCCCTTCTTTCTCTGTCCTGCCCTGGAGTCACAGCACCTGCTCAGACCTCTCCACTCGTCCTGGCCTGCTGATGGCACCGCTGCCACCTTGGACCCGCTTGTCCTTGCTGGCCACTCCCAGTTGGCTGACCCTTCCCACACTCGCTCCTGAGCCCCTGAGCCATGTGGTCAGAGATGAGTGTCCTGTCCAGGTGGGGTCCGCTGGACACCTCCCATGGTCACGTCTGAAATCAGCCTCATCTCCTCCCCCAGTGCCCAAAGCTGGGGTGTGTCGTCACACTCAGGCGACTCCTAAGTGCTCTCAGCATTCAGCCTCCTCCCCGCAGCCTCGGTGCACCCCACACAGCCACAGGCTCCCACCTGGTAGGCATGAGGACGCTCACGGCAGGCAGCACAGCCGTCCTACGTGGCCTGTCTGACCGGGGCATCCGTGATCAAGGCCAGCCTCCTACCCAGGATAGGTCTGAACCCTCAGGTGGCTTGAGAGCCTCACCACTGGGTCCTGGTGACCTCCTGCCCACCTCGAGCCCCCCTGACTGTGCCTGTGACCCTTTGCAGCCGTCACTAACCCTTACCCACGTGCCACTCCAGCTAATTCTTCTCACGTCACCCGAGGCACCATGTCTCCAGGAAGCCTTCTCTAAACTCTCCCTGACCCTGCCCTCCTGGCTGGAGCTTGTTTCCTCTTCAATTTTACTATCCCAGCAATCGGTTAAGGACCAAACGGTCATTTCTCATCTCCGCTCTGTGTCCACCACCTGGCCCTGGGGCCACAACCTCGGTTAGGTCGGGAGCGCTGTCTGGTTCACGTCTGTAGCCTTAGACCGTGGGCACACAGAGACAGCCATCAGATTCTCCAGTTGGGCTGGCCGCCGCCTGTGCTCTGAGGTTGGGTGGGTTGCTAACTGGGCTCCACCGCCCTGCGAGACCACTGGCCAGGCTCTGCATCAGGCAGGACTGCTGGCGGGGCACTGCTCTTACCTCTGACGAGGCAGGACCACAGGTCATGTTCCCTGGCCAGGTGGCACCACTGTTTAGATTCTGCAGTGAGACAGGGTTGAAATCTGGACTCTCAGGTTGGGTAGGTCACTGCTCAGCTGCTCAGTGTGGGTGATGCCAGAGACCGTGCTCCATAGAAACGTATGGTTACAGCTTGCATCCCTGCCTGGGCAGAGAACAGGACTGGGCTCTCAGGCTGGGTGGGGTGGCTGGCAAGGTACTCAAGCCAGGTTGAAGCATCAACCATGTCCTGGCAGCAACCAGCTTGCCTTTGTGGGTGGGCTATGCTGTTGCTGGCACCTCTGGTAGGTGCTACCCCTGACAGGATTACAGAGCCACTGTGGAGATCCAAGTGCTGGCTTCTGGGGGTCCCACCCTCTGCTTGTTTCCCTCTGGCCCCAGTGGTCCAGCCCTGCAGACACCCTCCACATTCCCTGAGAGGTGAGACAGAAGTAGCCCTCTGCAGAGCATCTCAGAATTCGGGGGAAGCTGAGTGTCCACTTTGGGCTCTCTTTCCCCTCTTGGACACCACAGACACAGGGGAATCCTTTCTGTGTGGAGCTGTGTTGGCTTGGGGGAGGGATGACGGGACAAAGTGGAACTGTTGCTCTCACCCTTGAAATGCAGCCTTTCTCCGTTCTGTGATCTAAGAGCTATCTCTGCTGCACTCTTGAGTTTGAGACTTTTAACAAACATGTTCTTGTCTCTGGATGGTTGCTAGACAGACTTACTATGAGGGGGACTTCCTGTTCTGCCATCTTGCTGACATCACTATCTAGTTAATTTCGATGATGAGACATTTAATTTTTACCTTTAAACCTATGTATGGTTTTTAATTGTTTCTCTACATCTTGAAATGCATAAGAAAAGCAATGTTTCTTAATACCCCAGTTATGCAAATTATTGTATCAGTGACTATGGAAAGATAAAATGCATAAAAGGTGAGTATTCTGCAATATAATTTATACAGTATTGGTGGAGGAAACAAAGTTAAACGTAAGCAAAGTTTGTTAAGAAAATATTCAAACAAGAATACTGTGAAAAATGTAAGAACTTTCACAAAGCAATGTATAATAAAAGGCCAAATCAATGGACCAGACAATAAACAACACTTTCCAGATCACTTTAGCCTGGAAAGCAAAGAAAGAATATGGTTTGGATTTTGATACCCAGCTCAACGCTCCCTTGGTGAAGAACAGAGAGACAATGTCAGGTGAAAAGAATCATGTGTTTTCCTTTTATTATTTGTGTTGGTGTTTTTAATTTGTTTTATTACTTAATGAGCTACATGCTTATTCTATTGCCTTTGGAATTCATCCCTGTGTGTACAGGTATGGCACTTGCTGACCCACGGTCCTCAGGCTCAGTTCATGTGCATGTAGAGAGTAAGCTGCCTGGACCAGGTTTCCTCTACGTCTACGGGGTCTCTGTACGTGCTTCATCTTCAATAAAACACTCATTCCCGGTCTCAAATCCTGGGCACAATAAAGTTCCCAAAGTTTGTAGGCACATGCAAGAGAACAAATCCCGAGTTTGGAAGAAATTACTGCCTATTAGAATTTTTGCCACTTATTCTCTAAGCCCTTCACAGACAGCAGCAAAATATTCTGGTGAGTTTAATAAACTAAATGCATATAGAGAGTAGACATATTTAACGCACATTCTGCACCTGTAGAGTCTGAGAATGGAAGCGACTGAAAAATGTTTGGTCCAGTCCACCTTGGATTGTTGCAATGGTGTCAGGAGAATCATGAGAACTGAGTTCTCTGGTAGTTTCCAGACATACACGATGGGGATAAAACCAGAAAAATGCATCAGAGAAGCCAGCTGTGGCCACGGCTCTAAACTCTGGGTCCCCATTAGGAATCCCAAAAATACCAATACAAGGACACACTCCAGACAATTAAATTGCAATTTTGGGGTGAGGACAGGCATCGACATTTTTAGAAGTTTCACAAGTATATTATAGTGCAGCAAGAGTTAAGAAATAGATTTAGTATCTATTTTAAAAGGACTTAAGTCTAGTGTATACGGTTCCAGTTTTACCACCCTGCCTCTCGCAACCCCAACCTTTGTCCCTAAGGTATATAGGAGTATAAAAAATATATAAAAGTAAGCTTAAAAAAAGAGAGAGGGACTTCAAGTTGAAAATTTTCCATTTTTAAAAGAGAAGAACAATCTCAAAATAGAAATCCTATGTCTGATATGGTGATACTCAATAGCCGTCTATGCATTTGTGCTGGAAAAACCAAATAATACAGTGGTGGTTTATTTTATGCTGTAAATAACATTATTTTTAGAGATAAAGACTTATTCTAAAACTGCTTTTGCAAAAATTAATCTAATTAAGTATACAGAGTACTTCTAAAACAGAATAAATAAAATGCAATAATTTATTTATCAAACTTTTAATATGGAATAATATGTTTTGGGTCATTAAAATTAAGGTTTAGTTTATACATATCATTCACAAAGAAATAACAACTTATGGCTTTGAAATAGCGGTATTTTTACCAGGATCCAATATCAGTATATATCTAGCACCACCCAATGATTGAATGAGGAAAACTCAGCAGCATTAACGACAGCTGGACCTTTTTGCCAGTTCTGTGCCAGGCAGGCAAACAGGTGCGCGACCTGATTCGAGGGCTCTGACCCTCTTTGCGACCCCATGCAGCAGGGGCTGATCCAGCCCCACTCCGCGAGGCTGGGAGGGCAGGGGCGTGTGGCTTCGGGGCCTGTCCTCTGGACGTTTGCTGCTCGCAATACAGTCCAGGGTGAGCGCGGCGTCGCCTGGGAGCGTGTCAGAGGTGTGAGATCTCAGGCTTCACCCACCCCACCTGCCGAATCGGAACTCGAATTTCAATAAGCCGCAGGAGGCGATCTGTGCACACATGAAGGTTTCTCTGCACACGTTTGTGCAAACCACGTCAGGGCTTATTTTTGATTTTAATGAAATAATTAAAAACACAAAAATGTTTTTATGATAACAATTCCCTATGTTTGCTTCAGAATTTAAACAGTGCTTTCAAATGAATCATTTCTTTTACCTTCACGTTGTTCAGAGACATTGAGAAAATTGAAGCAGACTCCTGTGCCTTAATAAACGGCAGGTGAGAAAGACGACGTAGACCCCGACTCTGCCGAGGGACCTGCTCACAGCGGCAGGCCCTGTCCGTGCAGCGACATCTCCGCTGCAGAAGTGCGTGCAACGGAAGTGACCAGCAAGCCGTGGTGTGTGCCTCGGGTCAAGAGTCCTGCTGGCCGGTCTGAGGGACGCTCACCGGTGGCATGTGGACTGAGCGTGCGCTGACGTCCCTCGCTGCTGGGGTCGCCCAGCACACACGCTTTCCACGAAGGCCCGGATGTGTCCATGTGGAAAGATGCTGTGCTGTTTTGAACGACTGATTGTTCAGGAATGGTCCATAATTCAGTGTTTATTACCTAGTAAAACCCCTAATCTTTACTCATTTTCCTGTGAACTCCGACATTTCCGCACAAGCTCTCCATCCCGGTTGTCCTCCGAGCCGCCTGCCCCTGCAGTTCCCCCAGGCGGGTCCCTGCTGCTCCTCCTTGGGCTAAGCCATCACCTCGTAAAGTTAGACCTCAACCTTCTGCGCAGCTGCTGACCACCGACGGTTACTCGGGTTCTCAATTACTTCTGCTGCTACGAGCAAGGTTACCTGGCATTTAGGAGACACTTTGCTCCCTCTCCCACTCCCTCTGCCCGGGCCTTGGGTTACTCTCAGTTGTGTCCTTCTGCATCCAGGGGACATCCACGCTGCATGATGGCCCCAGAGCTGCGTGTGCACCTGCCCACTGCGCCCATCCCGCCAGCAGGGAGGCCCTGGACACCGGCGGGTCGGGAGGAAAGGCGCAGAGAGGCTGGGGGAACCGAGTGAGTGCGGACCTCCCCCCCCGCGGGGAGCGGGACCAGAAGGCAGGCTGTGCCGGGTGAGTAGGATAAGGAACGTCAGGTACGGCTTTCAGTTTTTGAGTCTATGAGCATTTGCTCCTGAGAGAGAAAAAGAAAACAGGTTTCTGACAGCCTCGTTCGTCTGTCCAGGGAAACAGCCGCAGAGGCTGCTGCCGCGTGTCCGCTGACTGCAGGGAGCACACGTGGTCGGCCTCTGTCCCGCCTGTGAGCCTGTGGCTGTTGCTGCAACCAGGCTAGGTCATCAGAGAGGGACAGGATCACTGAATGACGGGGTGGCCTCCTGTCTATGCACACGCCTGCGTGCACGCACCACACACACACACACACACACGCACGCATGACACTCCTTCCTCCCCGGGTACGCCAGCCCAGCCCGGCAGCTCCAGTCATGGAGCCACCCCGCCCCTCCAGAGTGACCATTTCGCAACCTTCAAATCCATCTTTTCATTTCTTTCCCTGCCAGCAGGGCTGCGGAGGATGGGGCTGTTCATGAGCGGCAGGCTCAGAATGGCATTAGGGGCCCGGGAGGACGGCGTCTTGGGACCGCTCAGGTGCTCAGAACAGACCGCCTCCCCCTGCACTGGGCAAGGGCTGTGCCAGACGGATTTTCTTCCACTGATTTTCCCCCAAAGTGGTATTAAAAGTGGAGGCTTAATGATAATGAATTGAATTGTTCCTATCTAAAGGGCGCTGACTGGCAGAATGCTGGAAACCGAGAGGTCCCCAATGCTGGCTAAGAAAACAAAAGTAATTGGATTACACAAAGAAAATAAGATCAACATTCATTAAAATTACAGTAACAGGCTGTGATTAATGGGCCGGCAGAGGAGCGAGGCAGGTGTGAGGACTGCCGGCTCGTCTTTCTCTAGGAATTTCCGTGAGCTTCTCGGATCAAGCGGAAGGCTTTTACTTTTCCTAAAGATTCTTTTTTCTGACTTGTCCTTTTTATTAACAAGCTTTCAAAATGGTTAGTGGGGTGAGGACCTTCCAGAGGGAAAATTTACCTTTTATTATTATTATTTTTGTTCAGATTCTGTATCTCTTGTCGCCCTTACAGGAGAAACAACACCACCTCTGGGCAGTGTCGGTCCAGGGCCGGGTTCTTGCTGTCTGGAGTGTTTTCCGGAAGGACTCAATTTTTATTACAACTTCCCCAAACCAAGAACCTCCCACACGTACTCCAGGGACGGGTCCCAGGACGGGGTGTCAGAGTCCGTGGGCGCCGGGCGTCCCCGCCCTGGGAGACCTGGGCCGGCGGCTTTGCCCTCTCTGTGCCTGCCCCCCTTGTCCTCGCGGAAACCCTTGCAGGCTGTCAGGAATGTGCTCCGCTGGGCGCCTCACCAGGCTGCCGGGAACACTGCGAGGGCGTCTCCAGGAAAACCACAAGCCCGGCTGGGTCCAGCAGCGGCCGCAGCTGCCTCAACCCACAGTCCTTGCAGATGCAGCTGCTGGAGGACCCCCCGCAGGGTCAGGAACGGGCTCCTCTTCGAACGTGAGGGGACCGTGCCTGGGGCTCCAGGAGTTGGGACAAGGGTCCTCATCACAGAGACTGGAACGCGACATCCTTGGCGTCCGAGAAGCCAGTGTGGACACACCCGTCCTCCCTCGGCCCTGGGGGAGCATCGGTGGGCTCTGGGCCATTTCTTCTTGGCCCCGCCCTGTGTCCCGGGCCTCGCCTTCCTGTTGTAACCTTGTTACATTATACTGCAATTATCTGCTTACGTGCTGTGACCTTTTTGTGGTTAAAACCAGAGACGGTGTCTTGTTCCCCTGCGGTCACCAGGGGCCAGCTCAGGGCAGGTGTACACCAAGCCAAGCGCAGACTGAACAGATCTGGACTGACCTTGAGCTGTGTCAGGCATGGATTGTCTTTGGCCACTTTGCATCTTAGAATCCAGCGCTAAATTTTAAACACTATGTTTGCCGAATGGATGAGTAGCTCGTGGACGAATGAACAAATGAACGAGGAGTGGAGTCCTCCCTGCAGTGAGTGACCAGGCGAAGTGATTCTGGGAGCAGGAACTCGGTTGGGTCCTGCCCTGCCCCCACCTGCTCACGGGTGGTGCTCAAACTGGCTCTGACCAGCACAGAGTTCAACCCGTGTCCCCTGTCTAGTGACCTGGCAGAGAGAAAGCTTCTTCTGGGCTAGAATCTTCCATCTGCCCTTCCAGTGGGTCCCTGCTCGGGCCCTCTGCTGCGGAGGCACCTGCAGGTCTTCCCGCCGTGCCGGGGCCGAGACGGGGCCCCCACCCTCTCCCTGCTTCGCGGGAAGGAGGGCTGCGCCCAGACGCTTTGCTCTGCTCCCATGACGCGGGACCCTCAACCAAACGACGGCTGTCGGTGACTCTGAGCTCGGGGTGTGGGGCCAGGTGTCCCACGAGGCCCTCGTCTGCCCAGGGGGGTGGCGGTGCAGGCGCCCAGCCTGCAGGGACAGCAGAGTCCCTGTAGCAACCGGAGCCCAGACCACGCAGAACCCCTGCGTGATTATTTATTTATTTTCTGGTTTTCCAAAACACGTCGTACTTTTGTTTTCTCTCACAAGTCGTGTCCACTTGAGGCCTCTTCCTTGGGAGGTTTTGAGGAAGGTCGGCCCTGGGGCAATGGGAAGTTCCACCTTTGACCATTTATTCATTTTTATTTCGAACAATAGATTTTACTTTCCAAACACAGGAACGATGAACACACGTGTTGCCGCTGGATCTGTGCGCGGCCTCTGATCTTAAATTTCTTATTAAACAGACCGACATCTCTCAGCCGCGGTCTCCCTTTTGGTGGCCTCAGCCTTAGGACGCCGTGTCCAGGATTTGGCTGATTCCAGGATGTCCGGCGTCTCGTGGGTGCTTCCCCGTGTCCTGCCCTCCGCTGCCCCGTGACAGCAGGGACGGGGCCAGGCAAGGCAGCCATTTGATCCCGTTTCTGTATAAAAGCCCCTGCTGATCTGCAGAGCTGCCGAAGCGCCTGATGCGGAGGAGCTTCCCCCTCTGCTGGGTTTGTCCCCACAAACTCTTACACGTCATAGTGTCCGGTGAGCAGAGGCCAGGGAAGGGCTGGCGGGAACGCTACAGAGCACAACGGTGTTTCCTACAAGCGTCACTTGCCCAGGCACCAAAATAAACATTTCCTATTTGCATCCCTCTTTTCTAAGGCATATTAAATGCATATTACTGCTTTAAAAAAAGGTTAGATAAACTCCACAATAACACTCATTGGAGCCTCCTCTCGAGGACCCTGACCATTGAGTGTCCGAGGTGCGGTCCCCGTCTCAGGTGTGGTCCCTGTCCCAGGTGCGGTCCCCGTCTCAGGTGCGGTCCCTGTCCCAGGTGTGGTCCCCATCCCAGGTGCGGTCCCCGTCCCAGGTGGGGTCCCTGTCCCAGGTGCGGTCCCTGTCCCAGGTGCTAGCAAAGACTCTCTCTTCACGCAGGCGACGGCCGTGTAGACAAACCACAGACAGAATCTCACTCTCGCGAGTGTGGCTCCCTGAGCAACGGCGGCTGTGGGTGTCCCCTCTTGCTCGCTGTCCTTGCCTGTGGCCGGGCTCCTGCCCCCGTCGGGCCGGGCTTCAGTCCTGCTGGAGGCTGCGAGCCTCCGCGCCTCCTAACGAGGAAACTGATGATGTGAAAGAGTTTTCCCAATGCGTAAGCACGTGCACACACGATAATTTGGGCTGGTTTACGGCATGGCAAAGAAAACCACACTGCCTACCCCACACGAGCTAATTTTATAGTGGATTCTATTGGAAACTGGAGCTCCGAGCTGTAATGAGCACACACACAAACCACAGCTCCTTTATGCACAATTTGTTTCCATTGTGCTCAGTTTTACGTGGCGATTCATGAATCAACCGCCGAGCTTCATTTCTCACCGTCCACCTGCCATCTCAAGGTCGGCGGTGCCGCGTGCTCACTCCAGGCACGGAGGGGCAGCTGCCTGAGCCCGCGGACGGCCCAGCAGCCCTTCCCAAACGAATTGCCGAACTGTGCCGGAGTCAGAGTAAACATGGTTTGCACCGGGCGGGGCTGCAGCGGAATTCCCTGCGTGGAAGACATCTGTGATGCACGCTCATCGCTCCCCGCTACAGTGGCAGATCCTTGTCACCAAGTTAGAAACTGCATCCGGAATTGGGGGCTGGACTGCGTCCTGGAGGGACCGGGGACAGTGCCCAGGGGAGAGGTGTCTGTGTGGTCACTGCCTTTGGACTCCAGGACTCTCATTTATTTCGTGCCCACCGTGTCCAGGGTTCTCCGCCAGGTCCCCTGAACACGGTACGTGTGATCTCATTAAAATGAAAATCTTCTGCTCTACAATCGATGCTGTTCAGACATAAAACAATCTGCGAAACATATATCTGATAAAAGATTGGTATCCAAAATATACAAAAAAAACCCCTTAAATCTCAACAACAGGAGGGCAGACAATCCAGTTAAAAGATGGGCCAAAGATCTGAACCAACATCTCACAACGAAGATACGTGGACGGCAGATAAGCTTCATGTCTTGAGAGAACCACACGTTAACACGGCATCGAGATACCACCACACACCTGTCGGGACGGCCAAAATCCGAAGCGCCGACAGCAGCCAATGCTGCAAAGAGACAGCTAACGGGGACCCTGCACCGCGCAAAGTGGCAGAGCTGTTCCTGACGACAGCGTGGAACAGAGTTTGCGGAGTCTCACAAACTGAATACACTCTTACTATAAGTTCCTCCAGTCTCGCGTCTTAACATTTATACACGTGAGTTGAAAATCTTTGTCCACACAGAAACCCGCACATGGATGTTTATAGCAGCTTTATTCATAATTGTCAAAATTTGGAAACACCCAAGCTGTCTTTCAATAGATGAATGAATGAATGAACTGGTATATCCAGGCAATGGAATTTGTTCGGTGCTGAGAAGTGAGCTGTCGCAGCCCACGCGCGCGGTTACGGCGGACGCTTAAACGCACACGACTGAGTGAAAGACGCGGGACTCTGAGTGGCCATCTGACCAGCGTGGGACTGACAGGGGGCATCGCACGTGGACGGAGCTTCCTCCTCCAGGCCCAAGCGGAGCATTGGGCTGCCGCGCTCGGGGGTCCTGGGCCACTCCTTGGCTGCCCTGGACGTTCGCTGTGTGCTGGTCCTGGAGACAGCCGAGCCCTGGGGCTCGCTGGGTCCACTCGCATTCCGAGTCATCAGGGCCAGGCACGCCTGGGTCTCCAGGGTCGTCCTGGCCTCTGGGTCTTCCTAGAGATTCTGGAAGCCACCGGGCGTCTGGGTAGCACTTTCCACCCGTGCAACCTGGGACGCAGGTGCCTGGCCACCCCAGATGGCCCTTCCTCGAAAAGCTTTAATCTCTCTGCTGCCTCGAGGCGTAGCTTTGCTTTCAGAGCCTGGGCTCAGCTCCCGTCAGCTCTGTCTACTAAGCTGCCCCGTCGTGGCGCCCCAGACACGTGAGTGGTGGGCCAGTGGGCTGACCTGGCCGCCCTGGATAGATGACTTCCTTGGGATCAGCCCTCAGACTTTCCTGAAACGAGCCCCTCGTCTAGAACTGATGCCCAGAAGAACCGACCACAGGCAATGGCCGGTTTCCACCCAGGGCCTGCCCAGGCTGCCCACCGTGCCCCCGCACACAGCGGAGTCGTCCCAAGGCGCAGCCTTCTCTGCCTCTCCCATCCTTTCCACGAGCTGTGGGCGGTTCCCGAAGGCCGTGGCCCCACAGGTCTAACCTGGGCAGGATGTGCTGGCCTCACGCAGGTGTCTGCTCTTGCTCTCTTGGCCTGTGGACACGTAGGCAACTTGTCCCACGTCGGCCCCATCTTGGGTGACCCTGTATCATCGTGTCTGTGTCCCCGAGACAGAGTGGGGTGTGGCCCTGACACCACCTTGTGCTGTGTGGGGTGCTGGAAGCCCCTTCCCTGGGAGTGGGGCTGGGAGTCCAGACCTGGCTCCTCCCTGGTCCAGACTTTCTCTCTGACACGGCTGCCGGCCTTGGAAGGCACAGGCGGTGGTGTTTTGCATTTTTAAAAATCTCACTCTTTTGTAGACAAGCCCTCACCCTCCGTTAGTGCCCCACGGGGTCATGTCCGGGAACAGGCTTCCCTGAAAGTGTTTGGTGATATCCGACCAGCCTGGAAACTGTTTCCGTGTTTAAAATCTGGGTACTTTTCCAGAGTGGTTTGCTGAGTAACAAATGCCACCTGGAATGATAATATTTGCATTCTAAGGCTAAAGGAGGACCAACATTGGTTTAAAAAATATGTTCACATGTTACTCTGTGCTCTTCCTAATCCAGTGTCAAAACTGCACGCTACAGCTCCGAGTCAGGATCTGCGGTTTTCTGCTTCTCCGTGCCAGGCCAGGGTCTGCGCAGGAGTTCTTGCATAGGACACGAGGGGACGCAGGGGCACCTGGGTCCCGGAGACGCGGGCAGATGGTGGCTTATTTGCTGCACAGAGCTGGGCAGATCCACTAACTCGTCACCTTCAGTGTTCTCTGGGGGTCACCAGGGGAGAGAAATCCCACCTGCCTGATTTCTAGAAAACTGTCGTGATAGCTAACGCATCCACTACTATTCTTAACCACAGTCGTGCTCAGTGACAGCAAGCTACACCTGGAGTCCTGGTGGCCACAGACCCACCAGGCTGAGAGGTCGAAAAGGATCTGGAGTCTAGTCCAACTTCCCCCGTAAAGCAGGAGCCCCTCCGACCCCTAACAGATGGCGGCTCTGCGGCGCGCTCGCAGCCACGGTGGGCAGGCGCGGCCCGGACGCACACAGGTGCCTGCTGCTGGAGGGGCTGGCGGACGCCGCGGCGGGCGGACGCCCACGGCTCAGGAGGCAGCTGTCTCGGCTGCCTGAAGGTCACCTGCTCTCCGCCCTGCTGCTCTTCCAGGTGTTGCTGGGGCTGCAACATCTGGCTGCGAGGCTCGTGTGGGTCCCGGTCATCCATTGTTCTGCAGGCTGCCAGCGGCCGTGACGAGAGGACGTGTGCCGGGCAGGCAGCGCAGGAACAGAGAGGGCAGACGGAGCGGCCACGGTCCGACCGTGTGCTCACGCGCAGCTGCAAGGAGCAGGCGGGGCTCGGTGCACGGGGGAGCCCGCGTGGGCGTTCCAAGGTCATCCCCTTATTCTCTTGCTATTCCTTTTTCTCCTTAAATTCTTCCTCTTTGGAGCACCGCTGTTCCACCGGCAGGGGCTGGGGCTCTGGGTCCTGCGGCAGGCACCTGGGGAGCGCAGCCAGGCCTGGGCGGAGCCAGCTTACAGCAGGCGGCGGCCCCCTCATTCCCCTCCCGCCAGCTCTCGCAGCTCCCTGCTCACGTGTCTGCCCAACCGGTGCTGCTTGGGGCCACAGCTGCTCAGCTCACAGCCAGGCAGCGCCTGGCCAGTGGCAGGAACCTGCAGGAGCCAGGCTGGGTCCCCCAAGCCTCGGCCTGGCCCCGGTCCATCGTCCGTCTGTCTGTCTTTCTGCGTAAAGACCATGTCACGTGTACCCGGCGAGTGTCGCCTACCTGCTGTAGCATCTGCTGTGTCTGCTTACTCATCATGAGTCCCTCTGGCTGATAAAGTCACCCTCCCAGTCTCCTTACAGCCATTGCAAGACTGACAATTCAGAATTTGTCCCCGCACGTGGGTGTCTTCTTTAGGGAGATCTGAAATATCCTAGACACCGTGTCTACCTGCTGGTCGTGACGCTCGACCAGTGCTTAATTGATCCTTGGCTTTTGGCACCTATGTTCTCTGGGCCCCTCTGCTCTCGAGTCCAAGGCTCGAACTGATTTTATTCAGAAAAAGCCCCCAGTGAGCTCATGGCTTCCTCCCTCATTGCCCTGGGTGTGGGAAGGAAGGCTGAGCCGGCCCAGCAGTGAGCCCACGGAGAGAGGACCGGATCCTGTCCCGGCGTTTCCGATCTTGATGGCTGGAGACCCCACGGCGACAGCTGACAGCCCTGGGCCTGGGGAGGGAGGTTCCCACACAGGACAGGTGCCTGGTAGTGCCTCGGTCTGAGATTTACAGACAAGAAGAGCTATTTGACCATTTACTTAAATTTTACTTCTCAACTTCAGAGAGTGAAATAATTTTTATAGTGCAGGGAAAAATGATCCTCTTTTGGAAAGAGAAGTCTTCCAAAAAGTAAATTATAAATAGAGAAGACCCCCCGGCCCCCACTGAGCCCACCTCCACCTCTCCCCACGGCTGTACCCACAGGGGCCACGGGACGCACCTGTGAGGCCTTTCGTTCTTCGGCATCTTTTCAAACTGCTGAGAAAGCAGGAAGGGGAGAGGGTCGAGGAAGGTGCTGGCACCGAGG
Source organism: Propithecus coquereli (assembly GCF_000956105.1). Lineage (NCBI taxonomy): Eukaryota > Metazoa > Chordata > Mammalia > Primates > Indriidae > Propithecus > Propithecus coquereli. The sequence continues at coordinate 454,836 of NW_012153186.1, read as the reverse complement.
GGACACCCAGGGTCACGACCAGGGGGCTGGCATCGTTCCTTCCTCACCCCGCACGTCTGCCGATGAGTCCTGTGTGTCCGACAGACAGCAGACGCCGTTCTCTGCATCCACCAGTGCTGCTTGCTGGTCAGGAGCACCCCGCACAGAAGGAGGCCAGGCGGGTCCCGGCTGTGCTGCAGTCTGCGGGTGGGGACGGGTCCCAGGTGTTGCAGCTCTGGGTGCCGAGGGGGAGAAGGCAGCAAGGGCGCCCACCAGCCCCCGCCTCTGCCCCCCGAGTTCAGGGCTGAACCCGAAGTTCCCAGCGCGGTGCTGTCCGGGGCTCGGCAGAGTGGATGGCAAGTTGTCCCCATCTGTGCTTCTGCCTCTCACCGACAGCACGCCCGAGGCGCTGGGTCACAGGAAGACTGGTCGCTGGCTTACAGGGCGCTGGAGAGGCCAGTTCCCGCGGTCGTACGAAGTCTCCCCAACTGAGGGGAGGGACATTCAAGGCTAAGGGTTGGCTCCTGCGAAGAGCGTGGACACTAATTCCTAGAACTGTGCTCCCTCCCGTTCTCATCCTTTACATGGCTGTTTCGGGACTGTCGTGGGGGTGTCTAGGATGGAGAAATGGTGAAATCACAGTGCAAAAGCCAAAGCTCAGGTGAGGTGACCTAGACAGCTGACAAGCTGGGCAGAGCCAGTGCTTGTCTGTGGTTATCACCACCCCTAGTTACCTTCTGTCTGAGGGTCGTTTATTTGACACCTGCGCCCAGTCTCAGCCCTGTCTGCTGGTCTCCTGCTCCAACCAACAGCAACAACCAACAACGGCTGCAGTGACAATGGCCGCGGCCATCGCACAGCCTGGCAACGGCACGGGAGGGCAATTCCTCGCACAGGAAGAAGGGGTGTGTTTGCAGCACGGACATTTTCAGCTGTGGAGTTCATGCCTCGGTCTGGTGATGGCGGACGCGGAGAAAGACGGAATCCGAAGCGAACCTGGCACCCAGACGGTGCGGCCCTGGCGCAGGAGAGTCGCCGTGTCCCGGTCCCCCGGCTGCAACACCCCGGACACGGCGGCGTCCTCGCTACGCCTGGCTGATTTCCGCTCCAAGGTGGGTGGTGAGCCTCACGTGGTGCGATCTCCGCGAGAACACTGCAGGACTCATCAGTGCCTTGGCAAACAGCAGGGTTTAGTGGCCGATACGAAGGAGATTCGCAGTAGAACCAGCGGTGAGCAGTGTCTAGTGAGCTGACGCTGCTAACTCGAGGGGGGAGAATGTGGACTAGGGTTAGCATTCGAGCGGGAAAGGGCAGAACCCGGGTTTTCAGCTCTGCCCTCGACCCTTCTTCATTCACTGCTGAAGAGCCAGGCGGAATTTTGAGACTTGGCTACCAGACACCTTTCGCTGTCCCGACGAGACCTACATGAGGCGTCCACACCGGGACTCCCACGATGGCCCCGTCCGTTTCTCCAGAGAGCCGTTGCCTGGGGAGCTGCGTCCACTGCTAACGGACACTCTGCTCGGCCCAACCCGTCTCCCCTGCGCGGGTTCAGCCCCCTCATATTGACTGAGCACCCGCTGCGCGCCAGGCGCCCACGCCAGGAAACAGCAGGAAGGTCCCCACGTCGGGGAGGCCTCCAGGGAGGTCGAGGCTGAGCCGTCCCCGTTGGCCGTCTCTCCCGAGATGGGCTTTGATCCGAGCCCGGCCCTTCTCTCTCGGCGGCCTGTTGCCCTCAGCAAACATCAAGTGGGAGCATCCTTGCTTTGTGACTGTCCTGTATACCGCCTCTCGTTTTATCCTGTAGCCAGACACACGCATGTCACACATCCACACGCTAACGCACGTGTGCTCTCACAGCCCCCAACTCCCCAGAGCCTCATCTGCCTCAACTCATTTCTGGCCCCTCGGGTTGCGCTATGTCACACACTTCTGATGTTGGGGCCTGATTAAAACGCGAAGGCAAGGGGGCATTTAAATACGTTCCCGGCAATTTCTCCCAGACTCCTGCGGGGCGCAGTGGGGGTCAGAGCAAGTGGCAGGTGCTACGGCCGGTTCGATGCCACGTCAAGGCCGCTCCGTGTCCCAGGCAGGCCTGTCCCCGTGGCAAGTGCCCTCCCCCGCAGACTCACCACCGCGGCGTCTGCTTCCGGACGGCGCTTTCCTTTTTATTTCCCTGCACTCTGTTGAGATGCAGCCGCCCCGTCTGCCTTACGCTTCCTTTTCACCTGTGACGCGGGTTTCGTGTTTACATCCGTCTACCTGGGTCAGGCATCTCCGTTCACACACCAGCTAAAATCTCTTAGCTTTCACAAACGTTCTAAAATTTTGTTTTCCTTCAATGAGCCGTGATTGCGCCACCCTGGTCGAGCGTGTGGGAGAGAGAGAGACCCTGTCTCTAAAGTAAAAGAAATGAATGAAATGCAAAGTTGGGTCTCTATTAAGACTTGATAGAAATTGATAAGTTATTGGCTTTTAAAATAAATTCTTCACATACACAAGTAGAGCAGTCATACTCACTCCAATCAACCCGTGGCATTAATAAGAATTAAATTATTAAGCATGGCTATGAACGTGTGTTGGATGCCAGCAAATCCCATTTATCTAGAGCAGTGCGCGCACACACACATGCACACACACGCACACACACACGCATGTGCGTATCTGCGTGTTTGGTTGTGAAGCGGGAGTTCGCCCATCTCTGACTCGGTGTGACTGACGCATTGGCTCCAGTCCGCCCGGCACGAGGCTCACTCCGATGCCTTGTCTATGCTCGCTCCATCTTTCTGCAAGCAGCTGGACCGGGGGCAGGTTCGCGATTACTGATAATGACGGCAGTGAGCCCTGCCGTCCCCCAGGTCTGCACAGCACGGCTGCGTTGCGGGGGGCCGACTGCATGGTCCAGGGTGCGGACGGGGTCCAGCCGGGATGCGGGGGCGTGGCACGGCCTGCTTCTCTGGTGTTTCTGATTTACTGGCCGCTGAGTCAGCGCTTGCGAATGGCCTGAGAAACTTAAGAAGCTGCTTGAAGTTTTGCCCAGAGCCGTCCCGGGCCGAGCCCCACTCGGTTCAGATCAGTTCACGGGTCTCCTCTTTCTCAGCGTGGTTCTTTCTGTCCCGCGCGCTGTGTGCTTTGGCCGCCTCCTGGGTTGCGCGCAGCCCGACGGCAACGTGTTAGGAGAGAAGTTCTCTCTGCAGCAGGACATCTGCCCAGAACGCTGTGATGGGTTGGAAACCTCGCCGGTCCACTGGCTCCCGCCCACAGAAGGCTCGATTTTCAGGCACAGAGAGCGACCCTGAGCATCGGCAGCTGCCTGCTGGCTTCGGGAGAGCCACTGCGGTGGCGCTAGCCCTCTGTGGTCCCACGGGACAGCAGTGCACACCCCTGGTGACGCAGGCCTGGCGACGCGGGAGGTAAGGCTGAGTATCTCCAGTTCGGGCTGTGATTAGACGTGGCAGGAAGTTTTCTCCCACCGCCCCTCCCGGGTGACGCACTGGTCATTGTCATTCAAGCCGGGGCCATGTTCACGGCCGCTGGGAGAATAGAAACAGTGCCGGGCCCTGAAGCCAAGCCGTGCGGCCCCGTCTGTACGGCACAGTTTACTGGGTCACACTGAAAAGCTTCATTAGTAGTATAACATGTCAAAATTAGTCACTTAAGTGTGTAAACAGCCCCAGAAACAGAGCCGGGCGGCACCCAGCCATCTGTTCCGCGTGCGGGTCTTGTTCTCGCTGTGGGCGCTGATTCCGCCCCCTCACCAGACGAGAGCCGCCTTTGTCAGCCCACTGTCCCCAGGTAGCAGCGCCGGAGATGTCAACAGCTTGCTCTGCCTGCCGGCCGGGCCCAGGGCTCTGGGCTGGGTGGGGAGGGCAGTGGCGGCAGCTGGCGTGGCCTGGGACCCGCTTCTGTCCTCACACACCCCTTCTTGCCGCAGACACGAGAAGCAGATTGTCTCGCCTTTATTACAAAGGCGAAGTGCTTCTCTCTGCGGCCCAGGACCAGGGACTTGTCTGTCCTCCTCCCCTCCTGCCTCCCCCTCCTCCCTGCACAGCTTCCCCTGGGGCCGCCTGCCTGGCACCAGGTGGTTCACTTTCCGCAGGGAGGAAGGGAGGGAGGTGCAGAGGGAGGGCGAACACTCCTGCCTCCATTTACCCATCTTGCCGTTGGAGAGAATGGTACTCTCAGTTTATCTGGACCAAGAGCATGTCTTGAGCTCCTCATTTTACATCCTTAAGCGGCGAGGAATTGCCCCCCAAATCTGGAACAGGAAGCCCTAATCTCCACCACCCTCCGTTGCCAGTGGAGTCAGAAGAAATTCTCCAAAGAGCCAAACCAGTCTCCCTTCCCAGCTAATGTAATTGAGTCAGTAAATTAAGAAATTGGGGCACTGGCTCCGTGGAGACTACGCCTGTGTGTGATAATTGGGTATTCGGCTTCCAGCAATTTTCGTACACTGGTTGCATTCTAGAGTCCGACGCCCTCGTGGGCTGCAGGAGTTTGGGAGGATTCCGTGCCCGGGAACGACACGACGTCTCCAGAGTTGATCCGTCCGCGTTTTGGTGATCTCCAGGATGGAGCTATCACTCGTGTGAGCGTCCTTTCTGGATACAGCGCGGCACACGCCACGTGGCCGCCAGCTCCCCACGCCTGTCGCCTCCAGAACCTGCTGCCCCCTTCCTTTGTCCGGACGGAAAACGGTCACTCGGACCCCCAGCCGCTCAGGCCGAACCCTGGCGTCATCCTCGGCTGGTCTCTTTCTCTCCTTGGAAGTCACAGTCGGCCCTGCCCTGTCGGCCTTTCTCACCCTCCCTGTGTCACCCGGCTCAGGCCACCTCCCCTCTCCCCAGCGCAGCCCCAGACACACACTGGGAGCAGAGGCCACTGTGGACACCCTCCCTCTGCCGGAAACTTCCTGGTGGCCCCCACTCCACTGTCGCCTCCAAGCCCCCTGAGCCACCCTGGTGCCCTGGCCTTGTTCTCCAGGCCCAAGCCACAGCTGCACCTACCTCAGGGCCTTTGCATCTCCTGCCCTTCCCCCACAGTGCTCTCCTCATGTGTCTTCAGGGCTTGTTTCTTCACCTCCATCCGTCTTCACTCAAATGTCACCCGGCATCGACCCTGCCAGCCACTCTGTCTGTCCCCGCCCCGCCACCTGCTCCCTGCTCTGCTGCTTCTGCCTCCAGCGATTTTTTCTGCTGCTTCTGGGAGTAATGAGGGCAGAGGACTTTAGGGTTGTTCCCTGTGTGGACCGGGTGCCTTACAGAAGGCTGGGCTCGCAGCAGGTGGGCTGAGCAAACAGGACCCCTGCTGAGCACCCCAGCACAGCCCCCTGCAGGGACGTGAGCCCCGCCCTGCCTCAGCCCCACATCACAGACAGGACCCCAGAGCCAGCAGGTGGCCATGGGAACCTCCCAGCCAAGGCCATGTCCTTGTGGGGCGGGGGGTTTCAGTCCTAGTTCTTGCCCCTCAGGTCTTGGTGGGTGAGTCAGCTCCTTAGTCTGATCTCCTGGAAAGTTCCACTGGGAAGGAGAGAAACACAGGGATGCGCCTGCATCCCTTCTCCAGTGCGCCTCGCGGACGCTTTTTCTCAATCACGCGTGTGGGACGAGGCAGCGGGGCGTGGGGATTTAGTTCTAGTTTGTAGTGTAATTGCCTTATCCGGAGTTCTAAGCACTCTGATTTTCCACTTGTGGGTTTTCTCTGCTTGTTAAAGGTTTCTCTAGAATTCTTCCCACATCTGTATTATGCATTTTTAATTTTTTTTTAATTTTACAAATACTGTGGGATTTAGTCTTCCCAATCATCTTGTCAATTTTAGAACAGATATCAGGCCTTGGGCTACAGATGCAAGACTGCAGTTCTTAGACATGGGCACAGGTGGATCCGCCTCCCCGGGCCCTGGAGGGAGAATCCTGCACAGAGATGCCGGCCAGGCAGGGACGGGACGGCAGAGCAGCAGTGCTCAGGCCAGACTGTCCCTGGGTGAGGGCGAGCGTGGCTCTGTGCTCAGACAGGGATGGCCAGGCCCCTCTGAGCGGCGTCTTTGCACGTGGCTGACATGGAAGGTTGGACCCGTGGAGACTGCAACAGACCTGAAGGGTGGGGTGGGGGCTTCCCTGAGGGTCTTCCGGATGTCACGGATGCCCACATGGAGCCCGTGTCACCGGTGACATGGGACATCCATCCTGCAGTGTCCAGGGCCCTGTTCCTGTCCCTCAGGGCAGGAGTCAGAGCAAAGGAGAGACCTGTAAACCCAGATATCTCCGCAGGAAGTCGGGTGAGTGGTGGCTTGGTGCGCCCTGCCGGGTTCCTGATGGGCCGTGGTCTTCCCCAGTCCTGTGGCATCAACCGCTGGTCCAAAGAGGAGGCTGGTGCTGGTGCAGCAAGCAGTGGGCAGGGCCCTTAACTGGCCGTGCTGGCGGGAGACCACGGCTGCCCGAGGACGCTGGGGAGGGGACTGGGAGGGGCCTCAGGGGCATGGCCTGGGGACACTAGGACTTAAGTGGTCCCTTTCTCTAAAACCAGCCTGTGTGTTGCCGGTGTGTGGCCCGGAGCTGTGCCTCCTCCCCCATTGCACCTGAGGTCCAGTTCATCCTGTTTTCTTCCAAAAATAGCAAAAAAAAAAAAAAAAAGGTACACACTCACGTAGTGCAATACCAGGGACAGCACTTTATGGTTTGGATTTTCCCATGTGTTTGCATTACTCTTGAAAATTTGAATATTTGTTTTTTTTTTCAGAAGAATATGGGCTAATGCACAAAGTCAAATCAGGCTGGCCCCTTCCACGCCCAGGGCTGGCTCCAACCCGGTCTGTGATGTTAATAAATTCCTTGACGATGTTATTTTAAAATAAGAATATTATAACATAAGTTCAGGAAGAAAAGATAGTAGTCAAACTCATGAGTTATTAACACCATTACTTTAACAAACTATAACGGAAAACAATTCCAAATATTTCCTTGATGTTATTCGGAACTATATCCAACATTTACAAGTGCTGCAATTAACAAAACATCAGTAAAAGTATATATCAAGCTTATTTTTCATAGAATACTTTCCTCTAGGAGTCATGTCGTCCTCTGCCTGTTTGTGCAAGCGATTCTCAGACCAGGAGGCCAATGCTAGCAGTGTTTGCCCCTTCATGGAGTATTTAGGTACCCCTGACCCATGCTAGGCACTGGGAGCACCAGCTGAGTGATGAGGTGCACGGTCACAACAGAGAGCAGTTCGGAGTGGACGGAGCATCTGGAGTCTCCCAGAACGTTGGGGCTTCTCAAACTCTGATGATGTGTGAATCACGGGATCTCATTGAAAAGCAGATTCTTGTGAGAGGGGAGAGATGTGGATCCTGTTTCAGTCTTCTACATGGGGCTGTCCAATTTTCCCAGCACCTTATTGAATAGGGCTTCTTTTCCACAGTGTATGTTTTTGTCTGCTTTGTCAAAGATCACAGGGCTATATGAGGCTGGGTTTATATCTGGGTTCTCTGTTCTGATCTCTTGTTCTATGTGTCTGTTTTTGTGCCAGTATCATGCTGTTTTGGGTACTATGGCCTTGTAGTATAGCTTTGAAGTCTGGTAAATTGATGCCTCCCAATTTGTTCTTTTTGCTTAAGGTTGCTTTGGCTATACGGGGTCTTCTCTAGTTCCATACAAAGCATAGAATTATTTTTTCTAGATCTGCAAAATATGATGTTGGTATTTTAATAGGGGTTGCATTGAATCTGGAGATTGCTTTGGGTAGTATAGACATTTTAACAACGTTGATTCTGTCGACTGATGAGCATGGTGTGGCTTTTCCATCAGTTTACATCCTCTGCTATTTCCTTCCTCAGTGTTTCATAGTTCTACCTGGGAAGGTCTTTTATCTCCTTAGTTAAATATATTCCTAGGTATTTTATTTTCTTTGTTGCTATTGTGAAGGATATTGAGTCTTTGATTTGGCTCTCAGTTTGACTGTTGTTGGCGTATAGGAAGGGTTTCTGTACATTGATTTTGTGATCTGAGACTTTGCTGAACTTATTTGTCAATTCAGTAGTCTCCTGGCAGAATCTTTGGGATGTTGTAGATATAAGATCATATTGTCAGCAAGGAGTGATAGTTTGACCTCTTCTGCCCCAATTTGGATGCCCTTGATTTCCTTCTCTTGTTTGATTGCTCTGGCTAGGACTTCCAGCACTATATTGAATAGAAATGGTGATAGAGGGCAACCTTTTCTGATTCTAGTTATAAGTGGAAATGCTTTTAATTTTTTCCCGTTCACTATGATGCTGGCTGTGGGTTTGTCATATATGGCTTTTATCATTTTAAGGTAAGTCCTGTCTTTGCCTAATGGGTGCAGTGCACACTGTCTGGGATGTGGGCACACTTGTAGCTCTGACTGAGGCAGTGCAAAGGCAATATATGTAACCTAAATGTTTGTACCCCTATAATATTCTGAAATTTAAAAAAGAGGTAAAAAAAAGAAAAAAAATTAAAAAACATGTTTTTAAAAAAGCATATTCTTATTCATGTCTGGGGAAAATGAGATTCTGCATTTCTAATGATCCCAGGTGACCTTGACTCTCTGATCCGTGGAGGGCACTTTGAGTAGCCAAGGTCTGGATGGCACCAAAGGGTGCTGGGCCCCACGTACTTCCCCCGTGTTTATTTCAGCTGTTTATTTAAACAGGGGCATGAATCTCGGTATCTGGATCCAGGGACCCAGAGGATGCACAGTCTTTAGTTTGCTGTGGCTCAAGTTCACTCCTCGAGTGGCCACTCATAGGTTGGGGATGGCGGACGCCCGGCCTCAGGTGTTCCACTGCCTCCTGATCATGAGGGTGATTCCCAGGACCAAGGGCAATGCCACTGGACACCCCAGGAGCCTTTGGAGGGGCTGTCTGGCCCACCCCCGGGCCTCTGGTCTGGGGGCCACACAGAGGGAGTCCTTCTTCTGGGCTGTACAGGCCCCGGTGTGCTCCGGACAAGTGCGAAGACATGAGGCTCTCGGGAAGCTGCTCGGGCTCCCACCTGGCCCCTCCACGCCAAAAGGTGAGGTGGTTCGGCCAGGCCTACCTCCCGAAGTGCCGTGCCCCATGTCCACCGGGGAAATGCAGCCGCCGCTGAACCTGTTTATAGGTTCGCCCCAAGTTAGTGCTCATATGTGGGGATGTGTGTAACCCCTAAGTGACGTGTCAGGTCCCAACACGCCCAGGTGTGCTTTTGCCCAGGAGGTGAATGCCAGGCTGGGTGCGGGAGCCCTGGGAAAAGAGGCTTTCAGCCAGGGAGGAGGAGGAGGAGGACGAGGAGGAGGAGGACGAGGAGGAGCTTGTCTCCACCTGAGCTTCCTGAGACGAGGCACCGTAGCCGGCACCCTCATGCCCTTCTCCCCTGCTGGGGTCTGATGTCTGCAGCTTAGGCCACTGCGATAGGCTGTGTGGCCACAAGCAGATGTTCTACATGTCATTATGTTCTAACGTCTAATGTGGAAGTATTTCTGTGTGCGAAGCTCGGCACACAGGGTTGGGGCACGGGGCTGCACGACGAAACACTGTGAAAACGGAAAGTATTACTCAAATGAGGGGTGGCCGCCGCTCTACTACACGGTGGCAGTTTCACGGCACTAAAACGTCACCTGCAGGCCAGAGGAATCATTCCAATAGCAAAACATAGACGTGCACACAGCTGAAAAAGCTCACACATGTAAGAGTATGATTTCCTGTTTCCACGCACAGAAAGGCAAGGGCAGATGTGTTAGCAGAGGATTAGCACTGGAATAATTATGTTAAATAAAACACAAACCGCAAACGGGCTCCACTCCAGCCCAGCTCTGGGTTCGCACTGAATTGAATTCTCAGAGGGGGTCCTGCTTTCACATAATTGTGCCTCAGAGCTGGAGCCGGGAAGGCTCTATTCGATCAACTTGCTGGAGGATTTGAAAGGTAACCTGCTCGTTCCAACTGCTTTTCAAAATACAGCGTCCTTGGGGGCAGCCAGCCTTCTGCAGACAAAGTGCTAAAGGAAAACAGAAACAGCAAAGAACAAACAAACCCGTCTCCCACTCTGCATAGAGCCCCTCGACTTCTTCCAAGTGTTGGAACACCCCCTGCCTCCCTTTCTCTCCTCCCCTCCCCCTCACACCATTTTCACTCCTTTTATCTATGTATCTGTAGTCTCTAAAATTGGAGATTTTGGCCCCCAAATATTTGGTTGTTTACCAAGAAACAGAGATACTTTCCGGAGCAAGTCAACCTTTTGGTGGGAGCTGCACCCACGTTCAAGACCACGTGTGTGCCGGGGGCGCGTGGGGAGGCCAGCCCCGGCCAGGGGTGGCGGGGAGAGCAGACCTGGCCGGGGCCGGTAGGGAGACCAGCCTGGGCTTGGCTCTCGGAAGGCGGCGTTTGTCTGGAGTGTGGGGATGGTGTCTTGACACCCGGCCTCCCCTGGGCCCAGGGCAGGTCTCTCTCACGCTTTCTTCCTGAATGTCTTCAATCTGTGCTTTAATCTGGATATTTTCATTGCAATTTTACTTTGCTGATTTCTTATTCTGTCAAATCTATTGAGTTTTTAATTTCAGTTAGTATACTTTTATGTCCTAAAAGTTTGAATGCCATTATTATTCTATAGATTCTAGTTTTGTGTTAAAGTTGTCCCTCTGTTCTTGAACGAGTTAATACCATGCATCTTTAAATCCCATGTCTGGGAGCTCCAGTATTTGGGCCACCTGTAGGTCTGAGTCTGTTGGTGGTTTTCTTTCCTCTTGATATTTTGTCCTTCCATTATTTTTCCTAGAATGCCTGGTGATTTTGCTTGCATATCAGACATCATATATGAAAAAACGCAGGACCTCTCTGTGCGGATGTCCTCCGCTAAGGCCTCAGTTTGACTGCCAGCAGACAGACGTCTGCAGCTCGGTCTGGCTGGACAGATTTTCAGGCTTTGGTGTGATGGTATGGCTGGCGTATGTCCAATTCGCTTTAGCCCCGAGGGAGACCTCCAGGCGTCCCCGTTCATAGCCCACGTGCTCTCTGAGGTGTCTCCTCCTTGGAGGATGGTGGGTTCCGTTTAGGGCCACAGGCTGCTGCAGCACGTGCTGAGTTACGACCTCTTGGCTGCTGCTGCTGCTTCCTGTTTGCGTCCTGGGCACCTGGTCCCGTGCACCTGGACCGAGAGGCGGGAAAGTGCCCAGGAAGTTAATTCCCTGCGGAAACCGTTGCTCTGCGCTCCCCTCTGCGCCCTGCTCGGTGCCAGGGCGAGAACTGCCAGCGGGAAAAGGGCAGGGGACCTAGGCCTGGCCTCCCACTGTCTCGGGGATCCTGCTCCTCAAGTCCTGCCTTCCTGACCTGCCCCCGTATTTGCACACGGTCTTGGCTTCCACCTGCAGTCCCACAGTTCTCGCCGGGACACGAACTGTGGCACCGGCCAACGCGTTATGGTTAAGAGCCTGGCGCAGGCAGATTTTTTTTACCTAGATTTTCTGTAAGCTTCATTATTTTTCTAGCAGTAGGAAACCGCTTTAAATTAATATTTTTCTTTACATCTAATTAAAAAGTACTTAGAATAAGATTGTTTAAGTCAAAGCCCTGAAATAAATGTTGTCATTCGATGGTCACAAGTTACTTTTAAAGCACTTTTCTGCAACCTGCCTTCGCTGGAGGGTGAACGCTGCCGTGGGGAAGACCGGAACCGACATCCTGCCTCAGACAGGGACGTGCATCGCCGGGCCTCTGCGTGCCACCTGCACAGCGGATGATGGACATTCAGGGACGTTCTGTGTCTGTGAGTCACACAGAGGCAGAGGGGACAGTGAAGGTGTGCCGGCCTCTCCCGCTGTTAGCGAAAGTGCTGGGCGCTGTGCTGGGCACTGGGGACGCCGAGCCTTGACCTTGCCCTGAGTCCTCATTGTTGGCAGATCCTGTCACTTCAGGCTGGGCCACTCGTCCCACTGCGCTGTGAAGAACGAGGACGTGAGACATTTGGTTCTGCCTCACTCTGGGTTGACGGCATGTCCTTCAGGAAGCCCGATGTGGGACCCGCGTGTGAGGTGAACGTTAACTGTGTTTTCTATACGCAGGTGCTCCTCGACTTACGACGGTGTGATGTCCTGATAAACCCGTCCTTAACTGGAAATGTGCTTAGTCAAAAACGCATTTAAGGCCAGGCGCGGTGGCTCACGCCTGTAATCCTAGCACTCTGGGCGGC
>NW_012153186.1:429384-431005 GCF_000956105.1 Propithecus coquereli | reverse complement strand
TACCTTGCAAAGAAGTGATCAAGTCGTTTAGATTTGACATGATATCACACAGAAATGCTGCACTCCTATAGAAATCTTCCTTCAACAATTCACATTGCTGATTCTGTTCTTCATAAAATTTAAGTATCTGTTATTGCAGAGATAAAATTTTGGCTAACACCTGTCCTTGCATTAACCAATTCACTTCAGAATAATAGGGCAAATTCACACTGAATACCTCATCCTTCAACTTTAGCGTGTTATGAGACTGATGATGCCATGCTGCATTTGCATGAATATAGTTAACAATACTTACAACTTGTTGCAAAGTGTTACTTAAGATAGTAGCTTTAGCACAGAGACTTTGCTGATGAAAGATATTAATACAATTAGAAGAAATGAGAGCATCTGGATCTGTTAATACTTTCTTCATCTGTGCAATAAACCCTTCATGTTTTCCTGTCATGGAAGGTGCACCATCTGTACATACACTCACTAAATTTACCAAATTCAGTCCAACTTCACATTTATTTTGAAAGTTGTCTAAGATATCTATTCCCCATGTTCTGTTCACAAGAGTGCCCAAAGCAAGTAACTCGTAACAAAGAAAATCTTCTGTTATGACCAGAATGAAGTATAAAACCTGCACAGAGTCAGTAGTATCAGTTGATTCATCCAAAGTGATTGAATAATATATATTTTCCTTTTGAAGTGTTGCGTGAAGTTGTTCTGTTAAGTTGAAGGCTAATTCATGCTGCCGATCAGTTATGGTTCTCCTTGAAAGAGGCAGTTGTTTGCACTTGGAAACGTTATTGGGGTCTAAGCATCCTACAGCTTCCACAATGCTTTCTTTCACAATTTCTACATCACTGAGTGACTTCCCTTTTCCCCCAAGTATATAAGCTACTTTATAAGTCGCATCAGTGGCATTATTTCCAGGTCTTAATGCTGCTTGAGAGAATTGTCTTTGCTTTTGCTTTTTATCTTTTAATTTCTTCAATACAACCTTCTGTATCTCTCCCTCTAATTTAAAATATCTGTAGTCCTTATAAGTGTTATATGTTGATGAGCATTGAATTTCTTTAATGTTGATATTGCAGTATCACAAAGCAAGAAAATCACCTTATCTTTAGCAGAAACAAGATGATATTGCAATTCCCAATCCTCATTAAAAAAATCTGATTTCTTCCTTCAGTGTTCTCTTGGTCTTCTTTGACATGATGGGCTGTTAAGCAGACAGAATTAAAAAATACCATTGAGCTGTGCAACTCTTCACAAATTTCACTTCAAACAGAAACACAGTGCATCATTGTCAAAAGATGGTAACAGACTGACATACTCAAACCCCATAGACTCTCGCCAACCAGCCTCCTAAGTGGAGCTGGTCAGGTGGGGGAAGTTGGAGTTGGAGGCGTGAGATTATCTTAGCCAAAAGTGCTGAAAATGGTATGCATCTGGGCTGAGCGGAGCTTAGAAGATTTTCTTAGCCAAAGATGGAATTATGGGATTAATCAGAACCTTTCCAATCTCTGCACTTCTGCTCAGAGGCAGGACATTGGTACTTTGAGACAGAAGTCTGCCAACCTCCTCATCTGCCAGCAAATCAATAAACTCCTCTTTCCTTCTCCTAGAAAGAAAGAAA
>NW_012153186.1:427554-429334 GCF_000956105.1 Propithecus coquereli | reverse complement strand
CATAGTATGTCATAGAACATACAATACATGATAGATTACATTGAATATCGTGCCATATGTTTGTATATAATTTCAGCAAACTTTAATCCTTGTTGCCTCACTTTGTCTGGAGCTCTTTCCTTTATTTTGGCTGTAAATCACAAATAACCAGGAGTCATGGCTATTTTTTTCACAATCTGACTTTAGAAAGTCGTTACAGAACTTTAACACACAGGTAACGTATATGCGCAAATTTCAGGGACGTGAATGGGTTCACTGAAGAAAGTGCTGCCCTCGCTCGGCCGGGCTCTGTGGACCACGGCGCCTAGTGCTGACGCTGCTCGCAGGATGTGGCCCAAGCGCGGCTCCAGGACTCCCGGGACTTCTCCCCGTCTCGCTCTCTGATCAGATAGGCTGGGCGCTGACGGAAAATTTGAACACGTGTTTCTGTGTAGATTTTGACAGAGTGCTGTTATTTCCTGCAAGAGAACAGTTCAATTTCCTGCTCATCATCTCGATCTCTCGCACAGGGACTGCGGGATACAATCTCCCGGCCACCCTGAGTGTGGTTTGAACCCTGAAGATGTCTGATTGCGGAAGTGATTGGATCCATTCTTTCCACCCCAGACTTAATGTGGAAATGATTGCACATCTCTCTGCTCATAACGCCCGTATCGCACGCGGGTTTGAAATGCGGAGATCTAATTAAAAACTCCTGGTGTTTTTAACACTCTACTGCCAGGCACGATGGGGTTTGCAAAGCACAATGCCCGAGCCTGCCTGGGTGCATCAGCAGACCTGAGTGTCTGATGGTGCTGGTGTTACCCACAGAGCCTGAGGACACGGGCGCCATGTCACCGCTGCATGGAGAAGGTGCCAGACCCCGAGGGTCGGAGGCTGCCTGACCTGTCCATGTGCACAGGACACGAGGGAAGCTCAGAGTGCCGTGGCGTGGCTGAGGGCTGGCGGGTGCGGGTGTCGCTGTAAGTCCCCTGCTGTGAGCTGCAGAAGCCACGTCCCACAGCGGCTCAGGGAGAGCACTCTCAGATCAGGACAAGCCGTGTCGTCGACATTTAATGAAAAGATGGTGTCTGTCCCCGCCTGGACACACGTGGGGCTGCCCTGCCCCGAGCATCTGCTATCAGCCAGACACCATCTTTTCATTAAATGTGCCCTGCCCCTGTCGACGACACGGCTTGTCCTGATCTGAGAGTGCCGCGTGTGGACAAAGAGAGGGACACCTCGGGGCAGTGGGGGGCGGCGCTGCTCTCACATGACAACATAGACACGAAGCCCCCGCCAGGCCGATCTGATCACACCCGATGTTGGCGGCCCCCAATCTAGCATTGATTGAGCTGTAATCAAATAAGGCTGCGTTCCAGAAACTTCAATTAGATATACTTTAAAAGGTACATTATTTTGTAAAAATCGAACTACTGTGTACTTAATAGTTTCAAAAAATGGAAACTATTTGTTAATTTTGAAATTAACTAACCTTTTAATGACTCTGTTGTGCCTGATTTTCACTGGAAAGCATTTAAATTTCTGGTTGCAGCAGGGAGGTCCGCAGTTTCAGTTGATCCTCTAGATGGTGTCAGTCATTTGTGACGTTAAGGGCTTCTTGATTTGGGTTAGGTAGAATGTAGATTTGCAGCAATAAGGGGTTGAAAAGCAAGAACGCACTTTTGGGGCATGTTGCCAAAGGAGTGGGTATTCTATTGCATTTTTCCATATTTTAAGTGGATCTTTCTTAGCGTCGAACAATGACTTTATTTTTTTTTCAAAATTTTTGAATAATTTT
>NW_012153186.1:411002-423325 GCF_000956105.1 Propithecus coquereli | reverse complement strand
CGTGTTTTCACAGGTGAGCGCCTTTGCTTTCAGTGTCACGTGTTGTATCCACGCGGTCGAAACAGGAACGGTCACATCGTCCTCACGAGTCCTGCAGCAACAGTGTGTCCTTTGACTTCCGAGTCACGGAAGGAAAGTGATCGACGGTGTGGACTGCTCGGGTACAGCAGCTAAAATAACGGAAGTATCTCCCACGTCACCTGGAACTTGCTGGGGGGCTTCTTGCCGGAAGGTTGTGTGGAAGGAAGACCGAGCAGAGCACCCCAGCGCCTCCGTCCCCCATGGTGCCGCCAGGGCAGTGGCGTTTTCAAGACATATGATATGTCTTGACATATGACATATGTCTATGACATATGAGATATTTCTGGCATCTTTCATGATTGCAGTCATGGTCCTCTTCCTATAATTGTGATGTTTTTACCCGAGCGTGTGCGTTGCACAGCAGTGGGGTGGCAGCGCTTACCTAACACGCTGGCGAGGCGGCTGAGCCCCTGGCCCCGGCGCTTGTGAGCGTCAGCGCTGACCACTTCCGCTCCCGCCGCCCAGTGTCTAGTGCACACAGGCGGTGCCTGCACCGGCCCCAAAGCCCCCAGGTAAATCCCACCTTAGATGCTTCTCTACCTACCTGACTGTCGTTGTCCTTGGGAACCCAATTCAAGCTTAACCTCCACCGAGAAGTTTTCCTCAACCCTAATAAAATTTATAATTTGAAATAAAATCCTAACTAAAAAACTAACATTTATAAAGCATCTTAAGTTCTCAAAACACCTTTATGAATATTATTTTTTAGCTTTCAAAACATCAGAATGATGATTGTCTCCGTTTAAAGCGATGCGGTGGAGATTCGGAGCAGTTAACGCCTCGCTCAAGACCAGGCAGGCGAGCGCAGCCACCCAGAGCTGTGCTCACGTTCTGGTTTCTAACCCGGGCTCGGCCCACCCCACTACAGAACACGGCTAAACACCATTTGCAGGCATGTTTGCTAACACTGAATTGCACGGCTGTTTCCCGGATTAAAAAAAAAAACGTGCTTTGATAGCACAGTCTATGCCTTATGTTTCCATGTTTATTTCCCAGTGCTCTTCAAACACTCGTGGATTTTTCAGCAATGGGTACGTATTTATGACCAATAGCCAGCAAGTGTCTCTTCTTTTATTAGCAAGTTAGTGGCTGGAGTTTTATTGACCATCCGGGCATCCATGTAACAGGGGATCCGGAGTGGTGGAAAGTCAGGCGCTGGGAGACGCTGGCCCTGTGTGGGCCACACCTGCAAAGCCGCCCCCATTTCCCGGTGCTGGGCGGACTTCCTCAAGAGGAAGCCCCACCTCCTATTTTACAGGAGAGACTGAAGCCCACGGAGTTTAAGTGACTTTTCAAGTTGATGTAAGTGAGCAGTAGCAGAGTTGGCCAGTTTCCTCCCCACGGTTTCCTGACCCCAGGGCTGGTTTCCCCCTGCTGTCCTGTGTGGCTGCTGCTTCTTCCCCATCGGGGGGGATTAGGGTGCCTCCACATTGATTGGCACAGTCGAGCAGATCTAACCATGCACCTGGACCTCAAGAACTGCAGCAGAGCATTTCATCATCAGACGAGCTACTTTACAAATCCAATTAAAACATTCTCGCATATAAATGGGAGCTAAATAATGTGCACACATGGACACAGAGATTGGAATGATAGACACTGGAAACTGGGAAGCTTGGGGGGGTGGGGGGCAAGAGGGACGAGAAATCACCTAATGGGCACAAGGCACCCTGAGTAGCCATGGTGGACATGTTCAGTGACGCTACACTGAAAGCCCAGACTTTACCGACAGGCAACATATCCATGTAATGAAATTGCACTCGTATCCTCTAAATCTAGGGGAAAAAACCAAAACATCTTTTAGTATTAGCTGATCCCTAGTATTTTCAAGAAATGTAGAAATATATTTTTTCAGAATGTTTTATTGATAATGATACATTTAAATTTTTTTAAACAATATTTTCCATCTTATATTTATTATCAGATAAGGATCAAGAAAAGTAAGAAGAGATCCATGTAATGAAATTGCACTCGTATCCTCTAAATCTAGGGGAAAAAACCAAAACATCTTTTAGTATTAGCTGATCTTTAGCATTTTCAAGAAATGTAGAAATATATTTTTTCAGAATGTTTTATTGATAATGATACATTTAAATTTTTTTAAATTAAATTATTTATCCAAATTCAGGAAGCATATTTGCTAGTTATTAAGGGCCTCCCTTGGGCTAGATACTTACACTAAGTAAGAACTTAATCAGAATAGGACAGTCAGTACTCACACTAGCCCTGTGGCGTGGATACTGTTGTCCCATTTAAGAGCCGGGGAAGTGGAGGCTCAAATTAACTACCCACCCGAAGACACACCCGTGCACGTGGCTGCCTCAGCCCAAGGGTGGACGCTGGAGCTGGAACTCTGAGCTCTGGGCTGCTCCTGCCTCTAACTAATCGGCGCTTTGCGAATGTGGGGCTCGTAAGGCTGCGGTTTTCTTCATTCTGTGCACGAGGACTCCCCGCTCCTGCCCTTTAGGAGATGAACTTGAGCAGAGTCACAGAGCTGTTTTGCAGAAGGAACCCAGGGTGCGGTGCCCCTGTGGCGTTTTGTTTCCTTAGCTTTGTTAAATCTTTTAATTAAAGCATGTTAACAAAGCCAAAGAAAAAAATAAATGGCACTGCTTGCAAGGAAATTAAATCGAGGAACTAAGCCCATTTATAATTATTGTATTTCAATTAGGCTGTAGCAGGGCTGGGTGAATAGAAAGATAAAAAGAAGCAACACTAATGTTGGAGTTTCATAAATATTTGCAAAGACCTGTTAGAAAGAGAGCAATATAAATAATGCTTTAAAATGGTCAGGCGTCCCTGGGTAGTGCCCTCTATGCTAATTTCTACACGAAATAATTCATCTGCAATGATCTCACCGAAATATATTGCAGGAAGCTAACAAAGCCTATTTTTTTTCCTTCTTCAACAAATGCAAGGAATTCCCTCAAAGAAAAATGTTATATCAATGCATGATAAACTTTTAATTTTTTATTTTGAAATTAAAATACAATTAAACGTTTGAAAGAGCTAGAATTAAATTTAAATCCTTCCTCTATATTTTAATGCTTAAATATCTAATATTCACTGGAACAGGGAAAAAGATAAATCATCAGCTTGTGTTTAAGCCACGTTTTTCTCAGCATTTAAAAGTAGTATATGGATATAAATTTTTTTATTTTGAAAAAATTTTTAAATGTAATTAAACTTTTTTAACAAAAGAAATTAGGTAAACGCTGCCTTGTCCACACCAACGCAGGTGCGGGAAGTGGGTGGAAGGATTGGTCTCTGGCGAGCGGCCACCCGAGCCGCCTGGCGCACAGGGCAGGACCCGCGCGGCTCCTGTGCGTCAGGAGGGCTGCGGCCAGGAAGGGACAGGGTCCCGGGTGTGCCCTTGCCTGGCTGTCACGACGTCCCCGCCGTGGGCAGGCGAGGCTGCTCTGTGCCTAGCGCTGGAGTCCGAAGTAGGGTCGCAGTCGCAGAAAAGGTCTCGTGCTTTGTGCAGATTCTACAGGAGGCCGTTGGTGGTGAATCGAGACACTGGATGTGCTTGGGGAACCGAGGGCGTTACGGCTGCCATCTTCCACCAGGACCTCGGCTTCCGTTTGTCTTTTCTGGACCAATGATGGGAGGCCTGCCTCGCTCATGTCCCCTCCTGTCGTCCACGGGGAGACGCCGTTCTG
Organism: Propithecus coquereli; assembly: GCF_000956105.1. NCBI lineage: Eukaryota > Metazoa > Chordata > Mammalia > Primates > Indriidae > Propithecus > Propithecus coquereli. Next base: position 419,582 of record NW_012153186.1, on the reverse strand, counting down.
GGGACTACCTGCTGCCAGCTCCGGAGGAGGCAGGGGAGGCAGCACACGGGAAACAGTTCTTTAGCGATTAGACGGGGTCATTTCATGTCTGTGGAATCTAATACCAACATAGACGTGAGCATAGAATTTTATGACTTTAAAATTTCCTTTTACTAGGAATTTTTTGAAAATATTTTGTAAAAGTGTTTATACACATCAGTTGGAAAATATAGCACCCGATCCCTGGCCTTCCGCACAGTCTGAGAAATCCTGGTGTAGAGTGTTTTACTCCTGTCTGGTTCGAATCCAGATGTCATCCCATAGGACTTGGTCGGCGAGGAGGCGCTGACCCTTTGCAGGCGGGTGCCGAGGGTCTGGAGCAGGCTGGAGGGGCCACTGGGGCCAACGTGATCGTCCTCCAGGTGTGTTTCCCTCCTCGACACAGCTCAGCCTCCGCCCTGGGGCAGTGTCCTCTTTATTCTCCCTGAGGCCGCCAGCCCCACGGGGATTCCTGGTCACTGTGCCCAGGAGCGGGCACTTCAAAAAGGGTCCCCTCATGGGTCCCCTGGCAGGGGTCCCCCGGGGTGGGCAGTAGGTTTGAAGCAAGACCTCGAAGCTGCGTTGCCCGGGAGCCGCCGTGGGCTGTGGGCGCTGAGCCGTCCCTGGGCCCCTACACTGTCATCTGGCAGCAGGGGACCCGCCACCGCCTGGCTTTAAATTATGAATAATAAATAATTGGATCCCCACACCCCAAATTAGACAGAATCATAAGATTCCCCGTCGCCCAGGGACTGCCCCCCTCAAAACAAAAGGAAAAACTGAAAGCAGAGCAGAGGTGGAACCTAACTCGGCACCCACACTGGAGGCCACGGAGCCGCAACCTCGGTGCCCCCTGCCTGGCAGGTGGGACCCCCGCCAGGTCCCGTTCCTGGGCGGCCCTGATGGTGCAGACAGGGGGTGCCCTGTTGCCTCCCCACCAGGAACACCAACAACATGGGCTTAGAGACAGTGCGGGACCCCTAACTGGAAAGAAAGCCAGGAGCTTCCTTCACGGAGAGGAAGGGCCGGATTCTTCCCGACCTCGTTCCCGCAGTGGGAGGCGGGCCTGGGCCGGATGGGGCAGCCCTGCTCCCTGTTCCTCTTCCTCACCCCCTGGGGCTGGGCGGCGCCTCCTCAGTCTCCACTTTCCCCTGTCTACTCGCCAGCCGGGCTCCAAGACATTCCTAATTCCAATCCTTTTATGTCTTACTGTTTTTTTGGAATATAAAATATGCATTTTCGTATGAAATATAAAGGCTTTATTCTTAGTGCAACAATTTTCCTTTTAGTCTATAGGATGCATTGAGTTTGTTGTATTAAACCTCCAGGAAAAAACCAGACACCTGCGTGCCTGTCTGCGAGTGTGGGGCGCACACGCTGCCTTTGTTACACAAGGCTGCCCTGCTCTCCAAGAGGACATGTGACATTCAGGGGACAGCCTGCACTTACCAGAGTGTTTATTAAAGCAGGCGCATGTAGGCAAAGGTTCAGGGGGAGAAGCAAACGCACCGACTGCCCCGGCCCCGGCGGGTCAGGCCGCTGCGAGCTAGGAGCGCGGGACGGAGCAGCAGGGCCCAGGCTGGCTGCAGCCTCCTCCTCGCTCTCCAATTGCTTTAGCCCCGAGCGGTTGACATTTACCCCAGCCAGATAATCGAGGAATAGCATTTGCGCTGCAGTTTAACACGACCTCTGCCTCCATGGCTCTTTCTAGATTAGCTTCTTTAAAAAAAGGAAGAAAGAAAGAAAGAAAAATGGTCGCTGACACCGTGGTGAGGCGGGAGGTGGGAGGGGAGGGGCCGGGAGGCGCGGGAGGCTCTGCCCTTGGGGGCTGCGGGAGCCACCGTTAAGGGGGGTGTTAAAGAGGGCAACAGGCCGCGCGGGCCCGGGGGTCAGGCTGGAGGGAAAGGTTAATGGATTGACTATTACCTGCGTAGGAAGCGGGGCTGCAATGCTGGGGGGATTCCGGTGCTTCTGTTCCTACCGTGGAACTAAATGAGGGGCGTGATCCCGCCTCGCGTTGGAGGGTGAGTTGGCCCGCTGATTTTCAAGAAGATACGCAAGCAAATAGCACACGTCTTTAAAACCCACACTATGTCTGCCTGTAAGAACCTGGCTGGTGACAGAGAACAGGCCCCTGTCCCCTGGCCCTGCGTTCTGGTTCATTCCTATCGTCCCGGTTACATACAACAGACCGACTAGGTGTGGCTATTCTCTCGGTATAATCAGTGGTCGCGAGGGGCTGGGGTGCAGAAATGAAAACATCAACCCGTAGATGGAAAGCACATGTTGAATGACAAATGCGAAAAAGCTGATTTGAAAAAGAGAGACCAGAGACAGCTCATAGCACCAGGCACCGGCCACTCCTTCTCCCCCTCAAGAGCTGCTTCCCGTAAAATCCCGTCAGCTGAATAGCCAGGAATCAGGTTCTCCCACAGAAACAACAAAATAGCGGGACACGTTGCCCAACGGTGCCTCCTCCCATGACCACGCCCTGTACTGCAGGTGGTGCCGTTTCAGGAAATCCCGGACACATGCTGGCTGGCCCCGCTGGAGGGAAACTGTTAGTATTTATCACCTGGGTGGGCACCTGGCTTCCCAGGAACACCTACGTCTGAAAGAGATGCTGCCTTCCTTGTAAACCGAGACTGGGGAGAGAGCAACAGAATTCTTTAGTCATTTCTACGGGTGGGAATATATGCCCCACTAAAACAAAATTATTCTCTGTGGCCATTTCAGGCAACCGTACCCGTTTGTGTTTTGGTGACATCGAGCTGTAGTGCCAACTCCGGGATTTCTTTTGCGTCATGAGCTTAAACTGTAGACCTGGAAATTCACAGGATGGACAAATGAGGAGGGAGCAGATGAACCGACCCCGTTACGCAAAGTACAGCCGCTCCGCTCCGTGGAACGAGCACCTACGGAAGTGGAGACGCCTCTCGAGTTGACACGTCTGCATGTTTACGGCTGTTGACAACGTCGGCCACGGGAAATCTGTTAAATCCCCGAATGCCCTGGAGGACGTGCACACCCTTTCCAGTGATTTTTACTGTCGTTTGTGTCGTTTTACTGTTTTCCTTTTGCTGCGTTTGCACGCCCTGACCTCGCGTGAGTGCCGTTAATTCCCGACACGCGCGTAGCGTTTGCTGGACGCTGTTCTGATGGCATAACATGTTCACTACTAAGATTAATTCATTTAAACATGCCTATCAGAGGTAGATTTCCAGATTTTTTTGATGAATTAAAATCTAAAGATTTGAACTAATCCAAAGAAGTAAAATCCTTTATGACCAGACCGATGCAGGAAAAGGAGACAGACAGAGGGAAGGAGAGAGACTGAAGTTTCTCTTAAGGGTTAAATTGATTTTCAGTCACCGCTCCCTTAAGATGCGTCAATTCACGGCAAAGTTGCACTGTGGCGAGGCTGGAAACTGTGTCACAGCCCAAACGCTACAAATCGCAAAGAACGTTCCGCTCCTAAGCCTTTCTGATGTTGCTAACTCTTTGGTTATGGTCGCTGTGTGCCCTACAAAAGCCGATTTGGACGTTGCTCTTCCAGGCGCCGTTATGTGTCAGGAAAGGCCCCAGGTGTGCCTGCCGCCTGCGCGCACGGAGGACATCAGTGAGGAAGCCCTGGGCAGTCAGCTTCCTCCCGCCCTGACAATGGCTTTGAAAGGGGGACCCGCTGACCCTGGAGGGTTTGTGCTCGTTCTTTAATTAAGAGGGAAAGGGTTTCAGCGGAGAGAAGGCTTTGGGCTTCCTTCGTAATTTTTGCTGACCAATCCAATTATGGGTTAACTGCAAGCGTATCTGGAAAGGCGTGGCGGTCTGAGGATAATCAGTCACCAAATAGATCAAGATCCAACCGAGTGCGTGGTCCTTCTGAACGTTATGTAAGAGGAGAAAATTAAAGACAACAGCAGAATCTCAATGTTAAAAATGAAGCGAGTTGTTATCCGTTACTGGCTCTTGCTGCCCGTTTCTGGGGCTTGATTTGCACGAGCGTGTCTTCGGTGCACACGTCCGGCGTCCTGCGGGCCGCAGGAGGCTGGAGGTGGCTCCGTGCGCACTGTGGTCTATGGCTGGTTCTGCCTGCCTTCGAATCCTTCCCACACAAAGAGCCGGCAACAATAGCCAGGCGTTCCTCCCTGCAAAGGTGAATATTAAAATAGTCTGTTTAGTTTTTAGTTCGACAATCCACAAGGGCTGTATCTTTCTGAACGCATTTATTTCAAGGTACTTAAAAATGGACTTTTATGAGATTATTTAGGCAGCGATTATTTTTGTTGAGAAATGTGTCCTTTATCCGGCTCATTCATCCCCTGCTAAGATATTTCTGTTTGTCAGAATGCCAGGGTTTCTGATAAATGACGGAAGACTGACTGCTACACTTTATTAAAAAGTAATAACAATTTTTGTACGCACCCTTCACATTGTGAGGGGCCATGAATCAGAGGACACTGCCTGTCTGGGCCTGATAAATGGGCCGTTTACCAGCTGAGGAGTTATTTAGGACTGGCTATTAATTTAAATCACATTTATCTTCCCTGAATGGGGGAGGCAGCGGAGATAGGGCTGCAGATGACCAATGGCGCGGCTAAGTGCACATTATTTATTACCGCGCCGCGGCGGGGCTGCACAATATGTTAAAAAAAAAAAATAGTGCCAATTACCGTGGTTAATCTCGTCAGGGGCAATAACAAATTTCCCTCCAACACGAGGCAATTTTTATTCTTGCGCTTTTTCTCCTCTGCACTCAGACTTTGCTTATGATTCTCCATCATTAAACTCAATTTTCTCACTCTTTTCTGAGCGCTCACGGGAAATGTTTGCGTCTCCGCTTCACTTTGGAGAAAGCGCATCTTTAATGTGCTGTTGGCCAGCAGGTGTGTTCTCTGAGCCCTTCGTGAATGTGTGTGGATGACATGGGGAGGGGCCAGGTGTTGCAAGCCAGACTGGCCAGATTTCGTTATTAAATGTTTCCTCGTTAATAATCATGCCTTTAGCAGAGCTTTTCAAGTCACCTAATTCCCAATACGTAGAATAGCAATTGGGAAGAGCTGATCATTAGCATTTTTTGGCCAATTAACTTCAATTTGATTGATCTACTGTGGAAAATTAAAATATTTCTAACAAAATGCACCTTCGCCACAAATTGAATCCAGACACGAACACTGGACTTGCAGTTAGAAAGCCCAAGCCCAGTGTGTGCTGCTCCCCGGACGGGACCGTCCCCAGGGCCTCGCTCTGCAGAGCACGAGTCAGTCCTGGCGCGATTTAGGCCTCCGTCTTGCTCTGCAGCCTTAGCGGCCTAACGGGCTCCCGGAATCAAGCATCCACGACCTGGCTACAGCAGCGTCTTGCTTTCCTGCATTGCCACACCCCCAAATTGGAGAGTATCCAATTTGAATTGTTTAACACCAATTTGTGTTAAACAAAATCAAAATTCAAATGCAGATTCGCATAATCGAAATATACTGTGTTTGTGGTGCTCTGTGATTGTGTTTACGCTTGCTTAGGTGCAAGCAAAATGATGATTTTAGAATAGCAAATGCATTTAATGTTCCGGCTGTTTCTGACAAAGTAACACTGTGGTTTCCGGGGGCAAAGGCATATACAGGGAAACCGACACGTGACATTGAACGAGCATGACCTGGAAACCTGGTGCGGCCCGAACACACCTGGCTTGTTTGCTCTCGTGACTGCTGGTTTGACACCCGGCGGCTGGTCAGGTGCTGGCGGAATCCAAACAAAGACAGTGGGGTTCCTGGGATCCCCTCACACAAAGCGCGTTGGGAGGACACGTGAACTGGCCCAGTCCTCAGCGTCAGGACGCAAGTCCCAGCGGGACCTCCGTGGAGAGCCTGTGCATCCCGCCGCCCACGCTGCTCTGCCTGTGAGCGCACCCGGCCGGCACAGATCCCCCTGAGTGCGCCCTCCTGGCCACCGGGCCGGCCACCCCGAGTGGCTCCAGCAGGGCACCTTGCGGAGAACGCAGAGTTAGAAAGGAAAACTGAGTGTATGTATATGTATTTGCATACGTGTGCATAGATATACACATATACATGTGAATATATGTGTATATTTAAACATATTTAAATTAATACAGTACATCGGATAAAGTTAATAAATACATAAATAAAATTTTAAATGCAATCCACTTCTTTTTTACAGGGTTTGGTCCTGAGTTCGGTGCAGTCAAGAGTTTCGGGAAACACTCCTGCGGCGGGGGTGTGCCGAGACCCCCTCTGAGGCTGACACGAGTGTCTCCCACCCTCTTGCGATTTCTTTCGTTGTGTTTCGCTAACCCTCCCCCAGACCTTGCGGTCTCCTCTGCCCCAGGTTCCTCTCCCCAGCCTGTCCCCACCACTGGCCTGGGCGGGGACCGTCATTCTCACTCTCGCTTCCGTTTCCCAGCTGGACGGAGCTGGCCTCGGCCCCTCCATGCACAGAACGCTGCGCTGGCTCGGAGCCGGAAAGGCAGAAGCCTGCTCTGGTGAGACGCAGCCAGCCCACACTGCAGAAAGCGTGCCGGTCTCTGTGAGGGGTGGGGTTGTCCTCACACCCAGCGGCGCGGGCTCGTCAGATGTGAGCTGCCCCCGCCATGCCCTGCTGGATCTGCTGACCCAGGGAGCTCGCACGACTCCTGCGCCTGTTTGCTCTCCCCAGCAGGGTGATGATCAACACTGCCGCCTTCCGGGATCCAGTGTGTTTGCCTCCAATGGCGCCTTGGAATTACTTCTGTTGTTACTTATATTTCAGAGCTCACGGCTGAATTAACTCTGCGGAGGAGAACACAGGCAGCATGCAGAGACGGCAGAATCTCAGCCGACCGTCAGCGGCCATCTCGGGTAGAGAGGTTAAGTCGCGCTGCAGGAACAGAGAACCTGCCTCCTAGTGGCTTACGGCAGCAAGGGTTCCTTTCGTGTGATGGGGGCGTGCCTCCTCAGAGCCACTCAGGGGTCCGGGAGGGAGGAGCCAACGTTGCTAATCTTGAGAGAACAGAGTTCTGGAAGGTCTCCACCTGTCCCCAAAGTGCTCCAGCCTGAAGTGCATGCATCAGTTCTCCTTGGTGGAGGAGGAATTAAGCCGCTTCTGTCTCCTGTAGTTGAGACGCTCAGAGCACGTGGACGGAGTCCCCTCCCTCCCACCATCAGCGTGGGAAGACGGGAGGATGCTGAGGCAGAAAGGGTGCCCACTGCTCAAGCAGGGGACAAGGTGCCCACGTCCTGCAGAAGGGTCAGGCACGTAGCCACCACCTGCGGGTTCTCAGCTCGACCTTTTCCTGATGGTCCTGGGGTGTCAGTCCTTCCACGCGGGGCTCCTGGCAGAGGCAACAGAAGCCCAACTATTCAGGGCGGGGCAGGGTCCTCACTCCTGTTGGAGGGGCCAGGCAGGTGAGTGTTCGCCCCTGCACTGAAGGAAACAGAACAGAACAGACCAACACAAAGCATGGTTTGGGCTTGGAGTGGCTTGGAACCCAGAGAGGGGACTGTTCCAGACCCTTCCCCAGACGCCAGTGAGTTTTACATACTGCACATCAGAGTCCTAGAGAACTCAGAGTTCACTGATCTTCCCCTTGCTTGCCCAAGCCACCGTCTCCCCACCCTGTCATGGCCCGGGAGCCCCGGCTTTTGGCCTCCAGGTGGACCAAGCCACTGCTTCCCAGGCGGGTCTCAAAGCAACCTGGAGTCCTTCCTGCTCTCACCAGCTGGACCTGCCCTTTCCAGCTTTGGGCCGTAGTCTCTCTTTCTGACCCAACTTGAGACCCGTCCTGTGAGGATACGCCCTGGACGTCCCTCTCCAATTTCCCCGTCCAGCGCCTGTGCTGCTCACGCTGGCCCCTGCTCCTGGGAGGACCAGCTGTCCTCTGGCCCCTGCAGGAGTCACTGCCATTTTTCTGACGCTTGTCAGGAAGTTCTGCCACCTCCATCCTGGCGGCGTGGGCGGAGCCTGGATGCTGTGGCTGCCTGAAAAGGCAGCGGTCCTCAAGCTGGTAAGTGCTGTCACCTCCAGCTCTGAGGCTCATCCTCCCTGCCCACTGTGACTGACCTTCTAGCTCAGCTGGAGGGTCATTGTCCCATCCTGTGCTCCAGGTAGAGACACACTAGAGGACTAGGAACTTGGGGAGTCGTAAGGGTCACATAGTTCAGCCTGAGGAGTTGATAGGCCCAGAAGGAGGCCAGGCTCAGGGGGTGCTTTGTGTCACCTGCTCGGGTGTCAGGGTGCCCTCTGTGAGTGGCACAGTCTCTTCTGGGTGCGGAGAGGGGACGGTGGGCATGTTTCAGAATGCTCCGTGCAGACACCCCTCCCTAGGCCACCTGCTTTCCTGGGTCCTTTAGTTGATACGATCACGTTCATGTATCTTACCTACCTGGTGCCAGGTCCTGTGATTGACACTGAGGCCTCGGGGAGGGGCCGAGCAGAAACATCTGCCCATGTCCCTGTTGCTTTATGCACCCTCTTCTTCCTCACAGCCTCTAGGACCTCCAGAGATTAGGATGTCATGTTATGACAGTGAATATAACAGCTAGTTTGGGGTGGGCACCAAGAAAAACAAAAATC
>NW_012153186.1:408716-410535 GCF_000956105.1 Propithecus coquereli | reverse complement strand
GATTAAATGTTTGATCAAGTTTGCAAAGTTAACCAGTTTTGTGTAGCTATGATCCTAGTTTGGAGATTACTTGCAATGACAAAAGCATAAAAAGATGATAGTGATTGTAAACACACGATATTTTCCTGATCTATATTTTAACACAAAGCTAGATCATCAATTCTTAAGCCTCTAAAATACTCATTAGAGCAATCTCAATGTTAATTTTCAGAAATTTCTTTCAAGTAATCTTTTAATTTTCTGAGTTACAGAGCAGTGAGACTTTCTTCTATTTTCAGAAAAGTCTACCTTCTATGGGCTTTTCATTTGATAATAAAATGTTTTTAATTTTTGAAGTCTGGTAATGTGATACCTCCAGACTTGTTTTTTTTCCTTAAGATTGCTTTGGCTATTTGGGCTCTTTTCTGGTTCCAAACTAAGCATAGATACGTGAAATATAACATTGGCATTTTGGTGGGGATTGCATTTAATCTGTAAATCGCTTTGGGTAGTGTGGACATTTTAGCCATGTTGAGTCTACTGATCCTTGAGCATGATGTAATTTCTCATTTGTTTGTGTCATCTGTGATTTCTTTCTCAGTGTTTCATAATTCTCTTTGTAGAGATCTTTCATCTCCCTGGTTAAGTATGTTCCTAGGTATTTTATTTTCTTCGTAGCTATTGTGAATGCTATTGAGTCTTTGATTTGATTCTCAGCTTGACTGCTGTTGGTGTACAGGAATGCTACTGATTTGTGTATATTGATTTTGTAACCTGAGACTTTGCTGAATTTATCAATTCCAGGAGTCTCTTGGTGGAGGCTTTGGGGTTTTCTAAATATAATATATTGTCAGCAAAAAGCAATAGTTTGACCTCCTCTTTAACAATTTGGACAACATTTATTTCTTTCTCTTGCCTGATTGCTCTGGCTGGGACTTCCAGCACTATGTTGAATAGAAGTGGTGACAGTGGGCACCCTTGTCTTGTTTCAGTTCTTAGTGGGAATGCTTTCAACTTTTCTCCATTCAGTATGATATTGGCTGGGGGTTTGTCATATATGCCTTTTATAATTTTGAGATATGTTCTTTCTATGCCTAGTTTATTGAGCTTTTTTTATCATGAAAGGGCGTTGAATTTGTTGAATGCTTTTTCTGCATCTATTGAGATGATAATGTGGCTTTGTTTTTGCTTCTGTTTATGTGGTGAACCACATTTATTGATTTATGGATGTTGAACCATCCTTGCATCCCTGGGATGAAGCCCACCTTGGTCATGGTTGATTATTATTATTTTTTTGATGTGTTGTTGAATTTGGTTTGCTAGTATTTTATTGAGGATTTTTGCATCTATATTCCTAAGGGATATTGGTCTGTAGTTTTCTTTTTTTGCTGTGGCCTTTCCTGGCTTTGGTATCAAGGTGATACTGGTTTCATATAATGAGTTGGGGAGGATTCCCTCCTTCTCAATGTGATGGAATAATTTCTGCAGTGTAGGTACCAGCTCTTCTTTGTAGGTCTGATAAAATTTGGCTGTGAATCCATCTGATCTGGAGCATTTTTTTGTTGGAAGATTTTTTTATTGCTGCTTCAATCTCAGTGCCTGTTACTTGTCTGTTCAGGGTTTGTATTTCTTCCTGCTTGAGTCTTGGGAGGTTGTGAATTTCCAGGAATTTGTTCATTTCCTCTATGTTTTTGAGTTTATATGTGTAGAGATTTTCATAGTATTCACAGTTTTCTCTTCCTTTTCTAGTTCCTTGATGATATTTTGTATTTCTGTGGTATCACTTTTATGGTCATTAAATATTAAATATATGATCTTGAATCAAAAGTTTAATTTATCA
>NW_012153186.1:383997-408561 GCF_000956105.1 Propithecus coquereli | reverse complement strand
TATATGTGTAGAGATTTTCATAGTATTCACAGTTTTCTCTTCCTTTTCTAGTTCCTTGATGATATTTTGTATTTCTGTGGTGTCACTTTTATGGTCATTAAATATTAAATATATGATTTTGAATCAAAAGTTTAATTTATCATATCTCAAACAAGAAGTAGTACAATTAATCAAAGTATGTGACTAAGCTATCAACACAGTCTTGAGACCTTAATGGTAGTTTGTTTATGCCAGCAGCGAGAAGCCTGGAGAGCAAGTGGCAATGAAATTGTGAAAGGCATTTTTCCCCTACTTGTTGAGAATTGAATATTTTTCCTCACAAGAAGTAAGTAGTCCAAAGCCTGAAAGAAGTTGTAGTCAGTTGGTGTAGGGTCTGGTGAATATGGTGGATGACAAGAGAGTCTCCAAGTCTCCATAGTCTCTGTAGTTTGAGCAGCATTATTTATGCAAAATTGTCTTGCAAAAGGATTGGCCTATCTCTATTGATCAATGTTGGTTGCTTAATCACAAGCATCTTCCTCATTTTGTCCAACTGGTTGCTGTAGACATCCACTGTAATTGATTGACCAGGTTTCATAGCTATAGTGGATAGTACCAGTACTGGACCACCAAACAGACACCATTACCTTTTTTTGATGTTTGGTTTTGGACTGTATTTCGGCACTTCATTTTTACCCAACAATTGTGCCAGACACTTGCAATTGTCAAAAAGAATCCATTTTTCATCACACATAATAATGCAGTCTAGAAATGGTTCACCTTTATGTCATGACAGCAAAGAAAGGCAAGCTTCAAGATGATTTCTCTTCTGACACTGGTTTAATTCATGCAGTACCCATCTCTCCAGCTTCTTTACATTGCTGATTTGTTTCAAATGGTCCAATATTGTTGGAATAGTAATGTCAAATCTTGATGCTAATTCACATGTAGGTTGAGATGGATTTGCTTCCACTACAGCTTTCAGCTCATCATTACCCACCTTGGTCTCAGGTTGTCCACATGGCTCATTTTCAAGATTAAAATCACCAGACTGGAATTTCTCAAACCATCAACACATCATGTGTTCATTAGCCACATCCTTTCAAACACTTTGTTGATATTTGGAGCTGTCTGTGCTGCTTTGGTTCCACAATGGAACTCCTATTTGAAAATAACACACATTTTTGACTTATCCACAATTTTAAAAAAATTGTTCTAAAAAAATTTTAAAGATAATCACAAGCCAAGCCATGTATTTGAAATAATAAGGATGTACCTTCACAATAAAAATAAAACAAGTCAAAGTGAAATGTCAGAGATATAACTGTCAAACTTAGTACTTAAGGAAGTCAGAGATTTTTGTACTTAATAACTTAATACCTCCTTTTTCATTTCTGATTGAGCTTATTTGTGTCCTTTCTCTTCTATTCCTGGTTAATCTAGCAAGAGGTTTATCCATTTTGTTTATCTTTTCAAAAAACTAACTTTTTGTTTCATTGATCCTTTGGATTGATTTTTTGTTTTCCATTTTATTTAGTTTTGCTCTGACCTTAGTTATTTCTTTTCTTCTGTTGACTTTGGGTTTGGTTTTCTCTTCCTCTTCTAGTTCCTTCAGATGTGTCATTAGATTGTTAATTTGTGATCTTTCTGTCTTTTTCATATAGGCATTTAAGGCTATGAATTTTCCCATTAGGGCTGCTTTTGCTGAATCCCATAGATTTTAATAACCTATGTTACTTTTGTCATTCAGTTTGAAGAATCTTTTGGTTTCCATCTTAATTTCATTGTAGACCCAATAATCATTCAACAGTAGATTGTTTAATTTGCATGATTTTTTGTAGAATTGAGTGTTTCTCTTGGAGTTGATTTCTAGTTTTCTTCCACTGAGGTCTGAGAAGATACATGGTATGATTTCTACTTTTTTGAATTTGTTGAGACGTGTTTTGTGGCCTAACATATGATCAATCTTGGAGAATGTTCCATGTGCTGCTGAAAAGAACATACATTTGGTAGTTTTGGGGTAGAATGTCCTGTAAATGTCTGTTAGGCCCATTTGTTCTAGAGTCCTGTTTAAGTCCAATGTTTCTTCATTTATTTTCTGCTTGGATGATCTTTCCAGTTCTGTCAGTGGGGTGTTGAAGTCCCCAGAAGTTATGATGCTATTGTTTATCTCTTTGCTGAGATCTAGTAGAATTTGCTTTATGAATCTGGATGCTCCTGTGTTAGGTACATTAGTACAATATTTAGGATTGTTTGTCTTCAAACTATACTACAAGGCTATAGTAACCAAAACAGCATGGTATTGGCACAAAAATAGAGACATAGACCAATGGAACAGAACAAAGAACCCAGATATAAAATCGTCCACAAATCATCAGTGAACTGGTCTTTGACAAAGCAGATAACAAAATACACTGGGGAAAAGAAACCCTATTCAATAAACAGTGCTGAGAAAATATGATAGCCACATGCAGAAGAATGAAACAGGATCCATATCTCTCATCACTCACAAAAATCATTTCAAGATGGATAAAAGACTTAAATATAAGGCATGAAACCATAATAGTTGTAGAGGAAAATGTTGGAAAAACTCTTCTAGATATCAGCCTCGGCAAAGAATTTATGAAACAGACTCCAAAGGCAATCACAGCAACAACAAAAATAAATAAATTGGACTTGATGAAATTAAAAAAGTCTTCTGCACAGCTAAGGAAATAATCAACAGAGCAAATAGATAACCTATAGAGTGGGAGAAAATATTTGCAAGTTATATATCTGATAAAGGGCTGATAACAAGAGTCTACAAAGGACTCAAGCAAATCAGCAAGAAAAAAATAAGAAACCCCATTAAAAAGTGGGCAAAAGACATGAATAGAAGCTTTTCAAATGAAGACAGTCAAATGGCTAATAAACTTGAAAAAATGCTCAGTGTCACTAATCATCAGGGAAATGCAAATTAAAACCACTATGAGATATCACTTTACCTCAGTTAGAATGACTTTTATTAAAAAGTCCAAAAACAATAGATGCTGGCGTAGATGCAGAGAGAAAGGAATGCTTATACACTGTTGGAGGGAATATAAACTACTAGTCTGTATTCCTCTATGGAAAACAGTATGGAGATTTCTCAAAGAACTAAAAGTAGACCTGCCATTCGATCCAGCAATCCCTCTACTGGGTATTTACCCAAACGAAAAGAAGTCAATTTATGAAAAAGACCCCTGCATAATATCCTGAATTACAAAAAAAAAAAGACACCTGCATTTGAATGTTTATTGCAGCACGATTCACGATGGTAAAGATGTGGAATCAACCCAAGTGCCCATCAAGTCATGAGTGGATTAACCAAATGTGGAATATGTACACCATCGAATACTACTCAGCCATAAGAAAGGATGAATTAATGTCTTTTGCAAAAATTTGTATGGAACTGGAGACCATTATCCTAACTGAAATATCTAAAGAATGGAAAAACAAACACCACACGTACTCCGTATTAAATTTGAAGTAACCGATGAGCACACAAGTGCACAGAGGGAAGAAAAACTCTGTAGGAATCAAGCATGGGTAGTGGGAGGAGTGAGGGCGGGATGGGCAGCAACCTACCTAACGGGTGCAGTGAACACTGTCTGGGTGACGGGCACACTGACAGCCCTGACTCAAGCATTACAAAAGTGATCCCTGTAACCAACAACATTTGTATCCCTGTAATATTTTGAAATAAAATAACTAACTAAATAAACAAATTTAAAATGTTTTTCATTTTTCTTTAATAATTCTTAACTTTTTTGTGTGTGTCAGAAGAAGTGAAAATACTAAAAACTCACCCTCCTGGTTACGAAGTACTGATTTATGCCCGAACATGGATGAACCCTGAACATGCTAAACCAAGTGAAAGAAACCAGACATGAAAGGACACATTTATGATTCCTCTTGTATGAAATGTCCAGAATAGGAAAGTTCACAGAAGTAGACAGAGGTGGAATAGAGATTTTCCGGGGCTGGCGGAGGGAGCAGATGGGTGCGTATTGTTTAATGGGTGCAAAGTTTTTGTTTGAAATGATAAGAAAATGTTCTGGAAATAGTGATGGTGGTCACACGTCATTTTGCATGAATTTAATGTCACTGACGTGTAGGCTCAAAAATGGGTAAAGCAGTAATTTTTATGTTATGTGCATTTTACCACGATAAAAACAAATTAGAAACCAGCCTCCCACAAATCAGCTAACCGCACTGGGAGTAACAACACGGACAGCCCTTGGAGGCTGCGTTCTCCATTCGGAGGCTGCGGAGCTCCCCAGGAGGCGCAGCCTGGGCGGGGGCAGCCCCTGCTCAGCCCCTGCAGCCCTCCGTGTCTGCGGAAGGTGCTTCATTATTTATTAGCCGAGCAATCTGGCAGGCAGTGTGCTCTCGGCAGCCAGCATCCAATACTGAAAGGTCACCGCCGCAAACACCCGAGCCAAAGGGTGTTAAAGCAAATACAAATACACCTTTTTAATTTCAGCTGAATTGATTAGGTAACAATTGGAGGGTGTCACAGGTCAGGAGGCGCAAGCCAGCAGGTCGGAGGAGAGAAAGGAGCCTGGGGCGGTGGTCACGGGGGTGCTGTGCTGAGCCCAGGCAGGCCGCCCCGCCCCCGCCCCGGCCCCGGCCCTCGTCTCAGCAAATGGAGAAATGCCCCCGCCGGGGCCAGTGGCTTTCAGTGGAGCCCAGTGCACGGCCAAAGGCCGCCGCGCAGCCAACGCGGGTTAGAAACCAAGGTCTATTTGGAGTCAAGCACACAAGGGCTCGCAAATATTTTAAAGGGGGAGAAATAACCCTCATGCCCGGCAGTGCTGTCTGAGACCTGGCGCCACCAGCACCCTGCCCGTGTATATACGCCACAGCAGGCCTGTGCATGCTTGTATGTGTTTTATATGTGTGTGTGTATGTGTATGTATGCATATATATGTGTATATATATGATTATTCAAATGTGTAAGTCTCACAAATACTCAGATATGTACATATAAAGGTAACGGGATGATGATTTTGCCAGTGAAAACTGAAAATTATTAAAAAGATATGATTGCCCAGGAGCCCCTGCCAAGACCTCTCCTCCCGTAAACGGTGCAAGTTTTGGAGCAGCGTGGAAGTGCCACTGGGAGCGTCCACGGACCTCCACGGGCCTGTGGCATGGAGCCGGCTGGCAGGCTGGGTGCCACCGAAGTTCCCGGACGTGGATGACTCCAGAGGAGCCGTGCGGAGCGATGAAAGGCCAGGGGCTGGAGGAGACACGCAGCTGCTGAGGGATCGTCACAGCCCAGTGGCCTCGACAGGTGAGGCATGCAGCTTCTCCTGCACCTCTCCCTTGCTCATTCTTTAGAACATTCTGGAATGCAGGCCAGAGAGACACATTATCACCTAGTCAAGCTTCAATCTGCTCTCGCTGCAGCTGAAGACAGCCATCCTTACCCTCAGGGCACTGGCTTGGGGACAGGTGACACCCGCCTCCTACCAGACCTGGGGCGCTGCTGTCCCTCCGGCCCTTTCCGTGGCACGCCCTCACAACGGAGCCCGAGAACTTGGGCATCTGCACCTCGTTTTTACCGGAAATATCAAAAGGAAACTTTTGGAAAACCCAGATAACTTACCCTGAGATCAGGAAACTGAATTTAGAACAAAATATTGTGCTTGACTTTGGACAGAGTCCATCTGAAGGACTAACTTGAGCGTTTTGTTTGTTGGCTGGAGCAGCAGCACCTGCCGGCCTGAGCCACGGCTCGCGCACTCCCTGAGCCCGGCCGCCCTCGGTCTCCCCAGCGCGCACAGGTCGGGAAGTAACAAAGACAAGGAAAACACTTTGTCTTCCTTTTCTGTGAAGATTTATTAATGAGATGTAAGTTTGAAAATAAACCTCCAAGTCCATGATGTGAACAGTAACCCCTAAACTCACGCAGATACTTGTCAAGAGAAGCCACGTTCCATCCATACTCTTTCCCACGCAGAACGCCCAGCTGCCGGCAGGGAGGCGAGACGATAGCCCTGTGCCCAGGGGAGATCCTCTTTCTGCTCTCGCGGCCTGGAGCAGGCCTGCTCCACCGCTGACTGGCGACCCTCCGATGGTCCAGGGGAACAGCGAGAGCCTGCTTTTGCCGCCCACGTGCAGACGGCACCCACACCCCGATCTCAGCACTCGCCCCGTCTTCCTCCGGTCCCTCTTCCGCTCTCGCCCCGGCAGACTCACACCTGTGCTCTCTCAGAGCGCATTCCCAGCCGAACAGCCTTCCTCGGTAGACTGCGCCTTCCTGGAGCCCTCTTCTGTTGACAGGCGGGACGATGCATCCCGGTAGCCAGAGGGGTTCGGGGCTTGGCAGTGCAGACACGCCAGGAGTGGAGCCTTCCTGTTGGGAGGGCAGGGTGCCCTGGGAGAGTGGCCCTTGTCAGCGAGGAGCCGGCCCCAGCCGGGACTGGTGATGCGTCTCGCTCCTCACCGGGCTTGGCAAACCACGGTGCTGCCGGACGCCCGGCTGGCCTGAGTAGACGGCGGGGCAGTGTCGGGAGCTGAGAGGGCACTGTTCATTCTTCCTTTCTTCTTTTTCATTTTCCAGCATTGTCAGCATGCTTTGTCATAAATCGACATCTCTTTACGTCTCCACATTTTCATCTGCGAACAGTCAGACACGGTGTAGCTAGACATCGAAACTCTGAATCAACACGCACGAAATCAAAATGAAAACATCCAATCAGTGAATTTTATGCTTTTCCGTGTCAGGATGTGTTCTTACATTGTAATGATAGAAATGGCACTGTTTATGGTGTAAATTTGAAAAATTAGAGAAAGTATGAATAATTAAATACAAGTTTCTGTAATCTCATAACCGACTTCAGAAGGGCACCGCAGAGCTGGGAAGGCGTGTGTACATACATGTGCATATACACGCATGGACGCACGCACATACAAACTGGCATCGCCTTGCAGGTAAAGGCTGGGACTCCGGGTGCTGCAGCGCTGCGCTCACCCTCAGGGCCACTTCCTTTCCTCTGGCGTCCAGGAAGCTTCTAAGCTAGTTGTCAAGGCTCCAAGTATTTAGGGAAAAACCCATAATAATAAAATGCTTTGGTAAGAGTTGTGACAGCAGAAACCCGATGCCCTGGGAGGCCATCTGTGAAAGGGCAGGCGGGGCGGACGGCAGGGCTGTGCGGGTGTCTGGAGGTGCAGACGCCGTGGGATGAGGGATCCAGTGTGGGAGGGCTTCCTGGGCGTCCGTGGGAGACTCCGCAGGGGTGTCCTTCCCAGGGCGGGAGCGCGCAGCGCGGGCAGGGCAGGGGTGCGTGGATCGGGACGACGGAGAGACCCTCTGAGGGGGACCTTGAGAACGAGGACAAAAGTGAACGCGCTCTTCTCAGTCAAGTTGAAGGCCGCGCCCTGCGCACGTGCCGGGCGCCGAGGAGACACCAGCGAAGCGCCTGCGTCCCTGGCGAGGTCGGTCGTGCCGTGGCGCAGTCCGGGGCGCGAGCGGCACGTTGCGGGGACACACCGGAGCCTGCCGTGGACTTCTCCAGGGGCGCCCTCGGTCCCGGGGGAGAAGACAGAAAGTAGCCACAGCGGAGAGAGCGCAGACCCGAGCACCGGCAGGGTGGACCCAGAGGCAGGGGGGTCGCCGGAATTCAAGATCAAGGCTCTGTTGAAAATTTCAACCCCCAAAACAAAGTTCCCGCGTGTCGTCGGACCAGACTGAACCGACAGGGAACCGACGGATTGGGTGCGGCCTGGCGCAGGTGTGGACAAGCAGGGCGGCGGCGGAGCAGGGCACAGAGCCAGGGGCTGACCCCAGGGTGCGTAAATTCTTTATATTTCAATTTAAAAACGTACATAATCATTTGGGGAAAGAATTATTTAGGACATAACGTGAGGGCCATTGCTTAACTGTCTCAAATGGGGGGAGGGGCGATCCAGCAGAATTTTAAAGGAATGGGATGAGGAAAACTTGTATTAATTCAGGACTTCTTTCCAGGCACTGAATACGCGTAATCCAGTGTGATTTTACAACCGCTCCGTGAAGAAAGGCGCGTCGACTCCATGTTTTTCCAGCAAGAAAATGAAGACTTCAGAGGGGCTAAGACAGCCCAGCGCTGTTGCAAGAGAGACGTGGGTTTGAAGCTGCCTCCGGCCTCTTTTCTAAGCCTCTTCGCGATGCCTGATTTGAGCTCTGTGTGCCCAGAGAGAGGACGGCGCCTTCAGGGGACTACCTTTGCTTCCCCAGTTTGGGTTTGGGGACAGGATGGAGACCCGGGAGTGCGGCGGCCGCGCGAGGCTTGCCTGGCCGTGTGGAATGCGCGGTACACAGCACTGGAGCTGGAGGAGGCGGAATCCAATTGAATCGTGTGGCCCCTCGAGGAAGGAAGATATGAACTCCGTCTAACTTCTCTAATAATCGAAATTACTTCCAAACAATAACTTACCCAATAAAGCTCAATAAAACAAAATTGAACCCCTAAAAAAATAGTCTAGAAGATCCACTGAACTAGAGGAGGCTTGGTTTTTGGTAACTTCAGCTTTACTGAAAGTCGTTTCTTGTATTTTGAAGTGCAAAGTGCTCCAGGGTTTTGTTAGCTCGGAAGTTTGTTGTTTATATAAAACCAGTGACGGTGGCACTGGAGGTGCCATCCAGACCTCCCCCCGGGGTGGAAACTGACATCCCCAGTGGCTGGGAACGAGGCCAGCAGACAGGTCCCGCAGTCAGCCTTCTCCAGGGATCAGCTCGCATGCAAAGACCCGCTCTGCCCCAGTCTCCCCCTTCTAGGGGCAGCCGGCGTCCTAACCCCAACTTGAGAAAAGTCTAAAGAACCATCTCACTGTGGAGCTGGCCAGGGGCTCAGCCCCGCCTTCGCGGAGACAGCTCTGCAGCCTCCTGGCGGGTGCTGATCCGAGAGCGCTCCCTACGACGGCCTGCACGCTGATCTCCGTCCCACCCTGCATCAACGCCCCTCCGGGGCCCCCTCTCTTGCCTAAGCTCCTCATGCTGCCCGTTACGTACCTACCTCCCATGGCAAAATCGTCTCCGAAGTGAGATATGCATCATTCTGTGGATAAAAGGATAAATAATGGTTAACTAAAATGAGCCTGCTTTGAATGTAGGTCATTTTCCAGCAAATATTTATCTCTGTCAAAAATATTAATATAATCAGATCGAATTTATAAAGTGTATTTTATTGTGCACACGAAAGAATAGTTTGCAAAGCCAGAGACTTCAAACCAATAGTGGTAAGAAGCTCCTCTTTTGACAATTACAGCACACAGAGGAGGCATTTTGACCCCTCTGCGATTGGCCATTATACACTGACGTTCTTTTTTAAGACAAGCAGAACTGTTCAAGCTAATCTGTCTATAGCAGATTGGTTTAATTTCACTGAATCATGCAGGGAAGGATGTAACATTTACGTTTCATGTTTTGTTTACGATTAGAGTTTTGGGGGGAAGTCAGGATGGCTTAATCCGGGTTACCTGGCTGTGGGTAGTTGGCCTCAGGGAACTCAAACTTTGGCCGCCACGTTTATTTTTTTCTTTGACACTTCGAAATCACTCATCGACACTTTTTCAATGAAACAGACCATGTGCTGTAGAAGTCATTTTATTTAATCCAGTTTATAGCCTGATTTTATTTTGTTACCTATTTCTGCATGTTTCTCATCTTTGACAAACTTATTTCCCTGTTATTCTAGGGAAACAAACACGATGAAGCCTGGTGGGGACTAGGGCGCCCCGAGGCCTCGCTGGTTCCTCCTGTGAGCACCTCTTACTGGGGGTGCAGGACGCGCGGCCGCTGTCTGCTGCCTGCCACGCTTCTCCAGCAGGCTTCTGCTCCTGTATTTTCTCGTGGACTGTCTGGGGAATGACGTGGTGAACCCGCTCTATCCATCGCACTTCCACCTTAAACCCTGGAACTGGGTCATATCATCCAGATCATTTTAAAAGAAAGAGAAAATGACCGACCAGTGGCAGCGCCCTGGGATCCCCACGCCCGCCATCCTGTCTTTTGTCTTTGCCCAGAGGCTGCTCCACCAGGGATTCGGTGTTCATCATTGTGGGAGGGGTGTTCTTTTTTAAAGATGTGCTACTTATCTACTTATCTGTAAGCACTATAGCATATTATTTTACATAGTGTTGCATTTTATTTAAATATGGCATCACACTGTGGATGTCGTTTTGCATTTTGCTTTGGGGTTGTTCCATGCTGAGTTCTGAAATGTCGCTGTAGACTTTTTCTGTAAAGGGGGCATAATGGATGTTTTAGGTTTTGTGGGCGACGACTCAGCTGTATCTTTGTAATGTGAAAGTAGCCGTGGATAGTACACAAACCAGTGGGCTTGGCTGTGCTCCGGTCAAACTTTATTTACAAAAACAGGCAGCCAGCTGGATTTGGTTTGTGGGCCGTAGTTTACAAATTTCTGCTTTAGATGAAGTCTGCCATTGAAACTCATACAGAAGTACTCCATTACATGAACGTTGCATAATTTATTTATCCACTCTCTTTTTGCAAGGTGCTTACATTGTTTCTAGTTTTTTTCTCCATCTCAAACAATATCGAAATGCACATTCCTAGGACACATGCCTAAAAGTGGGTGCACGCATAGCGATATCCTCGGCTTTCCCGTATTTGCCTGGGAGGTTATTTTACCCACTTGCACCGTACTCCCACGAGCGGAGCGTGAGATGCCCGGGTTCTCCACTTTCTCACCAAGTCTTCCTACGGTCAGATTTTAAACATTTTGCCGAACTGAAGAGCGTGGTCTGATCCCTTAGCTTTCGTGTGTCCAGATCTCACGGCGCCCTCCTCCGCACGGTGCCTGTTTTCCTTCCGTGCTTCCTCTTCCATTGCTTGTGTTTGCCTTCAGATGGTTTTGTGGGATTCCATATCTTGAAAAACTTTTTTTTAAATTCATGAAACCAATCTTTCACATACATAATTATGATATAATTTATGACTTACTTCTTTGTTTAGGCTTTTGTTCTTTTTGCCCAAAGTCCTTAATTTTAATGCAATGAGATATTTCTGATTTTTTCTTTACTCCTTTACTGCTTTTGTGTCTTTTAAAAGAAACCATTTCTTGCCCACAAATCATAAAGGTAACCACCTACACATTCTCCAAAATGTTTTAGGATGCTGCTTTGCACATTGAGATTCCGTGGCCTGGTTTCGTCTGTGACGGAATCTAATCTCACGGTCCTTTTCCGTCTGGGTGATGAATTTTAGACACGACGTAATAACTCACCCGTCTCTACTCTGGAAGTGCCCTTCTGCTTTTATGTGACGTGTCCATGCATCTATTGCCTAGTTTTGGACTTTGGTCTTCCCCAAAAGACAGTTTAGAGATTTGAATTGCAATTCGGTTAAATTTATAGAGTGACTTGGGGAGAAATTCCTGGCGGTAGTGAGTCTTCCCCTCCGTATATTTCCCCATGTTTAGGACTTTCTTTGTGCTATGTGTGGTAGAGCAGAGACGGCTGCACAGTTCTTGCCACTCCTCCCACGGAGAAATGGACTCTGATTTCTCCCCTCTCGCGGCGGGGCGGCTTTGTCCACCTGCCTGCTCTGCAGGACGTGGTGGAGGCAGAGTGAGCCGCTTGCCCAGTCCGCCCGGGACCTTCCCAGTTTGAGGCTGGGAAGCCTCTTGGTCCTGTGCACCAGAAACAGCAGATCATCCTGCCACCGCCCAGATCGGTCCAGGGGACCTCCCTGGGACAGCAGGCGGCCCGAGAGGGGCCCTCGCGGCAAGCCCAAGCCGCACAGGCTGACACGCTCGCGAGCACGAGCTCATTCCGTCTCCTCCTCTGTGGGTGGCACTGACCTGGGCACTTGCACCCCCACCGGACGGTGGTGTAGACCTGGGCAGTCTTTGCTGTGGAATTGGGAGGAGTCAATTTACATAAATTTATACAATTTTAATAATACATTAGTCCAATCTATGGCATTGTTGTTTAAAGAAATTCTATATTTAATGTTTTGATAAAACAATGGTAACCTTACTCCTTAACAGTTTTACAAATTTGACTTATATCAGATTTTCAGGACGTGGTCTAACCCTTGGAACGTCCGGTGCGCTAGGACGCAGCACGAGTTTCTGTCGTTTCCAAGACACAGCTGGGCTTTCTCAGCCACCAAGCAAGCAGTGACACCAAATGAGTGTGGCTAAATGTTATTGTTTTTTATAATGTAAAGTATAATAACCATAAGAACACAACAAAGAACTCGTAATGAAGAAGCCGAGGAGATGAATTATTCTAAATGGAAAATAAATTACGCTCGGCGACGAGGATTATGAGGTCTGGGACCCGCCTGTCGCGTGCACAGCTGCTTCCCGGACCCAGACGTGCTCGGCACACGGCCGTGCTCCATAAATCCTCGTTGAATATTTTTAATAACTTGTACTCGTTCCTAATACATGTATTATCACTTGATTAATTCAATTTCCTAAGAAACAAAATACACTCGAACCACTCTTGAACACTCTCTTCAGGGATTTGCGTCGGGGGCTGCGTGTGGTTCAATCCGCCCACTAATGAGATCATTTCGTCAACTCAGTGTTTAATTTTCACGGGATCCAGCCCAGCACGCTGACGAATATCATATCACTCTTCGCAAGTAGAAGTGCTCTGTCACGTTGCCGTTACTTTATAGGTGGGCTTGACGTTATTTGCAAGACGAATGAAACACTGGAGTCCGAGACGGAATCGAAGGTGGGAGGATTTCCCACAGATGCGGTTCTGAACGGACACCCGCGTTGCACTGTTGCGAGTCCTTGAGTGGGTTCTTAGACTCAAAAAATATATGTTTTTCCACAAACAGACCATCTCTGACTCGTAAGAAGCCAAATAAGAGAACTGTTTTTCACCTCAGTATTGGATTGGCAAGAAATTCCGTAAAAAGCAAACCAACCCCCCGCCCCCATAGGAAATTCAGGCTGCAAGTCAAACACGCAGGCACCATCCAAATGCACGCCCAGGGTGTGGCACAGCGGCTTGGTCGACTGTCGGTCCCGGGGCTGCAGTGCCCGGGTCACGGTGGGTCTGTCCGGTCAACCCCCCTCTCTAGTGATGGGGAAGGGAGGCTGAGCCCTGCGGTGCCAGCGTGAGAGTGTGGGTGTCCCCAGCAGAGATTGAGTCACGCTGGCCACCGCTCGCCTTGCTGGGTGAATGGAAGTTGCGCGCACACACTAAATACATTTGCACGCAATAGTGTCTGGATTCCACATGGATGATGTGGTCTCTTGGATACTCACTCAGCATTATTTTTTCAAGACCATTCCCCAAATATGTTGTCTTTTGCCAAACTCCTGAGAAAATCAGTTTTAAAATTTCCTCCTAAAATGACATCCATAAGGTACCTCGCTCTATCCATGCAGAGACGTGTGATCATGGCACGGGATTCTTGACAACACGCACTGCATTTCGACCATCTTTCTTTACTGGAAAAACTCCAGCAATTGTACCTTACATTCGTAGTGTCGGCCACCCAAGTCCTTCTTCAGAGACTGAGCACGGCCAGGAGAACATGCTGGGCCTCCTTCCCCGAATTATGGGGCCAGGAAGCAGGGGACAGGCACGATGGGATCCTGCTTCTCTGCCTGGCCAGGCAGGTTCCGGGCTGCAGGAAACACTCGCCGGGCTGATGTGAGAGGCTGCAGGGCACTGAGTCCGATACGCCTCTCTCCCGACTTCCTCCTTTTAAGTGAAAAAATTCCCAGAGTGGTGCGTCCTTCCACAGGCCAAGGGTTCACCTTGCCTCTTTGAGGGGTCAGGGTGGTTTCCAGAAGCAAAGGGGACTCTGGCAATGGCTCTCAGGACAGCACTGGGGAGCTCAGTGGCCGCAGCTCTTGGGCTGCCGTTCCGGCGATGCCAGCTTCTCCGGGGGGCAAGCACGGCCTGCCGAGCAGCCACTCGTTCCCGGTCCAGAGGACAGAGTCCCAGGCTCTCGAACCGCACCCTGGTCTCTCCCCACAGAGCCTGGAGAGCGTCTTCCTCCCTTGCAAATGGATCGAATTATAGGAACCGGACATCATTCTCCCAGTTCAGCAAAGAAAAACAAGGGGTTTGTTTACGGCATTGATCAGAACATTGTTCTATAGAATAAATTAAACCTTGATCGTAATATTGTTATGTTTGCATTCTGTGATTAAAATAAAAGTGTGCGTCGGAAGACGTAAAATTCCCGTGAGCTACAATAAAGCCAGGTGCAGAGTGCTGCCGATCTGTGGCCCGAAGGGACTAAGCTGGGATGCTCCTGAGCACGGAGTTTAATTTTCACCCAGATGCAGAACGCAGAGCTGGACCGAGAGTCCTTCGCATGTATGGAGGCCCAGAGACCCGGAAGCTCCTAGAAGCAGCGTTCCCTTTCCAAGGGGCATGACGCCAGCGGGAGTGTAACTCGCAGCACCCGGACATGGGGGTGACACCAGAGATCACAGGAATGTCCCTCCAAGGCCTCCCTGGCCCAAAGTAGGAGTGAGGCCTTTCTCACTGTTCTCAGGACGTCTCCCTCCGTCCGGGTGAGAGCAAGCCCGCTCAGCGAGAGCTGCCTGTCCCCGTGCGGTCGGGATGTCGGCCAGGAGAGACAGCCACAGCCGAGTTGACGTGGGGCTGCCACCTGCCACCACCGCTGCAGCGAGGCCTTCCTCCTCCCGTCTGGTCACTCCTGGCTGTCCTTTAAGATGCTGCACTGGAAACCGCTGGGTTGGTCTGTGCATCGGACAGATGGAGGGGCGTCTCCATGTGAGAGAGTGTGCATTTGTGTGTGTGAGTGTGCATGAGGTAAGTTGCATCTCGGAGAACGGAGTCCTGAGGGCACCCCCCCGTGGTGCTGCCGTGCTGGGCATCGCACAATCGCCCGTCCGTGGGAACTGCCACGGGGAGAATCCGTCACGTTCTGCCAGTCCATGAGTCATCTAATCTTGAAAAATAATGGCTTTTGCCTCTGTTCTTTTATAGACAAATTATCTTTCTCAAGGGTCCACATATAAACAGTTATCTTGCCTTAAATTCATTCGGTTTCACAAGTTAAACCAGTCACTCTGCATCCAAAACCAGTGGGATGCATTAAAGTGAACAGGATCCTTCCCATCCACCCTCACTTGCAGCCTTTCGCGCCGCAGAGGCGGTGACCGTCCTCGGCCGAATGAATCTGCGGAGAGAAAGGGGCTCGTGCCTTAGCGATGTGCTGTGAGCTCCAGGACAGAATCTCAGCAGAGGGTTCTGTGGCCAGAGAAGCCCATTTGTTTATAAGGTTCTCTAACGAAAGCCATCAATAGGTTCCTCAGACTTATTAAATATTCTAACTATATCCTTTGTGATAACTGTTCAAACATGTGTCAAGAAGAATAAACAGGCTGAGAGCCACAAAAGGCCAGGTGCAGAGTGCTACCGATGCGTGGCCCAGAGTGGGGGGCCAGGCTTAAGCCCCAGGTGTGATTTTCAGCCAGACCCGGATGCGGTGCAAAGCCCGGCCCAGGGGTCCCTGGCAGGTTTGGAAGGAAGCGCGGCCATCCCGGAAGGTGTCTGAGGGAGACTCGAATTGTGAGGAAACCTCGATGCTGGATTTTACCCATCCACAGTAAACAGCGCACAGCGGGGCATTTCGGGAGCACGTTCCCACGCGTCCTCTCTGCGAGCGGTTAGTGGGGAAGCGCGCTTGCCCTGGAGAGCTGCGTCCTCCTCTGCCCTGCTCTGTCCGTGCCCATCGGAAACGCAGGCCTGGCCCCATCGGTGCCCACACCTGTCATGGGGCACCGTGCAGGTGTCCTGAGCTTGCTTTGCTCCTTGGGAAGGGAAGCCCGACAGGGGCTTTCGCTTGTTCAGCAGAACCTGAGTCGCTGCCCGTCAGTCCCTCAGTGAAACTGGCCTGGCGCAGGAGCTGCGGTCCCACCGGGAGGCTCTGCTGTCCTGCACCCACGGCGCCGTCGCCTACTCCTCGTTGCCAGGCACCCGCCATGTGGGAGGAGGCAGGATATCTGGGTCCCTGAGGGGTGAGGCATCTGGACCCGGAGGACTCTGGGCAGAGGTGCGTCCTCTCTTCCCTCGGCAGAGTCAAAGCCAGCAGACGTTTCTGGACTGATTAGTACCTTCCCAGACCTTTGCTGGGTGCAGCGCGCCGCCAAGAAAGCGTAAAGCCAAGTCCGTGCCTCGAATGGCTTCCAGGGTGCGAGGAGGGGCTCTTCCCTGCAGTGGGAGCTGCAATCGTGCAGGTTCCCTGGAGGCAGGTGAAGAGAGAAAAGGATCGGATGTAGGGGTGTGGGGGGTGAAGAGTGAAGACGCTGAGAACAAAAGCAGAGCCCCCGCCTCAGGAGGGGGTTGGAGGCGTGACGCACAGGACAGCAGACGCTGGAACCCCCTACAAACAGGACTTGGCCCGGCCAGTCGTGAGAAATGCACCCGGGTAATGGACGGGATAAGGGAGGTGACGGAAGCAGAATAAATGTGACTCCAAATGACCAGGAGCTTTCGAAAGTGCTCTGAGGAGGTGACAACCGTGGTCAGGGCTCTGTAGGACAGTCCCTTGGGAAGAAGCTAATCAGGACAGGGTGGGGTGGCGTGGGGGACTCTGTAGGGTTGGTGACGGGCAGACTATGGTTTTTGAACTTTCTCCTTTAAACTGTCTGTGAACGCCCGTTTACGCCAGTGCTCGTAACCCTGAGAACCCAAGGGGAAGGGTCAACCTCTCCAGGGGTGAAATCTACCTGCTCCCAGATCCAGTATCGAGATTAAGGGTCTCAACCGTCTTGTGCTAAATTCCTCGTAATTAAACAAAAATCATACAAACACACACGTTTTTGGTTTGATGGACCTATTCTAGTGAACATTTTCTTGAGAAGCTATTAACAATTCCTTGTTAAATTTCAACTTTTAAACTTTCCAGTTAGGATTCAGCACTCTGTCCAAAATAAGGACTGTCAGCCTAACCCGTTTTCCAAGCGGGAAAACATAATTGCCACCCTGGGCGAGCCTGTGCCCTGCTCCCCAGAGCTTTGGGGGAGCCTCGGGGCCTGTGGGTGGTGAGTGACATTCCATCTCGGGTTCTTAAATCGGATCTTGAGTCCCCGGCACATTTTAGCACATGCGCAACCTAACGCTGCACGTTCTTCTGGCTGGCGACAGGGCCACCCTTTCTCACAGTTTGGGATCAGAAAGTAGCATCCGAGATAAGAATATCTGGAAGGAAATGGTGTTTAGGCATTTACCGAAAGTGTGCCGAGCGGCCCTGTGGATCAGTGTTCCTGATCTAGAGACACATCGTCTGCCTTTATGTCTCCAAAGCAGTAGCTCTTTGAAATGTGAGAGTATAAGTTTTGGAGTTCGAAACATACAGCCAATTTAGATCCATTAGAACTCTCTCATCCCCCAAGTGCACCTGGAAATGATAAAAAAAAAACACCCAAAAACAACAACAAAACCTAGCTGCCTATTTTGAGTAATGTTGGCAAAGTTTCCCAAGATTTTACAGTGTAGCTTCAGCACAGCTGATGCGGAGCGATCTGTTTTCAACGCCGAGGGCAGGAAATTGCTGCAGAATCACTGCTCGGAGCAGCCGGATGTGTTGCTCTAGCATCTCGGAGACTGCAATTAGAAAAGCAGGAGTTCTCAGTCATCGCTCTTGCTGCTACTTCGAAACACATCAACCAAACGTCTAGAAACAAAGAAGGGCATGCACACAGCCTCGCAGAAAAAATGTATTTGAAAAAATACGTATCAAAGAGGAAATTTGGGAATCTGTTTTGCATTTTAAACTAGTAGAAATCTTTTCATTTAAGAACTTCAGATACTTTTACAAATACAGAGTCCTGTGTTTGTCAGATTAAGTGTGCAGTTCTGCCTCTTTGGAGAAAACACATCTCTAAGCGAGTAAGGCTGGATGCAACCTCTTGCAGGGCAGGAGGCAGGTGGGGCAGTCCCCCAGCAGCCCTGCAGGAGGGGGGGGTGCAGAGCCCAGTCCGTGAGTATGTATGCACATGCATGCATGTGTGCATGCATGTGTGTGCGTGCACATGTACTGAGGCAGGAGGGCTAGCCGGTGACTGGCTCTCAGGGCAACCACAGGAGCTGCATGGAATGGGTGGGGGGTCGTATGGGTGCAGGTTGAAGGTGACGCCTTCATTCCAAGGGACGAGTGTGCCCTTCATTTCTCTCCATGCCCCTCCGCCCAGCTGTCAGGAGCAGGCATTCCCTGCAGCCCTGGGGGTTTTTGGCGCCAACACGGGAGGGTTGGAGGACACTCCAGCCAGAGGGACAAGGCTAAGAGGAGGGCAGCTGGTGCAAAGGCCCATAGCTACTCTGCTAGCTTTACCCAGAACATTCTAAATCAGAGACTCAAGGGCACAATACAATCAGTCCTCAGACACTCCCAACACGCAGGCTGAAATTACAGTATTTATAATAGGAA
The DNA here is from genome assembly GCF_000956105.1 of Propithecus coquereli. Classification (NCBI taxonomy): domain Eukaryota; kingdom Metazoa; phylum Chordata; class Mammalia; order Primates; family Indriidae; genus Propithecus; species Propithecus coquereli. The sequence continues at coordinate 390,170 of NW_012153186.1, read as the reverse complement.
AAACCTGAGGCTCAAACAACTGGGTGATCCAGCCAGCCCTCTCTTTGAGACTTCACAATAACTATCCATCCGATGGTGTCTTCCCATCCATGGCAGAGTTTGGAGGTCTCATGAGCTGGTTCGCTACATCCCTGCGTAGATGTGACCGTCTTCTGTGCCATGCACGTAGTCGATTAGTATTGTTTAAAGCAGGGAGAGCAGACTTTGCAGTGCTGAGCATGCACCATTTCTCACTCAGGAAGCCCCGGGGAAGCCCTCTCTGGAAACACACGGAGAACGGTCGCAATCAGGGCGGCCAGGCTGCAGCCCTCGCAGCTGTGGCTGAGACCCAGGCGAACTCAGGTAGCCAAATACAACGTCAGCCTCGGGACTGCAGCAACTTCCTTTTTAAAATGTGGCCAGTCGAGAGGAGAATAACCTGCTAAGGTGGTCAGCACAGGCCGCGGGTGGCCAGGATGGTGACTCTGAGTGAGTGTATGTGGAGAGGTCACACAGGGACACTACATTGGCCAGGTATGACGAGGCCCATTCTGGCTGGGTTTGTGAATACACATTTGTCTTCACTCCTCTTTGACCCCTGACTTAAACCTGTGTTCTTGGAGGGAGGAAGCTTGCGTAGAAGAAGACTGCGCCACCAGGGCGTCCATAATGAAAGCGGAGACTCAGCGGAAGAGTCTCCAGCGCTGGCGTGAAGCTTTGTCACACTGTGGAAAGAACACGCTCCTCACGGTGTAGAGAAAAGTTAAACAGCTGTCAGCGGGAGGTGGATGAGGCTTCATTGAATACCTGGATCACTAATGCGTGCCGGGAGCCCGTGCGGAGCTGGTATAGTTGTCGCTTTCATCACGGTACGAGTTTTATTACCAACAGCCCAGCAGCCACGAAGAGCGGCAGCCCTGCTCCCAGGCAGGGAGCCCGAGTGCTTCCAGGGGAAGCAGTGACCGGGTCACTCAGATGCTGGTGACCCTGGCGAGGGGTCACCTCGGTGCAGCTACAGGGCTAGTGTTACCACCTGAGGACAGAGGGGGGAGTCAGGCCCCACGGGAGCAGGGGTCAAGGAGAGGCTGTGTGAGAAGTGACCCCGTCACGCCGTCACTCGGCACCTCCCTGGGCCCGGCCTGGGCAGGGGACAGAAGACGAGGAGACGAAGGGAGGGTCGCCCTGCTGGGGCACTTGCTCTTGGCCCCGTGGCTGCAGGAAGGATGGTTTGGGGGCAGAACTGCGTAGGGGAGGGTCTCCCTTGTCCCATGTTGTCCGCACAGCAGTCTGGGGTCCGACGTGTCTCCAGGGGACAATCTTTCTCTCCCTGACCTCTCCCTACGCCCCTCCCCCATACAGAAAAGAGTCTGACTCTGCCTGCTGGGCTCTCCAGCCCTCGGGCGTCCCCAAGATCAGCATCCCCAGACATAGCTCTTGGGGGTGCCTGGGAGAGTCTACTCCCTGCGAACCAAACGCCCTTCCGACGACGCAGCGTCCTCAGAGCCCCAGAAGGAACCAGCCCTGCCGACACCGCCATCTGGAACTCGTGGGCTCCAGACTGTGGGACAGGAAGTTCCTGCTGTTTCAAGCTGCCTGTTTTCTGTGCTTTTTTGGCGGGCCGGGCCGGGGATGTGTGTGGGGGGGGGGTCTGTTTGCTCCTGCCTGGATGGTGCGTGTGTTTTCGGCTCGGTGGTGGGTTGCTGAGGTCCTGTGACTCTGACGTGCCCCGTCAGCATGAAGGGTGGTGCCCCAGGGGGCACCCTGACCTTCGATGTCACACTGCACGTGCCCGTCCCCTCCGCTGTCGGGGTGATTGCCCGAGACCTCCGGCCAGGTCTGCTGCGTAGGGACTGGTCGCTAAGGGCCAGTCGTGCTGCACCAGCACGGGCGCCTCATTACGCTTTTCATGTGTCACTAGGGACAAGGCCCGAGCTCCTGCATCCCCAGCTTGATGGCGGGAAGCCCGTCCACGTGTTGGGCACGAGCGATGCTGGCTCCAGAGTCAGATCGAATCCAAGCACTGGGATGGTCGGTTACTCCTTGTGTCACGTCCTTGGACTCTCGTGGGTACAACGCAGTGACGGTCAGCCCGCAGGTCTGCAGGGGAGATTCAGCGTGGTAGTGAGACAGGGTCGTTCAGAAAAGTCCCCCAGCACAGAGGAACGTTTGAAGGAAATTAGCTGCCAAATTTGAAAGACTGTGGAGAGGTCGGGGCCCTTCATCCACACATGGAACTCGGGCGCCGCGTGCAGCTCGGCCATCTGAGCCCCGAGGCTGGGGACCAGGGCGCCCGCAGGCCCTCCGTGCACGAGCGAGCAAACGCACGCGCTCGTTGTCTGCGTGAGAGCCATGCTGCCCTGCAGGACGTGGCGCCAGGAGGGAACAGCAGAGCCTGGGGGTTCCCGCTGGGCCTGGGAGCAGGCGCTGTGTCTCAGTCCCCAGGGAGCGAGCCGGGTGGAGCACCAGGGAGTGCTCTGTCCTCAGGGCTGCTCTCGCGCTGGGACAACATTCACCCAGCATCACCTCGCCTGGCTCCTCTGGGTCACAGCGAGGAAGAGAGAAGAAACAGGAAGGGGTTCACACCCAGCGCCTGAACAGACGTGACGGCGCCCTGCCTCCCCGCCTCTGGGCGCTGCTGGGACCCTGGGCCTCCCCACACCTCTTCCCCACGGGTGTCCCTTAGTTTTGTTCCCATCTCCCCTGCCCCCGGGCCTCTGGGTCCCCAGAGCAGATTGTGGCTGAGGAGATTCCTTGGGCTGCTGCTGGCCGGGATGAGCTCACTGCCCTGGGCAGACTCACCTTGTCCTTTCTGGCTCTGCCTTGAGTTCCAGGGTGTCCCTTCATCACACACCCTGGACTGTCCACCTCTGGGACCCCTCGTTACCCCAGAGTTCAGGAGAAACCTGCACCCATGTCCCTCGGGTGGCCCTGAAACCCCTCGTTACCCCAGAGCTCAGGAGAAACCTGTGTCCATGTCCCTTGGGTGGCCCTGGGACCCCTGCCCAGCCCTGGCCCTGCTCCCCTCCGCCCTCCCAAGGGGAGTGTTCCCCGTGTAAACCCACGTGCCAGGGCTCCACTGACTTGTCCCTCCTCGTCAGAAAGTCGGCTACGACAGCCACCGGACTATAGAGAAAAGTGGCATTTCTACCTCTGAACTGTCTGATTTTAACTGTTTGATGGGCTGGTTCAGGGGTGGGGAACCTGCGGCCTTTTAGGTCCTTATGTTCCGCCATGTCACCGAATCCGAATTTTCAGAACAAATCCTTTTATTTTTATTAATGCATTTTTGGTTATCTTTTATAATTTTATTTCATTTTTAAAATGAACATATTTAAAATACCAAAGAATAAAATAAATTTCAACAAAATAATCCTCCCAGATTGACCGGCACAGTTAGAGCATGAGTAGCCAGAAGGTCTAAATTGACGGCTGCTATGCTCATGATTTAGTTCTAACTCCCCCCTATGACTGGGGCCACTGTAGCATGAGGCTGGTTGGTGAGAGTTTATGGGGGTCGAGTACACCAGTCTGCTATCAGCTTTTGACAATAGTTCACTGTGTTTCTGTTTGAAGTGGAATTTGTGAGTAGCTGCACAGCTCGACAGTATTTTTTAATTCTGATGCTTAACAGCCCATCATGTCAAAGAAGACCAAGAGAACGCTGAAGAAAGAAAACAGATTTTTTAATGAGGATTGGGAATTGCAATATAATCTTGTTTCTGCTAAAGATAAGATGATTTGCTTGCTTTGTGATACTGCAATATCAACATTAAAGAAATTCAGTGCTCATCAACATATAACACTCATAAGGACCACAAATATTTTAAATTAGAGGGAGAGGTGCGAAAGGTTGTATTGCAGAAATTAAAAGATGAAAAGCAAAAGCAAAGACAATTCTCTCAAGCAGTGATAAGACCTGGAAATAAAGCCACTGAAGCAACTTATAAAGTAGATTATATACTCGGGGAAAAAAAGGGAAGCCATTCAGGGATGTAGAAACTAAAAGAATGCAGTGTCCAAGTTGTAGGATGCTTAAAACCTGAAAACCTTTCAAAGTGCAAACAACTGTCTCTTTCAAGGAGAACCATAACTGATTGGCAGGATGAATTGGCCTTCAACTTAACGGGACAACTTCATGCAACATTTCAAAAGGAAAATATGTATTATTCTGCTTTGGATGAATCAACTGATACTACTGATTTGGTGCAGGTTTTATCTTTCATTTGGGTCATAACAGAAGATTTTCTTTGCTACAAAGAGTTACTTGCTTTGGGCACTCTTGCAAACAGGACATGGGGAATAGATATCTTTAACAACTTTCCAGATAAATGTTGTGAAGTTGGATGGAATTTGGTAAAAATAGTAGTGTATTTACAGACGGTGCACCTTCCATGACAGGAAAACATGGAGGGTTTGTTGCACAGGTAAGAAAGTATTAACAGATCCAGATGCTCTCATTTCTTTTCATTGTATCTTGCATCAGCAAAGTCTCTGTGCTAAAGCTACTATTTTAAGTGACACTTTGCAACAAGTTATACGCATTGTTAACTATATTCATGCAAATGCAACATGGCATCATCAGTTTCATAGCATGCTGAAGTTGAACAATGAGGTATTCAGTGTGGATTTGCTGTATCATTCTAAAATGTGTTGTCTATCGCAGTGGGGACAGGTGTTAGCCAACATTTTATCTCTGAGAGAACAGATAGATAAATTTTATGAAGAAAAGAATCAGCAATGTGAATTGTTGAAAGAAGATTTCTATAGGAATGCAGCATTTTTGTGTTATATCATGTCAAATCAAAAAGATTTGAATATTTCTTTGCAAGGCAAAACTAAGTCTATACATGACTTGGGAAAAAATCCAAGAATTTTGAAAAAAAGCTATCTTTTTTCAAAACACTTCTTCAAAAGGAAATTTCGGATGAACATTTTCTCCAGTTAGCAAAGGTTACTGATGAGAGGGATGATATATGTGAATCATTTGAGGAATATGCAGCTGTTATTGGCCTATTAATTGGAGAATACAATGAAAGGCTCACTGACTTTGAGAATCATGACATCACACTCTAATTAGCATTTCAGCCTCACCTAGTTGATATCACCAAGGCACCTAAAGAGCTACAGGTGGAATTGATCAAGCTCTCAGTAGATGACATTTTAAAGTCCTTGTTCGATGCTAAGCATGCAACTGAAATATGGAGAAATGCAGTAGAACACCCCCACCTTCAGCAACGTGCCTGAAAAACGCTTTCTTACTTTTCAACCACTTACTGCTGCAAATCTACATTCTCCTACCTAACCCAAATCAAGACACCCTTAAGGTCACAAATGACTGATACCCATCTACAGCATCGACTGAAACTGGGGACCTCCATGCCGCAACCAAATGTTCAAATGCTTCCCAACAAAAATCAGACACGACAAAGTCATTAAAAGGTTATTTAACTTTAAAATTAACAGTTTTCATTTTTTGTAATTATTAAGTACATAGTAGTTAACTTTTTACAAAATAATGTACATTTTTAAGTGTACCTAATTGAAGTTTCTTGAATGAGGCCTTATTTATTACAACTAAATTGATGTGGCTTCCAACATGGAAAAGTCTCCACCCCTGGCTGTTAAGGCTGTGCCCCTCTTAGAGGACGCTAAACTTCCTGTTTCCCCTGGGCATGGTTTCTATATGGCACAGCGGTTAGAAAGACGTCGTGACTGTGGGGAGCAGGGACCCATCTGCAGGGTCCACGGTGACGAGGTCGAGGCTGCCGCCCGTCCCGTCACCTCCAGGCCACGTGCAGCAGCGGCACGGACGCCCCCCCAGTCACATGTCTGCAGTGGTGGGTGCTGTCCTTGCAAATGCTTAAACACTCCTTAGTTGTGCCGATGGCATTTTATTACCCTTTCTATTTATGGATCGAACTGAGTTTTATACATTTTATGCCAAATTGTTGATTTGCTCATTTTCTTCTTTTCATGCCCCCCCGCCCATTTGTCTGGAGCGGTGCCTATTTTTGGCTCTTTGCTCTGAATAAGGGGCCCTTTTGCCTTGACATTTGGCCGTCAGTACGTTCATTTAAGACACCAGCCGAAGCTCCCGCTCACTAACCCGATCCCTGTCACAGGAGCCGGGGGCTCTGGGATCTCGAGAGGGCGGAGGGCGGGGGGCCAGTGACCTCCCTGGCTGCTGGTTTCCT
>NW_012153186.1:383244-383947 GCF_000956105.1 Propithecus coquereli | reverse complement strand
CCCTGCCTCCCCGCCTCTGGGCGCTGCTGGGACCCTGGGCCTCCCCACACCTCTTCCCCACGGGTGTCCCTTAGTTTTGTTCCCATCTCCCCTGCTCCCGCCCCTGGGCCTCTGGGTCCCCAGAGCAGATTGTGGCTGAGGAGATTCCTTGTGCTGCTGCTGGCCGGGATGAGCTCACTGCCCTGGGCAGACTCACCTTGTCCTTTCTGGCTCTGCCTTGAGTTCCGGGGTGTCCCTTCGTCACACACGCTGGACTGTCCACCTCTGGGACCCCTCGTTACCCCAGAGCTCAGGAGAAACCTGCGCCCATGTCCCTCGGGTGGCCCTGGGACCCCTCGTTACCCCAGAGCTCAGGAGAAACCTGCACTCATGTCCCTAGGGTAGCCCTGGGACCCCTGCCCAGCCCTGGCCCTGCTCCCCTCAGCCCTCCCAAGGGGAGTGTTCCCGGTATAAACTCACGTGCCCAGGGCTCCGCTGACTTGTCCCTCCTCGTCAGAAAGTTGGCTACGACAGCCACCGGACTACAGAGAAAAGTGGCATTTCTACCTCTGAGCTGTCCGATTTTAACTGTTTGATGGGCTGGTTCAGGAGTGGGGAACCTGTGGCCTTCTAGGTCCTTAAGTGCCGCCATGTCACCGAATCCGAATTTTCAGAACAAATCCTTTTATTTTTATTAATGCATTTTTGGTTATCTTTTATAATT
>NW_012153186.1:361277-380773 GCF_000956105.1 Propithecus coquereli | reverse complement strand
TTTTTTTTTTTTTAAAGAACAAGATCAAATGTTGTATACCAGTATCGGGTTTTCATAACCATATGGAATAAATATTTTAAAGTCTGTAATTCAAACAGGCGGCAGAGTGGCCCGTGGGGGCACCCAGGTCAGGAGGAGGTGAGCGTGCGAGTGGGGCCGTCTGGGCCGCCTGGCGGGTGCTGGGCTGGGTCTGGGTGAGCCGTGCACCTGGGGGCGGCTGCCTGTCCTGACCCCGTGGGTAAAGTCGTCAGAGTTGGCGTAATAAGCAGTAACTTGTCCCCAACCTGCTCTTCGCCACCCTCCATGTGCCACCCCCACCCAGCCCCTCTCCTGGACTCACCCTTAGTTCTCTTCCCCTGCGCCCCTGCCGCGGTGACGCCGAGTTGATGTTCAGCGCGGGTGTGATGGGTCACACCCCTGCCTGGTAATATCGGGCAATAACTCGGGGGTGCGAAGGAACATTGGGACTATTTAACTGCCTCGACAGCGACACGCGGGCAGATTATTCTGGTAACCTGGAGATGCAGCCAACCTCCCTTGGATGCGCAGCCAGTGGCAGCTGGTCCTTCTCGGAACACTTTTCTGGAAGTGTTAAAAGAAAGAAGACAGCACTTTCTCTTCTATCCAATTAAATAATTCAGGTGTTTGAAAAGCTTCCCTCAAAGTTCCTATTCTGCTTTCAATTTCTTAACCATCTCACACTGCTGTGGAAAGGGGTGCAGGATTTTCCACGTCCTTCCGGAGAGGAACAGTCCCGTGTGCAAGTCGGGTTGCGTGTCCGTGTGGCTCCCACACGCCGCGCCTCTGCTGAGCCTGCACCATCCTTCCCCTGGGGGGACAGGGTGGTCCCTCCGTGGGGTGAGCTCTGTTCCCAAATGGGTCGCATCAATAAGAGAGTGGGTGTGTGGGGACTGCGGCTCAACTTGTAAGTCGTGAAACCACTTGCTCTAAATCCACTGCCTAGATTTTTAGATTTGGTCCTACATCTGCGCCAATGCTGGAGAGAGGACAGACACCTCTTCCCCTCCACCTTCCCCTGTGGCCTCCTGCTCTCCTACAGAAAGGTCACGTTGCAAAGCAGCCTCTCGTGATGCTGAATTCCTAAAAGTATGGGCGATTTACCCAGATCCACTTACAATAACAATCTGTCAAGAAATGCACTTTAAATACATTTAAAAGTTATCTTTGAGTAAGATGTGTCTCATTAAATACTATAATTCCCATAACACTCTCACAAAAGCTCTATTCATGGTCCTGACAATGCCGTGATGTTTGCGCTTACCCGGAAAGTAAACATGCCTGCCAAAGCCTGCTAAGAGCCTTAAGCATATCCATCATCCAGTTGGAACCGGTGACAATTATGGCTCCTTTGCAAGAGTAAAGTAGCATTCTGCACACACCACTCCTAGGACGCGACCATGTGTCAGTTCCAAGCAAAATATCACACACCAGGCTGGGAGGAACACGTTGAATTAGCTAGGATGTTTGTCATGCGTGCCCAGCGAGGCAACAATCCCCTAAAAAGAATGGGTGATGAGATTAACCCCATTCTGAACCTGCGGCTGTTCATAGCTTGCTAGGAGCAAGTTGCTGCGTAGATCAAGTGCCGTAGTTTTAAAGATCCCAGAGAGCCCTTGAGGATTCCATGTCGGGGTGCTGTCCTCGGGTCCCAGGGAGCCCTGAAAGGACGGGATGCACAGGGGTGAGTCTGCCCAGTAGTTCTCTGGGGGCGAAGAGGGGTCCTGGTTGGACACGTTTACACATTGACACCCGTGATCGTGGCTCATGCTTTGGACGGTTTTCAGCTACTTCTGTGGCAGCTGCCGCTGCACTGCGTGGAAACTGTCTAGGGAACGCTTTCTGGAACAGGCCGGTCTCTCCCAGGCACTCCTTCCCTTTGGGTTAACTTCCGTGTTTCTGGATTGCAGTGCGCGTCTGTTCCCTGCTTCATCCTGTTCATTTGGTATTCTAAGAGCAGAGAGCGTGATCAACCACCGGCGCCTCCTCTGAGCTCCCATTTTCAAACACAGCAGGTCAGAAAAGCTGTTTTAACGGGGCTGAGATATGGGAAGTGTTGGTCCCAGGTGAAGCACCCCAGGTCCCAGCAGGCAGCCTTGGGGTGCACTCTAGACTTCCAGCCGTATTTTGCATACCATTGATCTCCGTGTCCCCTTCGAGCTCGTTACTTGTTTGTAAGATGTGCGCTTTCTCTCTCTCTCTTTCTGCTCTCTATAAATGCCAAATTTACTTCTCTTTCATGAGAAGTAAATTTCTCCAGTGCAAGCGTACGTTCTGTCTTTAGGCTGATATCCAACTCTGGCTACTTTGTTCACATTTGAATAAAGAACATGCAAATGGGACTAGATTTCAAATATGGTTTAAAATTAAAGCTTCTTTTTTTTTTTCCTTTCGGAAGAAACTTAGCAGATACGAAATATGTCTAAACTTACTATCTCGTGTGGAAAAGGCACCAGCCTGTTGTGCAGTGAATAGGAGCCCTCGGGGCCACTCCTTTCCCCACCCCAGGGCCTCCCCTCTGCTCCGACTGTCCCCCACTGGACCCCGAGGATCTGCAGGGGCAGAGATGCGTCTGTCTGGCTCCTTGACTGTGGGGAAGTGCGGGGGGAGGACCGGCACCCTGCTGCCTTCTCCTGTTCCCCTCCTCCTCCTCCTCCCTGGACAGCCCACAGTGCAGTTCTCTGCCCAGCGGTTGGTTCATTGATCCTCCAGGTGGAAGCACAAACTGGACCCTGAGCACCGTCCCCAGGACCCGAGTGCAGGTTGACCTGTCCAATATTGATAGAAATACCAGTGAGCTTCTACACTGTGACTCTGCACATCTCCCTTCCCAGCAGGGACGTTAAGTGATGCTCAATCCGTGCGCGAGAAGGATGCGGGTTGCTTTCCCTTTGTTTGCGCCGAGGCCCCGGTCGTGTCTCTGTGTGCGGCCACCTGCGGGCTCTGCACTTACGGAGCAGAAATCCTCACACTCTAACTCAGTCCTGTCGATCCAGAACTCTCTAGAAACTGTTGTGAATGAATATTTCCATGTTGTCAAGAGTGAAAAGTCTGGAAAACTGGGCTATGCAAAACCATTTTAGCTGCGGGAGCTGTAGGTGCTGGTCACAGAGGCCAAACCACTGAATGTAGTGGAAACATGAAATGGAACAATTCACACATCTCAAAGTGACGACGCTCACGTTGTCGGTCTTACAATGATAGTAATTATTTTATTCTGTTCACACGAAGTGCACTCACAGTTTCAAATATCAGGTACGCTTCCTTGCCCCACATCTGAGTATACAAACAAGGAATGAACTCATTCTCTTACAACAGTCTCCCATCGGATGATACTCTTTGCAGAGCACAGAGGGGCGAGGTTGGGAACAGGCAGCTTTTGCTTCCACAAGGGGCTGAAAGAGAACATCCCGGCACTGCGCCTCTTCGGGCAACCTTGCCCTCTTAGCAGAAAATACAGCAAGTAGATGCGGCAGCTGTCCAGCAGGGACCGCATAATGGCGGAGTGTGGTCCCCCACGAGGTTTTGGAGGAGCCAAGGACTGTGCTGGTAGGGAGATCTCTGAGGGACCAAAGGGACCAGGCACCCAGCAGCCCCCTGTGCCCTGCCCAGGTCACTCTCCCCACCCACCGAGGCACTCACCGGCCGACTCTCCCTCCAGCTTTCAAAGCAGCAGCAGGCAGCCAAGCCGGTCATCCGCAGGAGGAAGGAGATGATGGAGACAGTGACAGATGGCCAGGACAATAAATGTGATCTTCTAGAGACGGACCGTGGCCTGTAGCAGGGTCCAGGCAGGAGTGCAGGCAAACCAGCAGGTCTGCGGGGGCTCAGACGGCCACGTGCCCCTGGCCCGCCACACCTGGAGAGACCCTTCCTGAGTGTGGGTCACTCAGAAAGATGCCACGGGGAGGGCCTGTGGAGAAAGAGCCCCCCCCCGACCCCCTCCCAGTCACTGAATTAAAACCATAGGATGTTTTAGTGAAGAGCTGGCTGCCAAAATTTGGCCACGCCCCTTCAAAGAGTTTGCACTTTGAATTTGGGTGAAAAACGTTTAGATGCCCCTTAACATTTCCTTCTGAATCATCAGGAAGGAACTTCTTTCCCCTGGGAGGGCAGGTTGTTCTGGGGGCACCACAATTTTTACTTCTGATTTTGCCCCCGAGGTTAAAACAATGTTGTGATAGTTAAGATTAAAAGAGAGAACTAGCAGCCTGTGAAAAAAAATAGATTTACCTGAACATTTGAAGTCACGAAGGGGGCCGCTACGTCCCTCATCCCTCCTGAAAGGGTTTCCCAATCCCCGCTTTTGTCAAGGCAGGATTTCCCTGCAACCTTTGAAACGGCTCTCGCTAACACCCGAAGCAAAATTAAGTGCAAGTACTCCTTTAATCTTAGAAAAAGTCTCCTTGTTAGGACTCAACTTTGTTCTTTCTCTGCTGTCATTAATTTTCCCCTTGAACATGCTTTTTCCCTCTGACAAAATAATGATTTTATTTGAGCCGCTGATGATTATCTGGCTGTATCAGACTTGAAAACTGTAATTTGAAAAAGGCGAGTCCTCCGCTGTCTTGAGGGCCCAGGCTGCCTTCTTCTTCTCGGAGACAGATATTACCGGGCTTCTTTCAAATGTAAGCTGACATTCTTTGTCCGGGGATTTGAAATCCTGTAGAATATTAAAGCCCGTCTTTATCTTTAAAATATACTTTAAAATCTGTTCTCTGTGGGGCTGTTTTAGTCCCTGGACGGTTCTAAGTGACATTAAACAGCAAGTGAATTAGACTCAGCGTGAATCACTAAATGGAAATGTACGTTTTAAAAAATAATTGATTCAGGTGGGTTCGGGGAGCCTGGATCCCAGGCCCTGTCCGCCTGGACCGTGTCACCTTGAGCAGGTTGTGTAGCCCTGCAGCCCTACAAGCCCGGTGTCCTTGACTGAGAAAACGGTCTCTGTCTGAACCACCCCACTGAGAACCGCGCAGGAATTAACCCCGACATCGTGACTTCCAGGCCTGGGGATTGCTCTGTAACTGCTGCACGATGGCGGGGGGTGGTGGGGAAACCGGGGAGTGAAAAACGAAAGCCAGGTAGCCGGTACTCTCAACGTGGAGCTTGGAAATAAAAAACGTAAACAATAGTAGCAGCCAAGAGCGTTGACGACGCCGTCTGGAAAGGGCAGGTGCCACTCTCTGCAGCCTGACACCGGGACGTGGCGGCCCCACCTGCTCCCGCCTGGGTGACCCTCCTTCCCCCGGGGTCTCTCTGCCCCCTGCCCCTCTCTGGGGTCCTGCGCTATCCTTCCCTTCACGCCTTTGACTCAGGGGATGCCGTGCTGGGATGTTTCTGGCCCACAAATGAACGTCTTTCTCCTCGTGGCAGTCAGGCCACGGCTCAGCTCAGATACCCGTGGCCACCGTGTGGTGCAAAACACTTCCCTGGGATGAGATGTCGCCAGGATCCCAAAGGCTCCGTGCAGCCCAGCGCCTTTGAGGGAAAGGGCTTTGCTCCTCTCCCAGCGTGGGTTCCTCGCCTTTTCCAAGGAACCGTGATGCGGGGTCAGGCAGGAGGCCCCGAGGGCAGAGCGGGCTGCTGCTATCCAGGAGGCCACGCTCTGTGCCCTGTCCTCCTGCCACTGCCACGGCCACCCTCGGTCGGCGCCCTCGGTGCCTGCTCCTTGTCCCTCTGGCACCAAGTCAGGGCACGAACCATCCTATTTCGATGTGTGCAGCTTTTGTATTTCTGTTCAGATCGTTGGTCCAAATTTTCCTGGCTGTACTTTCCCACTAAGAGCAACACTTGGGAATTTCCAGACTGCAGGAGCACGTCCTGACCCAGGGATCCCAGTCTGAGCTGTCCCCATGCGTGAGACTCCAGCCCCGTCAGCTCTTCTGGGGACCGGCCCGTGGCTCTCGGGAGGCCAGTTCTCCAGCCTGAGGACGGTGGAAGGCAGGGGGACCACACAAGCGCCGCGGTCAGGCTGCCATCCGGGCTCTGCAGCACCGGGTCAGGGCCAAGTCTCAGGACTGGGAGGAAGAGCCTGAGTCAGAGGCACAGCCGGCAGGTCTGTGGGCAGTGAAGGCACCCACGGTTCCAACCCGGTGACTTCGCCCCAGGGCACCTCGGCACAGGGGGAGACAGTCTTCCTTGTCACAACTGGTGGGCAGTACTGCCACTTGGCGGGCGCAGGCCAGGGTGCTGCTGAACAACCTGCAATGCACGGAACAGCCCCTCCCACAGAGCACGCCTGGCCCTGCATGTCCACAGCGCGGGCTGCGCCACGCCGGGTGCCAGGGGCAGGGGCAGCACTCTGGGGCCTGCCCGAGTTCCGCTCGCACCCTGCCCTGGCTCTCGGGATCCTGAAAAGTCAGCTGACCTCCTGAAGCCTCAACGTCCTCCTCTGTCAACTAGAGACAATGACAACAGCGCCCACCTGGCCAAGCCGTGGCTATTCGTGTGACACACCCGCCCACGCTAACAGTGCAAGCGAGGTCTGCCGTCAGCCCTACTGCATGTGATTTTGCACACCAGAAACACCCAAGCCTCACCAATGTCTTGTCTAGCGACGAGACAAGAAGGAAAAAATACGTCGACACTGTGTTTTTGATCGTGTCTAGGATGCGTCTAGATCCAACAACAACAAGCAAAAGCAGTACAACAAATAAAAATATAGACATGCTCTCCGCGGGCATCCTCTTGCCTCTGACAGGTTCCTGTCCATGTACCTGTGGAAGAAGACCCTCTGCAGGTGGGGTTGGCGCGTGTTTACGTGCGCCTGAGCGGCAGTCGGCCTACACGGCAGTCGGCCTGCACTTGGCCCTTAGGCGGAGAAGCAGCGCTGGGCCCCTGCCCGGTCGAGCCTGTACTCGCACTGCCCAGAGGTCTGCGCTGCCCGACTCGTCCTCCGGGGTCAGAGGGGTGAAGAGAGTAAAAGGCCCAGCTCAGGACGTGTTCACGTCTGAAGTTGCTGTCGGCGAAATCATACCTAATAAACATGAACATATCTGCAGAGAATGCGGGCTCTATGGGATTTTCATTTTCTTTCTGTTAAACAATGCAATGTGCTGTTTTAATTTCAAATTAAATGTTTCTTTCTTTTTGATCATGGTTTTGTCTTGTGTGCCAAAGGGAACACCACCCACACACACATATTTTTACAACATTACTCTTACCCCGGTAGTAACTCAATTAATTAGAGAGATTAGAATCTCATCTAATTGCATACTTTGCGAGCATAAACTCGCTAGAGTCGTCTGATGTGAAATAAAACCCACAGAATCTTTAAATGAAATCAAAGGTAAGAACAAGCATTATATGCATTTGTACATGGAAACGACTTTGTTACAGTAAAGAATCACTAACATACATGGTCTTAAAGATCAGAAGAGCCCTTTCTTTATAATTCCATTCCTACCTCTGCACCACACCACGTTTTTCTCAGTCGTGAACCTTGGACTCTCACCCAAACGCAGGGTGCTTGGAGAGTCCAGCTTCACGTAATGACTAACATAACAATCTGTTTTGCGATATTTCTGCTCTATATTTGTGATATTTAACATAAAGCCCCCGGTAAAATGCCACTCCCACGGCCCACGGTAATCGAGATCTTTCATAGACAGCTTGAGAATGTGGAAAGAATGTCTTTGAACATTTTCAAAGAGGTGCTGCATTTTTAATGTGGAGATGAACTTGCAGTTGTACAATAAAGAGGAAAAAAGGCATTTATCAAACCTCTCATAGTGTAGATTTCTATCTGTGGTGCTCACTCGCGGTGGCCCTGGCACTTACTTGGAGTCCCTGGGGACGGCAGCTGGCAGGGACCACCTCACCTGGATGTTCTTCCGGAGAAAAAAGTCACCTTTTCATTGACCTTCATTATCCAAACCCTCTCTCTTTCCAAATCCAACAGCCAAGGGCTAGTTCCATCTCATTATGCATGCAGGAAATGATCTTAAAAGAAACTTCAAAAACAGCGAGAGCACAAATAGCAACCAAAATTAACGCGTGGAGCCAACCCTGGACTTCTCCCCACCAGCAGCGGGTGGAAGGGTGGAACGGCTGGGCCGGCTGGGGACTTGCCCCTCCTTGCAGTCGCCCCAAAGGACCAGGTCCTGGGCTGAGGCACCTGGACGGGCCCTGCTGACTTACGTAATCCACAGTGAGACCGTCCAAGAATTGTACCCAATCTAGCTTGTTCTTGTAAAGGGCCCCCAGAGAGTATTACTTATACCTCTTCTGGCCCCACCTGTGGCCCCCTTTCCTCTTAATTTTGCAGTAGCCCCAATTCATCTACAAAGGTGTCCAAGCCCTCAGACGAGTGTTTCGTAGCTATGTCCTATTTTTGTTTATTTTGGTGTCGCGCTCATTCTCACTTAAGAAGGATAAAATGTTCACCTGGATCAACTTCTGAAAAGCTAGTATCATTTTCCTTTGACTTAGAAGCAAGCTGGTGTCTGAGCAGAGCAAGGAGACGGGATTAGCTGCCGTCTACGCAGCTCCGATGCCCAGGTGGAAACCGTGTCCTCTCAGGCCAGGGCATTGTGCGGTGTCTCTTCTTGGAGGATGGAAAATGTTGCGGATGCCTGAAGTGTTGTTATGTCAGTTTATTTGGTTCAATTCTGGAATCATCTCTTAGGAAATGCAGCCTGTGAAAGTAACTGGAAATGCCAGGTGGGTGTATGCACATGTACGTTGCCGTGTAACTCGTAACCGTAGAAACGCGAACAGGCCTGCCTGTGAGGAAAACAACCAAGACAGTGTGTCTTGTCTATGTAACGAAATGCTACATAATGGCAAGCAGATTTCTCGTATTATGAACATTTACAAAATTAGATTTTTTAAAAAAATGACGTAATGATCTCAAACTTATAAAAGAAAACAAACATCTCTATATACATAAAGACTGAATATAAAACCATCTTCACGTGTTTAAATAAATCAAGAAAGTGAGGTTATGGGTTATTTTTACTTTTCTTTTAAAAAATATATATTTTTAACTTTATTTTATTTTATTTTTACTTCTGCATATTATGGAGGTACGAATGTTTAGGTTACGTATTTTTCTCAATTGTACAAATTGCTGCAAGGGTTGCTTTCATAACCAAAACACTTAAAATCCTATATTTAAGTACAATTAATTGCCAGGAAAATGCTCCTGGTAGATTGTAAACTGAAAAAGCAGCTGTGCATGTACCGGACCGTCTCTCCTGGTGACAGAGAAACCGGAAACTGTCTCTGCCTGTGAGCTCAGGCTGCCGTAACACGGTGCTCTAAGCTGCGGCTTAAACCACAGATTTATCTTCCCACAGTTCTGCAGGCTGGAAGGTCAAGATCAGGGTGGCTGCGTGGCCGGGGTTTGGGCAGGGCCTGCTTCCGGCTGTGGCCACTGCGCTCTTTCCCCCGAGGCAGAGAGTGAGCTCCCTGGCGTCTCTGATACAAGGGCACGGATGCCACGGCGGAGGCCCAAGCCCAGGACTGCATTGGAACCAAACTATCTCCCAGAGGCTCCTCCAAATACCGTCCCCTGGGGGTCTAGGGCTTCACAAGACTCTGGGGGACACAGTTCAGTCCATAGCACACGGAGAAGCCCCGTGATCACAGGCGGGTCACATGGAGTGCCCGTCCTGCAATGGGACACGGCACAGACAGTTCTGGAAGGAGACCTGTGGCGTGGAAGTGCACCTGCACACATTCGTGAAGAAAGGAAGTCACCAAATGCCAGTCCGCCATCCTGTCCCACTCGCTTCTCTTCTTGAGGTGACCAACTCTGAATTTCAGACTTGGGTTTGATCGGGGTCTGGGGAGCGTGGGAGCTGGCGGCGAAGCCTCGGGGTGAGTGGGATTCCTGGGGTGGTCTCGGGACCCTTCCTCACAGGGAGATGCCGGTGCTGAGAGGACGGTGTAGGCGACTGATGTGCGTCGTCACTCGTATTAGGAAAAGAACCAGTCTGAGAAATCGCTCACTTCCTACCTAGAACATCGGAGTGGGAGGATCTAGAAGTTAGGCAGGAAGGAAACCTCCCTGGGGAGCCAGGGCGTCTCGGAGGCCACTTCACAACACCACAAGGGCCTTCAGGATGTTTAACAACCCCGCACGGGGACACTCAGCCCGGCACCAGCGTTCGAGCATCTGGGCTTCTCCGCGCATCAGCGCCGAAGTCGCTGCAGCGAGGAAGCTCGCACTTCTCCCTCCAATTAAAGGATTAATTGTGTTCTCCAAATACGATATGGGAATCGCGGGCATAATGGCTGCTTCCTGGTGGTATACGGCACTTAATGTGCTGGCAGATAAAACAGTCCCTGCATTAAAAGGAATTATTGTATTTGTCATAAATTCCTCTGAGAATAATTCTGCTTCAGCTCCGGGCTGGCGGGAGGGCGTCTTTGAAGCGAAACATGAAGGATTACATGAAGGTGGAAGGTCAGGGCGCCGCACCTGACAGGTGTGTGCCTGGTCCCAGGCCAGGTAACTTACCAAGACTCCCCTGGGGCACATTCACATTTGGAAATCGAGCTGACATCCAGGGAAATCAAAGTGCCTGCCAGAGCTGACGGCTCTATATTTGGAAATAAGTTAAAATGCGGGACCCGGGTTCCAAGGACAAGCCCGGTGAGTCGAGCTGGGCCCGACCGCGGCTGGCTCGCATCTGCAGGAGCTGTGCGGAGACCCGGCGGGTCCTCTGGCCCCCGCCCCCTGCAAGGCCCCACCGCAGCAGGGCGGGACGCGGACTCGGTGGGGGACGCTCTGCTGTGCCACCTCTTGGCCTCCGCCAGGCACGGTGCCCACTCGAAGGACCGGATGACCCGAGATGACACAGATTTATGGGGGGAGGGAGAAGACACGGGGGAGACAAAGAAAGAGAGATGCATGTTTATTGGGCAGAATTGGTAAAAATGGAACTTGAAGCTGCAGAACATAAAACCCGGAGGACGTGGCAAGGACTGCAGTCATGTTTCTGTTTTTCTGCAGAACTGAGATTCGAGGTTCTCACTTGCAATGAGAGAAGTCCATAGCTCTTCCCACAGCAGTTAGGCCCTCTCCTCCGCATGTCATTATTAGGATTATTTGATGGCGGAGGAGGGTGTAGCTGGCCCTGTCCAGCACAGAGGGTGAGCGCAGCCTCACCCGTGGCAGAGCTGCCTTCCTCCCCCACTGCCCGGGGAGTGCGGCCCGACTGAGGGTCCCCGGGTCCCCATCTGGGCTCCAGCTTCTCTCCTGCTCCAGGCGTCCCCGTCACTGGGTACTCGAGGCCTCCAGCCCCTCAGGCACCTGTGGGGTCAGGGGTAGAGGAACAACAACAGCTGTTGTTTCGTGCCTGACATGAGCAACAACTGGGTTTTGGGTTTGGGATTTTGGTTTTGGTTATTATTTTTAACTCTGCTCTTGTGTGGAAATGATTCGCTGTGTGTGCAGAAACCTCTGGCTGGCGTCTGTCTTTTCTAGAATGGCCATTTCATGGGTAAAGAAGTTTCTTTTCCTGATCATGATGTCTTATTAGCACAGACGCTCTTTCCAAGATTGTAAATCTGGCGTCCCACAAGGCCGGCTCCTCTGACAGAGGGTCCCAGGACCCCTGGGGATAAAGAGGGAGCATCCTGGCCCCTCCTCCTGGGCTGTGTCTTGGTCTGGCCCAGCCCTGCTGGCCTGGTGCAGTCAGGTTGGGAGGTCCATATGTGGTATTATTAAAATCACTCAAAAATACTAATTGAGTGAGCGAATTGTCTGCCCCTTCCTGGTCTTGGCATCCCACTTAGAGGCTCTCAGGAAGGTGGCGAGGCAAGGCCCTGGGCCCCAGCCCCACATATGCCAGCCAAGGGCCGCCCCCACCTCCCGTGGGCCCTCATGAGACGGAAGACTCCTCCTCCCCTGAGCAAAGCTCCGGAATGCAACAAGTGGGCAGCTGGAACTTTGCTCTCCCAGGACACACGTCCCCACGAGAGATGGAGGTCGCTCGGGGAGCCCATCACGCTGCACAAACGACTGTCGTAGGGCCCCCTCCAGCTGAGGCTGGCTCTGTGGTCTCCCAGGTGGCCACACTGGGCTCCCCACGTGGTAGAGTGCTTGGGTTTCAGGGAATTCTTGTCACCTGGCTTTTCTGGGCTTTGGAAGATCCTGCCCACCTTGCCGTCCACCCAGATGTGTGTCAGTTTGGGGTTTGTAACTACCAGGTTTGACAGGAGGCACTTTCTGAATGAGCCATTTGTCTGGGCCCAGAAGTGATGCCTTCATGGAGACACGAGTGTCATGCCCTGGGACACAGATGTCCCTTTGAAAGCAGGAATAGGGGGCAGAACCCCCACGTGAGGAATGTGAAGGCAGCAATGTCACCTTCCCGATGGGGCTGACGTTTCTCCGTATCCTGCTACTAAAGCAAAGCTGCACTTTGTGGTTTGTCTGGTTAAACATCTTCTTTAAGTCTCATTACATGGTGGAGTAACATGCTTTTCATTTCTAAGATGTGATTAAACTCACATTCATTCTTGATTGAGGTTTGGAATCTTTTATTTAGCAAAAAAAAAGTCTACTTCAGAAGGGAGCAGCGTAGCGCCGTGGTGCTCGGTGAGACCATTCCATCTAATCCTGCCTCCACACTCTCTCCAGGGGTGATTTCAATTAAATTTGTTCAAAATTTATCAGTTTCCTGCATGTTGGCATAAATGATTCAGGACCACTTACACGTTCACTGAGTGAAATGTATTGGAGGGCACACGTTATTGTTACAACTTTTCACAGTTTCTTCATAAGTTCACCTAATAAGAGTTTCTATTATTTAAAACCCTTGTCCTCCACATTAAATGGCCATGTTGTTCCTACAGCAATAGAATCTAGTTACCTATGCAAATTTTTGGAACACTCCTGAGTTACAAAAGCTGCCCTTTTCTCTAGGGGCTGTTCCTGCCATCCTGTCTTGCAGGACATAAAATATGACATTTATTCTCCTAAAAAATCAGCAGGAATTGAGTCTCTAGACACTGAGACTACTACAGGAAGGAAGAGGGAGCGTGTGTGATGAATTTCAGGTGATTGACTCAGACATCAGAAATTAAAGAAATTTACTTGGGAGCGGGGTCAGAGGATGCTGTAAGAGGTTGACTTTACGTAACACCGAGAAAATATATGTGGGCTGAGAAGACCAACAACGCAGAGTGTATAATTCCCTTGAGATAACACTGATACGTGGGTGGGTACTTAGGCTGCCATAAACCATAGCCTTATCAGTCTAAAATAATTCACTGGGCACTTTTATGTCCCCAAGAATTTATCTGCAGAAACCCATCAGGCAAGGGTGCACTAACCTGAATTCTCTGTTTGTATATTGGCTGCACAGGAAGTATTTTTTATTTGCTTTTTCCCTTGCAGAATTATATTAGAGTTAGAACTTTATGCATCTTAGATGTTCTCTATTTACAGAACCAAAGGACAAGGTTGATATGAAAATGAATGTCTCCCTATCATAACATACAAAAAGTGCCTCATCATCCAAATTTCTATTTAGCTGGACACTAGATTTCACAAGGAGGAAATAAATTGACCCCGAGCTCATAATTAGGACTTTTAATAGGCATGAAATGGTTTTCATGAGTTCTTTCCCTTTTAGGACTTGACGCCTTATGAATTCTTCAAATTGAAAAATTTACATGAATAGTGTCCATCTTTGCCTACACAGGAGGAAAAATGAGAGAGTTGGTTAGAGAAAAACTATGGACAGTTTCTCCAAGTTTTAGTCTTTATTTTAGAGACAGAGGTAGAATTATTCCATCTCCAGTCCATCTAAACTATTGTTATAGAGTAATTTTCTGAGAAGCAAGTCTGGACAAAACATGTTTTCCTGAATTCTAGATCCAACCACTTAACCTCACCACAGTGAAATCTATCAAGACACCTCAAAACTGAAGCTCCTTACTGAGTTTAATCGATGTATTGCTTCGTCTGGGACAAGGATTCTATCATTCACTCCATCCGACTGCCAATTTCTGAATGAAAACATCTTATTCCCTGCTCTGTAGTTCTTTCTCTGAGTCAGGGATCCTGTGGGGGCATCCCAAGATACACAGCTGTAGGCATCTCTGCGGACTTGCTCTTGGAGTCTTGGATTTTTTCAGCTCCTGAGATCATGTTGTCCACAAAAAGGGAATGTTATGAACCTCTGCTCCACCAGTGGAGGGTCCAAATTATGGAATGTCACAGCCTGGAGGCCATGGTGCCAGGGCAGGTTTATTTCCAGTTAATTAACCCTCCCCACCATAACTTCTCAATGAAACATTGTTGGAACTTTAGTTGGAAATCATTTGGCACATTGGAGGACTCCACCATGCATTACAGAAATTGCATTATTCCTGGTGTTTGTTAACAAAATGCAGGTAGTGATTCCAGTCATTGTGACAGCAAAAAAAAAAAAAATGCTCCCATACCATCCAAATAGCTCTTAGTAGCAGAGGAGAGAACCACCGCCTCCAGCAGCAACAGCAACACAGAAATCTTGAAAAGACCCTGAGCAAAAAGGTCACACCAACTGCAAAAATACAAAGATGATGAGAGCAGTGGCTGACCTCTCAGTGGGAATGGTGGATGCTGCAGTGTGCCGTATGATGGACTGAAAATCCTGCAGGAAACAACTGCCAAACTGGAATTCTATGCTGTGGACATAACTTTAAACATCAAGTCAGGAAAGAGGACATCAGTGAAAATAGCAAAATGAGGCCCTCTGAAAATTTTCTCATTCATAAAACTAAGGAGAACACTGCACGAGATTGGTTAGAATTGATTTTTTCAAAACTTTGGAAATTAACCAAAGGTGCATAGCAATCCAAAGAGTGTTTATTCAAGAAAAACAGCTGAACCTCAGTAAGCAAGAGCTTTGTGCATTTTAATTTCCACAATTCCCATTCCCTCTTTGCCCTGTCATTAGCTGACCAACAAACGAACCGAGGAGAGATTTCAGTGGCCACACAGGATGAATACAGACTTTAAAAAATTAGTTAAGAAAAGTAAATTAACAAACAAAATGTTAAATAGCAACAATATAAAATTTTGTAGGTGAGGAAGATTCAATCTTTAAAGTTGTCACATTATGTAATTTAAAATGTCCAATATTTTAGAACAACAGCAACGACAATAAGACACGACACATGAAAAGAGAAAAAAGAAGCATGGCTCAGACATGAAGGAAAAAAGAGCAGTAAATAGAAACTGTCCTTGAGGAATCCAGATGTGCAACATAATAGACAAAGCATTTTCAAAATCTATTTTAATGTGTTCAAAGAACTAAAGGAAGCTATGTCTACATAACTAAAGGATAGCATGAGAATCATATCTACCAAATAGATAATATATTTAAAGAGAGGTATAAATGACAAAACAATAGATATTTTGGAGTTGAAAAGTAAAATGACTGAAATGAAAATTTTACTAGAGTGCCAACAGCAGATTTGAAGAGGGAATCCATGAATTTGAAGAAAGGTCCTTTGAGATTATCCAATATGAGAAAGATAAAGGAAAAAATGTGAAGAGAAATAAAAAGAGCCTCAGAGACCTGTGGGCACCACCCAGGGCACTGACATGTGCGCAGTTGTACTTGTGGAAGGAGAGGAGAGAGAGGGAAAGGAGAAAAAATTATGTGAAGAAATAATGGCCCCAAATTTCCCATTTCAAGGAAATACTTTAATCTAAATGTCCAAGAAACTCAACAAGATTCCATGCAGGATAAACTCAATGAGATCTACAGTAAGACACATTATAATCAAATTGTTTAGAGACAAAGACAAAGAGTTTCTGCTTTCAGCAGCAAGAAAGAAGCAGCTAAATCGTGTGTAAGGGACTATCAGTAAGAATAACAGCTGATTTCTTATCAGAAACCATGGAGGCTAGAAGGCAGTGGGATGAAATATTCAAAAGACTGTCAACCAGGATTTCTACATCCTGAAGAACTGTTATTCAAAAGTGAAAAAGAAATAATAAAAAATTTTAAAAAGCATGAAGAAGTGTTATTTGTGGCAAATTTGTTCTATAAGAAATACTAATAGTAGTCTTTGGGATGAATTGTAGGTCTATTAGACAATAAGCTAAATCTACGAAGGAAGGAAATGACTGAATGTATCTGAATATATATGACCGAATGTTTGTGTCCTCCCAAGATGTACATGTTGAACGCCTAACCCCAAATAAGGCGGTATTAGGTGATGATGGTGAAGCTCTCAGAAATGGGGTTGGTACCCTTTATAAGGAACTCCAGAGAGCTGTCCTTCCCTTGTTCTTTTATGTGAGGATATGACTCAGAAGATGGCAATCTACGGTCTGGAAGAGGGCGCTCTCCAAAACCTGACTGTGCTAGCACCCTGAGTTTGTACTTCCAGCCTCCAGAACTGTGGCATACAGGTGTCTGTGTGTTTTTTAATAAGCCACTCAGCCTATGGAACTTTCTTAGAGCAACCTGAACTGAGTGTGACAGTTTGTAACTCCATTTTTCTATTTCATATAAACAAAACTGCCTAAAGCAAAAAATTAAAAATCTGCTTTGGTAGGTATGCAGTGCATAAAGTTGTAATTTGTTATACATGAATGTGTATGTATAAAGATGCCGTTTATAACAGGACAAAGGAGGGGGAGAGAAGAATGGAGCCATAATAGAAGCAAAGTTTTTAGTTGCTATTGTGGTTAGACTGGTATTAAAACAAATGAAATTGTTATGAATTAATATGTTAACTATAATTTAGGTAAAACACAAAAAAGAAAGAAAGAACTGGAAATATATGGTAAAAGAAATTAGGAGGGTATTAAATGCCCACTTAACACGAAAGAAGCAGTAAAGGAAGAAGAGAGAAATGAAAAGGCACAAGAAATAATAGAAAGAAATGGAAAAATGGTGGGTGTAAGTCCTGCCTTATTAGTAATTATTTTAACAGTACATGGATAAACCCTCTAATCAAAAGGCAGAGATTGGAAGAATGAGTTTTTAAAAATTGACAGATCACTTTCCAATCCTTTTATAGACTAAGTTTCAGCATATACAAAAGAAAGTGAGAGAGCTTAAAGGAGAAATAGGGAACTTCAAAATGGTATTTGTAGAATGTGCCACATTTCACAGCAGTTGATGGAACAAGCAGCAAAGAGCAGCAGAGAATAAGATTTGAATGAGGCGATTAACAAACACTCCCCAAACAACACACACACAACCTGTTCCTAGTAACAGAAAAATATGCCGTCTTTTGAGGGTCCATGTAACACTTACAAAAATTGGCTGCATGTTGGGCCACAAAACAAGATTCAGCGAACTTCAAAGACCTGAAATAATTCCCAGTACCTAGTCCGACTTCAGTGAAAGCAAACCAGAAACCAAAAACGAGAAGAAGAAACTGGAAAATGCCCATATACTTTAACATTCGGCAACATACTCCTAAATAACTGATATGTCAAGGGATAAATCACAACGCCAACTAAAATATTTTGAACTAAATAAAAATAAAAATGCTGTATCAAAATCTGAGTAATTCATCTAAAGTGTCGTCTACAGAAAAGGAATGGCATTTATTGTATTTTTCACAATTTGTGTATCAAGAAATTAGGAAAAAATTAGGGCATAATAAAAATATGAGCTGAAATAATGAAATGCAAACTACTAATACGATAGAAACATTATTAAAACTAAAAGTTGGTTTAACCAAACTAAAATAATTAACAGACACTTAGCAAACAGACCACAAGGGGGACAGGAGAGACAGGAAGGAGGAGGCAGCCCCAGCGCCGGCGGTGAAATGTGGTACCACCACAGAAGCCACAGACTCTCCAGGGTAGTGGGACTGAATTGAAAACCATGTAAGGCACTGAATTTCAAAATTTAAATGAGACAGTTAATTTACTAGAAAAGCATAACTTTCTAAAAGTGACCCAAGAAAAAACAGAACAATGTAATAGTCCTGAATTTACTATGGAATTAAATACATAATTAAAAACTTTCTGGCAAAGAACTCTCGGGCCCAGATAGCCTTATCTATAAATCCATCAACATAAAAAATTAAGAGAATGCCACAAAGAAGTTTAGTTTATTTCAAGAACATAAGATTGACTTTAACATATGAAAGTCAACCAATGCATCCCACCTCTTAAACGAAAGCAAGGGAAAAAATGCGTCCCATTTCACAAGGCGTAAAGATCGCGCGTGAAAAGTTTAACATCTGCTTGACACAAACTCCGGCAATAAGATATAGAAGGAAACATCTTTAAACCCACAAATGGTATAAAAAATTACCCTACAGGTTACATCACGTGTAAAGGTAAAATACTAAAATCTTTCTCCTGACCTGGGAAAGGCCCGAGACCCACCCTGGGGGCCTTGACCCTGAAGTGTCGCCCACCCCTGCAGCCTCTGCCCGTGTCACGCCGAGTACAGCCCGGGGACCACCGGCCCCAGCCCCTGACCTGCCGGCGAGGCCCCCGGAGCGGCCAGAGGAGCCCTGAGCACGTGGGCCAGCTCCCAGGGAGCCGCGGGGACCGAGTCACGACCTCCACGCCCATGTCCTCAGTTTCCTCCTTGGCACACGCTACCCCTGAGGGCCTCGTGCTTTCGTGGGTGACTTTGTTAGAAAAGTCTTCTAATGGGAGACACATTCGCCTTCCTGACTTCCTGAAACGTCCGTCCCCTGCCCTTGTTCTCGTTTCTGGACCGACTCAGGATGTGCCTGTTTTTCTTCCTTCTCCACCAGAGCTGCCCAAATGCGCAGACCGTCTAAATTCACCCTGACGTTGGCCGTTAAGGTGGGCGGGGGGTGGAGCAGCGAGTCGAGTTTTCGTGTCCAGGCCTGTCATGTTCCCGTAAATTTTAACCTTCTCCAAGTGATTTGTGTTTGTGCTTAGTTCTCAGTGACGAGAAGATTCCTGAAACCTGCTTTCCTTTGCATTCCTTTCACTCCGTGATGTCGGTGCGGATAGAACATCCAAAACATTTCCGGGCAACTTGCTCCACGAACAATCAAGTGACATGGCAGCCAGGCCATTACTCAGCAGCTCGCCATTAAAGTTTGATAGCTGCGTCTTCAATTATTGAGGAGGGAAGGCTGAGACCCAGCTGTGTGCCCCAGTTCCTGCAGAAGGGAGGCCGCGGCCCCGGCTACGGAGCGTGAGGTCGCTCAGCCACCTCTCAGGGACTCGGGTTCTGAGGCAGAAAAGGACAACGCGCCTCAGTTCCTCGGGCTGACGGCAAAGGCAGACACGTGAGCTGCGCCTTCCGAGTGAGACGCAAAAGGAAAACGCCTGCTGATCAGCTTTCGCTTTAGTGACCGTCAGGGAAAACGTCTCTTTTAAACTCTTTGGTGGGTTCCGTTCTGAAGACAGATGTTCCCATTAGCCCCAAGTGTCATCCGCAGGGAACGCGTGAGTTGGCTGACAACAGCATCCGAATGTCCCCGGCGACTGCCAGCTCCCGCCCCCACCCCGAGATGAAGCAAGCATTACTGCTTCCCCAGATGGACGCTGGTTTCCGAAATCCTCG
>NW_012153186.1:338602-360732 GCF_000956105.1 Propithecus coquereli | reverse complement strand
TTCACTCAAGTTGAAAAAGTAGCAAAACTTCTTCATGAAGCTAATTGGTTTTGCCCAACTGAAAACAACAAAAAGTTAAAAATGTTAACTTCACTGTTGAATTATCGACACACATCTGTCAGCCGAGCACACCGTGGTTGAAACCCTTCTCCAGCCCCCGTCCTGTGATGAAAATCCCTTTCTCTCTGGTCAGTTGTAAACTGGCTGTCGGCTGGGTGGCCCAGAGATGTGGCTGGTTAGTCATGAAGGTGGTGGTTACAAGACAGGAGAGATGACCGCCTGCGTGGGTCCCATAGCTGCCACCTGAGACGGGGCCGAGGAATCTGGGTGGCAGGTACCCATCTGTTCCGCTGCCCACGCGCAAAGCCACCCAAGTAAGTTGAAAGTAGAGGCGTTTCCGTGAGGCTGGCTCGTGCTGGTGGTGCAGAAGTCGGGGTGGGGACAGGTAGAACTGGGCACCAGCTCCTGGGGAGGTGGATGCTTCAGACCAAAGACTCTGTCGGAAGCCACTGCCGAGACAGGCGTGCAGCACCCACCCCGGGGAGAGCTGCTGCTGGCACCAGCAGGGCAGGGAGCATTGTGGCCTCATGCAGCCCAGACCAGGGCAGGACACAGACTGGCAGGAAGCAGGGGAGGGTCGGCCCTGCAGAGACAGCCCTTGTCTTCCCCAGGGTCAGGCTGGGTGAGGGCACTTTGTCCCTGCTCAGGACCAAGGCCGAAGGACCTGGTGGCCACCAGCTCTGCTCAGCAATCAGCCCTCGATGAAGCGGCAGCTGGGTGAGCTGGTGGCTTCTGGGACGGCTGGGGTGGCCCTCGAGGGAAGATGCTCATCTCCCCCACCTTCCACCCAGGTGCAAGGGGGCTGATGAGACTGGGGAGAAGCAACGTCTTGGAAAAAGAGAGGCTGGAGGAATGACGTGAGCTCTAGACAGAGGGTCACCTCTTGGAGAAGTGCCTGTCCTGACAGAGGGTGAGGGTGAGGACGTGACAGCCAGGCGGAAACTGTATGGCCGAGAGATGGGGTTGATGTGACGTGGGAGCACCCAGAGGGCAGGTGGGGGAGTCTGGATGCCCTGAACCCTCGCCGGGGACAGCCCTCCCCACAGGGCAGTGCCCCAGCCGTGCTGCAGGTATGTGTGGTGCTGGCACCAGGGCAGGTCTGGCCCCGGGACCCCAGGCAGGCCACATGCCTCGTAAGTCGTGAGGCGGTAAGCCCCACCTCGCAGCTGTTGGAGGATTGTGGAGTGATACTCCGGGTATTTTTGCCAGCACTGGGGCAGAGTAAATGCTCGACGACGCTGAGTCGATCTGTCCTCCCACGGGGCCAGGAACACAGGCAGGAGAGGCCGAGGGTCAGAGGGACCAGTGACCCACCCTCGGGCCTTCCCAGGCCAGCCTGGCTGTCCGGGACGTCGCCGGCTGGGATGCGAGTCCAGGGGAGAAGGCCAGCCGTGCCAGGAGCAGCCCGAAGTGGAAACTCCACATCTGTGGCTCCGTCCCACCCAAGGACGTCTCTAAGTGCCCTTGTCCGAGGTGCAGAATGGGAGAGGACGGGTGACTGGGGGGGGACAGGAGACAGAACTGCTTTGTCCTGGTGGCCCCTTTGCTCCTGCCCTCGGTGTCTGTGATGGTGGGATGTCGGGGAGCCACGTGCGTTTCACGTGAGTTTCACCTGTAGGAATGACGGGGTTAGATGAACTGCCCAAGAGCTCAGCCCTTCCTAAGCCCTCGTCCCGAAAATCCAGTTCAAAGGTGAGATGACGAGTGCAGCTTCACCGAGTGCCCGGTTCACCCTCTCGGCCATAACTCTCAGAGAGCTGCCCCACATGTTGACAGCGCATGCGTGCGCGAGTGCATGACTGTGCACACAAGTCATGAGTGTGTGTGCACACATGCCTCTGTGAGTGTGGGCACGTATGTACGGGCACATCTGTGTGTTTCTGTTATGTGATCAATTGTGCACGTTTGTGCCTGTTTGAGTGTGCAAATGTGTGTGTGCGCATTTGTGTTCATATGTGCTCGTTGGCATGTGCATGTACACATGCATTATATGTGTATGCGTGGAGACACGAGCGCCTTTGTGCATGTGTGTCAGCCTGAGTACATGTGCACACCTGAGTGGGAGGATGTGCACGGGCCCGTGTGTACACGTGTTTGTGTGCATGCTTGCACATGCATACATGCATGCTCCTGTGCCACATGCAAGTGCCTGCATGAACATATGTACACATGCATGTGTGTGCCTGCATTCTGGTGTGTGTGTGCATACGGTCCCATGCGCTGCTGGAGAGGCAGTTCTGCGCACAGCAAACGGTGATTGTCCTCATGTCTGATGGTTGACCGTGACCCTGCGTCTGCTGCAAACTGCCCTGTCCCTCGGCCACTGACTTGGCCCCTGAGCCTGGATTTCCTGTAAACTGGGGGTGCTGACACTGACCCGTCCTCTTGGGGTCACTCAGAGAAAGTGCCTCGAATGGAGAACGTGCTACGTATGTTAATTATTATTATTTTGACGAAATGCTTGAGTTTAATGACATAACCCTGTCTGGGCCTGCTCTCCTGCTTCGCTGCAACATGGGTGACAAATCACCTGCTGCCCCACTTAGGGAGAAGGAGTCTGAGACCACTGCTTTATCATGAATCCTCCTGCCCCTTTATTGAATTTGGGGAAGACTGGCTGCCCCTCCTCTGCCCTGTCCGACACCTACCGTGGCTATTCCCAGTAGCCACTAAACTCTGCATTTTTAAAACCCCGGTGAGATGAGACATAATTATGATGGGGTTGGAGTGTCCAGGGGAATGTGTATCACGCTGAGACGTGAACAGTGAAAATTAAATTTCCAGCCTCACTATAGCTTGGTTTGTTAGGTGAAATTAGTAATGAAAAAAAAAGATGAATAGAGATGTAATTCTTTCTAAAGAACAAATCTCTACTTTCATTCCTCTTTAATTATTTAAAAATATTTCAATGCCATTTGAAAAATTACCATACAATTTTAAAAATTCTATACATAGGTTTACATTTATGCAAGTTTGCCAGGATGTAAGAGCCATTTGGAATAGTCAACAACTAGGCTTTTTCTGAAGCATTTGTTTTTGAACATGTCTAGCCTAAACATGTCATTATAATTAGAGTTCAGCAATTTTATGACCAGAATTAGCTGTTGAGAAGGGTTGGCATCGTTGTTACTGTTGAGGAAAAGCCATCCCCCCCGAATTTGAAAGCTCTTCTGCAGTGAGGAGCTCGGAGCCCCTGAGGTCTAACTCAGGGGGTGTCGCTTCATGTCCCTTGTGAAGCAGGGGCCAGACCGGGGTGCTCTCTGGTTTAGTGTCAGCTCACACCTTCTGGAGGAGATGAGGGTAGGAGAAGCCTCAAAGTAAAGCAAATCTTTTCTGATTATAAACACACTTGAAAGAAGCTAGCTGTGGTTCCCGCTGGGCAGGTGGTCCTGGCCCATCTTGTCCAACCTGTTCCAGCTACGCCAAAGGAAAGCAGCGCCTCCCTGTCCCAGCAGCCCCGGGAACGTCGGTGAGAAGCCGTTTGTTCTCTAGGCATCTGCTAAACACACCGGTGCTGCACCGAGTCCTGGCAGGAGGAAGAGTCCAGTTGTGGACACGTTGTCTGTGATTTTGGGGGACAATCGCAGCAGCGGCTCACCTGGGTCCTGAGTTCTGAGCGTCTTCGTGGACGATGCTCCCACCCGCTCTCTTGTCAGGGGTCTCCAGAGCCAAGGTTTTCCTCGCTGTGCCACGGGCATGGCTCACTCTCCTCCCTCTGGGCTGGGCAGCGCCCTGGGCTGAGCCACCAGCCAGAATCCTGATGGCTGGGGAGGGAGCCAAGAAAACAGATCCCCCCACACCAGTGGGAAGCAGAGGGGAGTCCACAGGCAGGAGGGCTGGGAAGGATGAGGAGCGATGGTCTGGGTGGCAGGAGCCCCTGTGTGCCTCAACGAAGCACGCTGCCACCCAGATGGCCCTGCTCCTGCAGCCCGAGGGCGTCGGCCGGAGTGAGGGGATAGCAGAGCGATGGTTGGTGGAGGTTTCTCCCGCTACACGGAGCCAGAGTGTTGGGGGTGGTTGTTCCATAAATAGGTAATATTTGCTGTCACTTAGCGGATCGGTACAGATTTAGAGCTGGGTCCAGTACTTCACACCCAGAACTGGGGAGAAGGGGCTCTCCACGGTTATTCTGCAGAACTGTGGGAGGAGAATTTGGTAAGGATGGGAAAATTATGGTGCTATAGCTACAGTTTTTCATGGTCCCTTATTTTCCATCAGAAACATTTTTACTCTAGTAACCACTATGAACATGGATGGAATCATGCTCCCCCAAAATTCATGTGCCGGAGCCGTAACCCACAGTGGGAAGGGTTTGGAGCGGGGCCTTTGGGGGTGATTAGGGTTAGACGAGGTCATGATGCTGGAGCCCTCGTGATGTCATTAGGACCCCAGAGAGCTTGTGCACTCTCTTCCCTGTGAGGACACAGCAAGACGGAGGACATCTGCAAGTCCTCATCGGAACCTAACCCTGCTGGTCCCTGATCTGGGATCTCCAGCCCTCAGAACTGGGAGAAAACAGACTTCTGCTGTTGAAGGTCCTGTGCTAGGATATTTTGTTACGGCAGCCAAGCGGACTAGACAACTGCATTCTGATTTATTTACTCAAAAATGTTTCTATTGAATCACAAGAGTTTAATCGTTTGAATGTATTTTAGAACAGCGGTCCCCAACTTTTTGGCACCAGGGACGGGTTTCACGGAAGACGATTTTCCAGGGACGGTGTGGGGGGGAGGCGGAGCTCAGGCGGGGATGCGAGCAGCGCAGAGCGGCTGTAGATGCAGAGGAAGCTTCCCCCGCCGCCCACCTCCTGCTGTGCGGCCTGGCTCCTAACAGACCACAGACTGGTACCGGTCCACGGCCCAGGGTTGGGGACCAGAGTTTTAGAAGATGCATCATTTTTTTCGACGTGGATTTTTGCACAATGAATAAAAATATCTGTGCCATAAAAATACGAATCGACTTAAATAGTTTTAATTTTAATTTTTCAATATAAATTAAAAATACATAAACTAACAAAAAAGTACAAGAATTTTTAGAGTATCATTTAAAATAAAGAAAGACTGAGATAAGGAAAAAAGAATATCAAATAGTAAAAAGTCAGTGATTTATGGCAGAATAATCTACCGAGCGCCAGTGACGCACCATGAACAATTAACCCTGAACGCCGGCTGGGGTGGCTGGGACTTCTGCGCTGCGCACCAGGATAGGCCTTTCCTGGTGATTAAACCTCAATTGATTAATAAAACCTGGTCATAGAAGTTCAGCGACCACAGCATGTGATGGACCGGCTTCCATTACATAGCTGTTAAACCCTCAGTAAATGCCTTTTCAAGAATCATTTTGTCTCTAATTAGCATACACTGGCTGTCCTATTAAACCTAAATTAAGTCCTTATTTGAAGCCGTTAATTTGGAGACTTAACCAAACGTGGGCACCTGCAAGGTAGTAATTTCGGTTTCCGGCCCCTGGCAGGGTCTAGTAATTCTGTAATCGTGATGGCTTAAAAGCTCGTCCTTGTTTCCCAGACAGAGTCAGGTGTGTCCTGGTGGACGTGGGGACAAGTTTGAGTGTGTGCACGCGTGCACCTCTGCCTGGGTTAACGCTAAAGACGCCAGTGGCAAACGCATCCAGCAGAAATGCACAAGGTATGAGAGAAACAGCGAAGTCGAATTTCCCCTGTGGGGGTCCCAGGTTGCTCGCCTGAGGACATTCCGTACAGCGAGGTCCGCACGGAACCGCGGCCGGGCGGGGGGAGCCCTGGATCTGGCCCCCGTGCATCTGTGGATTTGCTTCTCACATTTCTTTTAAAAAGGTATTTTTAGACTAAATATTTTCTAAGTGCCTCTCAGTTCCAAAAATATGTCATGATAGAATAATAATTAAATCGCAAGTTTCATAGTTAATTGCGCATTGTGTGAAATTCAAACGTGTTTAATATTCCATTCACGAACAGCTGCTAAGGACAGCACCGAGGATAGGCATGGAAACAGCACGTGTGTGTAGAAACACAGCCGTAAGCTGACCCTGAGAAGTCGCTATAGTGATCCATCTCTGTAAAGACCAGCCATAGGGTCTGTAAAGACCAGCCATAGGGTCAGCCACCTATAACCCGTCTCAGCCGGCAGATGAACTCGAACACACACACGGGCCCCCGCGTGCGGTCGGGTTTGATGAAAGCAGCCTCCGTAAACGCATTAGCTCATGACGGTTAATTTGAACCGTCTGAGGCTTCCCTAAAATCATATTTATTCACAAATAATGGCTGAAAAGAGCCCAGAGAGAGATAAGAGGATGCAACCCACACTTATTTTTCCAATTAAATTATGTTACCTACAGAAAATGAGCAGTGTGCTTAGAAAAAGGAGATTATTTTAATCGGCTAAATAATTAGGTACATAATTCTAATTTACGAGTGACTATTCTCAATATATGTTAGTTATCAAAAATAAAAAGTCTCTGGTAACAAGGTAATATTTATTTCTTGCCTGTTGTATTCAGGTTCCAGACGTGCAGCATCTCATTTAATCCTCACAGTAGCCCTGTGGTGCGAGTGTTAGTTTTGTTCTTATTTTACAGAGGAAGGAACAGGGGATCGGAGAGGTCAGTTTGTCTAAGGTCACCCAGATGTGAGGGGCCCTGGGCTCCAAGCCCACGCTGGCAAGGGGGCTGCTCCACAACCCTCGTGTGAACAGTGTGAACAGACCCACCCCCAGCAGCCTCCACCTCCCACAGGACAGTGGGGGACCCGGGTGCAGGAGCCGCTCTCCCTGAAACCTGGCTAACGCTGGGACTTCTCAAATGTGTATCAACAATTTGATTTCTGAAAAAGGTGTCCAGCGTTTGAATTTGCAGGACTTTTTTAGTTTTGGTTCTGTTCAATTTTTTTTTTGTCTTCTTATTTGCTCATTGAGTTATTGTGTTTTACTTTTGTGAATTGTTGGGCAATCTTTGCTCATTTTTCTATCAGTGTTACTTATTCTTATAAATATTTGCGTTATTTTAGAATGTTTTACATAGAGGTGATTTTAATAGAATATGGACACATATATTCATCTTTTACT
Source organism: Propithecus coquereli (assembly GCF_000956105.1). Lineage (NCBI taxonomy): Eukaryota > Metazoa > Chordata > Mammalia > Primates > Indriidae > Propithecus > Propithecus coquereli. Next base: position 353,611 of record NW_012153186.1, on the reverse strand, counting down.
TTGTACTTTTTGCTTTTGATGTTACACTTAGGAGGTCTTTTCTTACAGAAGATAATACGTGCAAATACTCACCTGTTTTTATATTCCAGCCTGGCTGCCCAGTACAATGTAACCACTGAGCACCGGCTGTTCCAAAGTGAGACGAGCACGCTGAGTTGCAAAGTCTCAGTGTAAACAAAAGAATGCAAAAACACTTAAAAGTAGTTTTTATATTCAGTACATGTTAAAATGACAATTTTGGATTTATTGGAGTAAATAAAATGTGTTATTACAATTAATTTGACCTACTTATTTTTATTTTTTACATTTGGCTATTAGAAAATTTAAAATCGCATATATGGCTTACATTCTATTTTTAGCGCACAGCACTGTTCTGGAGTATTTTATTTTTCATTTGTAATTTATACATATGCATACAATTTGTTTTGGTATTACTTAATTTTTTTCTAAATGATTAGACAATAGTTCAAAACATTTTTAAAAATAGTGCGTTGTTTCCGATGATCTGCCAGCTGACTCGAGATGCATCCCGTGCTCCCTCATGGTTGGCCTGCGCCTGGCTCCGCGGCAACCCACCCACGCACCCTCCGTGCTTTAATTACTGAGCCCTGGAAAGACGCTTTACCACTCAGATTTTTAAAGCGAAAATTTGCTATGTATTTATTCTTCCAAGTAAGTTTTAGAAGAACGTTGTCATCTTCTCAGCAAATTTAGATAAAATTTATGTTGTGCTAGCACTTGATATATAAACTAATTAATAAAATTTGACATTCGTAATATTGAGAGTCCATTTGTAAGCTTATTTATGTCTTTTCACTGATTCAACGTCTCCCTTTATGTGCATTAGTAACGCTGTTTTAGTTTCCTTACATTTATCTCTGCATTTTTTTCTTTGTTCCTACATACACACACTTGCACGTGAACGCACATCTTTGCCGATTCTCTCTCTTCTTCCTCGTATTTTATGTATCTGCTGATATGTAGATTTAGCATGTAAATTTCATGTGTATTTATCTTAACAAACCACTTCTCATTTTAATTCTAATAGTTTTTCGGTTAAGTCTTTTTTCCAGGTAGACATTTTTATCTTCTGCAAATACCTACAAGCTGTCTCCTTGTCTCCACCAGTCATAAATCATGTATTTTTCTTGCCTTATTGCATTGGCTTGAAATGACAGGAAAAGTGATATTATTAACTGAGGTCATTTCTTGTTCTTAAAGTTAACATAAATTTCTCCTGTTTTAACATGTTTGACTTTAGCTATTTTACATGGAGATCTTTAAAAATATTAAAAGATTATAATTTCTTTTTTGTATAAATATTTTATTATTTAAAAATATTATGGGAATACATATGTTTTTCATTACATGGATTGCTTTTGTTACACTTGACTCAGGGTTATAAGTGTGCCCATCACCCAGATAGTGTTCTTTGTACCCCTAGGTAGGTTTTTGCCCATCCCCTCCCCTCCTACCCTTCCCCCTGCTTGATTTCCACTGAGTTTTACTTCCCTCTGGGCACACATGTGCTCATTGGTTAGTTCCAATTTAATATTGAGTACATGTGGTGTTTGTTTTTCCATTCTTTAGATACTTCACTTAGGATATTGGTCTCCAGTTCCATCCAAATTGTGGCAAAAGGCCTTAATTCATCCTTCTTCGTGGCTGAGTAGTACCCCATGGTATACGTATGCCACACATGAGTTAATCCACTCATGAATTGATGGGCACTTGGGTTGATTCCACATCTTTGCTATTGTGAATTATGCTGCAATAAACATTTGAGTGCAGGTGCCTTTTTGATAAATTGTAGATTAGTAACAGAAATCGGGGGTTAGTAACCAAGATTTTTTTTTATTTCAGAATATTATGGGGGCACAAACAATATTTATTTTGAAACATATTGTTAGCATCTAATAATATGTTTTGCCTACTTACGTGTTAATGTGAGGACTTATTTTATAGTCTTCTTAATATTCAACACAGCTGCATTCCCAGAATGAAGTCAGTTTACCAGGATGTATCAGCCGTCCCACATTCTCTGGCTGGTGCATTGTTAATTTCAGAACTGCGTAAGGTAAGTTTACAGCTCATCAGCAAACAAGGTCTAGGCTTGAGCGGTCTAACAGGTGACCTCTGTTAGGGTCTCACGTGCTCAGAGAAATGGATAGAGGGTATTTTATATGCTGATGCTTCTTCCTTTATTACCAATGTCTTAGCCTTTTTGAGCTATTATAACAAAATACCATAAACTGGGTGCCTTTTAAAAAACAAAAATTTATGTCTTACAGTTCTGGAGGTTGGAAGTCTAAGATCGAGGTTCCGGCAGACTCGGTGTCAGGAGAGGGCAGCTCCCTGGTTCAGAGACAGCATCTTCTCACTGTGTCCCAAAGTGGTGCCAGGGGCAGAAAGCTCTCTGGGGTCCCTTTTATATGGGCACTGATCCCATCATGAGGGCCCCACCCCATGACCTAATCACCTCCCCAAATGCCTCACATCCTGACACTATCATTCTGGGGGCAGGATTTCAACATGTGGATTTGGGGAGGACCTAGCACCCCACCCGGGATCCAGTGCCCGCATGCTGTCTTAAGAAGTTCTTGGTTCACTGCCCGTAAGCTTGCTCTCTCCGAAATAGTCTATGTTGATTTCCTTTACTTTAATTAAAATGACCCCATTCTTTATTTTGAACCTCATTTCTCATACCTCTGTCCTTGCTTTTCAAGAGACATTATTTCAACATATTTCAAACTTTATTTTTTGCAGCATAACTTTCTTAAAATCATTTTTTCTTAAAGCCCCATGATGTTAAAAAAGAGAGAGAAAAGTGGTATTTGAGTCATATAAATTAATTGGATACGTTCGAGTTTATATTAATATTTAGCAAAAATCAATCAATCAGAAAATTGGGAGGTTTTGATTAATACAAATTTCTAATTAGATTCATTAATTGGACTCCTATTTGCCTTATCACTCGTTTTATGGTAATTTCTTCAGCTTGCACAGGATCAAGAATCTTCTGAGTTACAAAAATAAGCAGCTACAACTGGTAGCAACTTTTCTAATTGCTCAGCTTGCAAATTCTAGCTGTGCTTCAACTGAACTAATGTGGAAGCTTCAAAATGGAAAGATATTTCTATTCCAATGTTAAATTGCTGAAGATGCCCAATAGCACCAAACAACTTCTTGTGCTTTCTAAGTACATGATTTAGAGGAAGTCCACGAATCTGACATGTATTTCCACAGTCAGTTTGAATCTTCATTCTTTCATATAAAATATTTATCAGATGTAGCTTAACGAGTATCCAACGTCATTTTAATAAATCTCAGAGACTTCACTGTTGACCTTGCTCAGATATTTGCTCAGAGTTTCAAAACAAACAGAATCTGTGCTTGTTTATGTCTTAAAATTCCATTTCCTCCCTAGCCTACGGCATGGGCCTAAGTATCGTTAACATCGTGGCCCTGGGTTGTCCGGCTGAGCTGATCCTGCTTATTGAAGGTCAAAGAAAGGCATTAACACTTCCGAAAATTCATGAATGTGTGCTGTACTATTTGAGAGGTGTTACTTTTTTTTGCACAACTGTTGGTGACGTCAGAACTGCATGTGATTTTGCATTAGCAGATAGACACAGGCTTTAATTTAAAGGTGACCAAGTGTCCCACAGCACTCCCGATCACGCGGCCACGTCTAAATGTGGGCACAGATAGGAAGGAAGTGGCACATCCAGACAGAGCCAGGTGCCCGCAGCTGCTCGGTGACACGTCAGCCTCCCCGGTGGGTTCTGTCTTGTTTACAATGCATTGGTTTGTGCCTCAGTTTAAATCTAGAGCTTAAGAAACGTTCTTTCTTAGGGTAAAGTCAGGATCAAACATTTGTGGAACCAGAGGCCCTGGGTGTTCCCAGAACTACAAAGCAGAGACATTGATTGATGGAAATGAGTTAACGTGTTACCTCTCCTGGGGCGTTTGAATGTTAGTTGAATTACTCTCTAATATGTGATTACAGGTGCAGTGGACGACTAATTCAGGATTACGGGTTAGGCCGACCTTCCTGTCCTTCTCCAATTGTGTTTCGGCAAAACAATCTCATCTGTCACATTGAATCTGTGTTGCGATTTGAGTTATATAGGACTTGAAATTTTGTTGTGTTTAATGTAAAAATCTGCTTTAGTGTGAGGGTGGTAAGGACGACACAAGCATGAGGCGCTTACACCTGCCTTCTGTTTATACCTATCTAGAAACACTGCAATGAAAGTCAGTTCAGGTGAGCAAAGTCTGCAGGAACGACTCCAATTCCGAGGCACAGGTAACAGATTTTAAGTTGCAATTTCAAGCACTATTATTTTAAACTATTTAACAAATACAGGAAAAATTGGAAGCATATAATTATTGAAACTAGTCAAATTATATTAATCAGGTAAGAAAAATCTAACCTAATGAAAAAAAAAATTGTGCATATGTCTGGCCTCTCAGAGAGGTCTGTCCCCTGCAGCCCAAAATGAGCCTGAGAAGGTGAACCGACCCCTGGGTCAGGGCCACGTCCTGTGCCTTGCTGTGCAGCAGACGCTTTAGGGGAGAGTCTACGTGCGTCCACTAGTTCAATTCACTGTGGCTGCTTCACAGTCTATCAGAGGCCGGTGGCCAGCACAGGGCCTCCCCACAGATGGTTCTAGACGTGCCCATGCAGAAACCCCTACCCCCCTGCATCTCCATCCACACCACACTGCCTTGTGCTGGACACAGCTCTCAAGCACCTACTCCAGTTCCCTCCCTGCCTCTGAGGGACCACGGCCACCCCAGGTCAGAGGATACTCTCGTCAAGCTGCTTGAGCCAGGACAGAAAACCCCAGACGCCTTCATGGGTTCTGGAGGCGACGCCACATGCAATCTAGCATGGCGGGTGAGGGGACAACTCCAGAGAGGGGCTGCCGGGGCTGCCGGGGCTGCCGGGGCTTCCAGCTCAGCACAGTCACTTGCTGACCGTGGGAGCCGCCTGTAGCTCATCTCCAATGGGACAGCGCAGGAGTGGTTCACACCTGGGGGCTGCATTACCGCGTGTGGGCACTAGGCGGGCTCCTTGTCTTCACAGGATGATGGCACCCCTCCAATCCCTTTAAAGAGAGTCGTGGTCATGTGAATTGCTGAGGCCAATAAAATGTGAGTAAAAGGAACATGGACCATTTCTGAGGAGAGGCATTTAATTGTCATTGCTCTATTTTCCAGCCTAATGTGCCCCTGCCCTTGTCACTGCGGAAGGTGATCTGGCCAGGAGTGCCAGGCCCGCCCGTGTAGGGTGCTGTCCGGGGGAGACCATAGCCCGCAAAGGATGGTGCGTCAACAGGAAACACACCTTCGCTATGCTGAACCTCTGACGGTCGGGGGCTGCTCGTTACTGCAGCAAACCCTAGGAGACCTACTGGAACAGCGGCACACAGGATACAGGTAAGAGAGGCCGCCGAGAGCAGGCCAACAGCAGTGTCTGGGCACGGGGCATATGTACCAGGATGGAAACAAGTCCTAGGCTTGCTGTCACATTCATTTTGTACTCCGGTGACTTGGTAGGATGTCTGGTACGTTGTAGGTGGTTGATAAATGTTTGTTAAGCAAAATTAGGAAACCCTTATATACGTGTCACGGATACGACTGGATAACATGAATTTAAACTATACACGGAAGAAATTAGACCTGTGCTGTGGTCAGGATGCACGTTCCTATATTCACGTGCTGAAACTTGATTTCCAATGTGCCAGCAGCAACAGGCGGGGGCGGCAGGAGGTGACTAGGTCATGGGGCTGGAGCCCTTGGGAAGGGGATTCAATACCTTATAAGAGAGGTTGGGGGAGCCCTCGCCCCTTTTCCCTCCCGCCTTTTGTGCCACGTGAGGATGCCATGAGAAGACGCCCTCGCGGTGGGCTGAACCTGCTGGTGCTGAGAGCTTGGACTTCTCAGCCCCAGAACCGTGAGAGATAAATCTGCGAATTACCGAATGTGTGGCATTTTGTTACAGCAGCACAGACGGATACCCTGCAGTAAGGGTGAATTCTGTACACATTCCTAAGAAAAAGTCAACTTCCCAAGAAACGTTCTTGTGCCCCAAATCTTCCCAAATCATAACACGAGAACTGATGTGGCCAAAGTCCATATAATTAAGGTGAGAACCAACGTGGCTAAGTGCCCCCGGAGGGCCCGGTTTCCACTCGGGCAAATAGTGTGTACAAGGACCTGCTCCTCACTCGGCGGAACCGCACTGTGACGCAAGCTATGGCGGTTCGTCACCACCCTGCAGGGGGCTTTCTAGAACAAAGGAATTCAGGCTGCTTATTTTGTGGGAACTTTTTAACCTGTATCTTAACTTCAGTCTTCTTACCAGCTAGGTTCTGAAAGGCTACCAAGGTGCGTGGCACTGGGTGACACCTGGGCCTGCCTGAAATGCTGGGCCATTGGCTTCGGCGGTGTCACCTGCAGCCAGTCGGAGAGGGTGGGGCGCAGGCGTTCACGGCTGCGGGTGCACGAGCCCTGCTGCTCGCTGCCACGCCTCCGGATGGAAGGGTTTGTGGTCCCAGCTGTGCCCAGCCTGGCTGCTGTGGCTGAGGGAAGACTGGCTTTGCAGCTATCCTGCACCTCACCAAGAGCAGCCACTGCTGGCTGAAAGATGAAAAATGGCGGAGGGAAAAAGGAGGCTATGACTTAAAATTTTGCCTCATTAACTTCTGGTTGTATATTGACAATATTCAAATAAAAGAATCATAAAGCATTTATAAAACCTTCAGAAATGACTCTATTTTCAACGTCTCCTTTCACAGTCTCAGATATGTCATGCTCCCTGTGGTATTAAATCCTCTATATCATAGTGACAGAGAAAAATGTGTACTTTTAGTGTAACTGCTATAGTGCAAATCGTCGGCCAGGCCGGCCAGGGCCGTCATACGCGAGTATTCTCTGAAAGGCTCAGATCAGGCCCTTGTGAGTCTGTTTCTCCTTTTCCATCATCTCATCGATTCCAGTTTGTTCGTGACAATGCAGGAGATAATGAGATTATCCTCAATTACTGTACAAAAAAGATACTATACATATTTTATTTAGAAACGCACTCAGAAATACCTCTTTTGCTATACTTACGTAGTAGGAGAAGACGGGGAGATTCAGAGACGCACACACTTTCATAAACATCCACACGCCCTCCTTCAGGGCCTGGGGTCTCTTACTCTCCATTTAGCCCTTTTGATGAAAGCCCAGTTTCTTCATGGAATAAAGAAGACCGTGAATTAAGGAGAAAACAAAATATGGGCAGTTAAAATACACTGTTCTGGTTTAAAAAGAACCCATGATCAGACAAGTGCATTTAAAGAAAAATAACTCACTTAGGATTCCCATTAATCTTGCCTCACATCCTAACTCCATTAATACTGAATTTCGGAAGCGCATTGGCAAAGCTTTATTAAGTAGCCAATTCTGCATCAATCACCATCTCCCCTTCAATTACTACTGCTCAATCTCTGGGTCTTTTATCCAACGATAAGGAAACTTTAAAAAGTAAAGTGAGTGTTTTTTTTAACAATAATCCATAAAACATAAAACTTGTGAAGCCCTGGGTCTGTGTTGGTGCGCTGAAGTGCTGATTACTCAAGCCTCCTTGCGTGGTCTCAGGTGCGGGGCAGCCCGTCACCCAGCCCAGAGCTGCCAGGACCCTTCCTCGCTGCAGATGAGCTCTGCCAGGACCTTCCTGTCCCCAGCAGAACTGACATGTGGGCTGGCGTGGAGAGCGGCTGGCGTGGAGAGGGGCTGGACAGCAGACCGGCGCCCTACAGGGATGCATAGATGCTGTCTCGGATCACTCTGCGAACCACAGTCTTGACTTGCAGGAATCAGGAGTGCCCCGTAGAAATCTATCGGTTCCTGTTGATTTTCCAAACCCAGTTTGAGTGTCCTGGGCTAGCTTTAGAGTTTGCAAAATCCCTTCCAAGATACTGAAGTGGGGTGGGGTGGGGAGAAAGCATGGGGTGGTGAGTTTGGGTTGAATATTTTTCAAGGCCTGAGAAACTTCAAATAATTACATCTTTACATGTCAGGTTCTCAAGGGTGATAACAGTTATTTCTAGGTTTGGTGAAGATAATTTCATCCTAGGAATATATCCACACCCTTATCTGTTCTGATGTCCCTACATTTAATAACGGTTGCTGACTATTTCTAAGAAGATTTAAAAATGTTATTTGTGAAGGGCCCAAATAATATGATGCTCCCTCCAGATGTCTAACATCCATTTTTGTGGCTGTTGTTTCACAGGCAAATTTTAGAGAGACCCAGTCTTTGCATGACTTCCTCAGATAATCCATAAAGTACCATAAGACCCCAATGACATATCACCTTACCCTTATCAGAATGGTCTTTACTAAAACGTCAAAGACAGCAGATGCTGGCACGGATGCGGTGGAAAGGGAATTCTTATACACGGTTAGTGGGAATGCAAATTAGTACAACCTCTATGAAAAGCAGTATGGGCATTCCTCCAAGAACTAAAAGTACACCTACAATTCGATCCAGCAATCCCACTGCTGGGTATCAACCCAAAGGAAAAGAAGTCGTTATATCAAGAAAGACACCTGCCCTTGTGTATTTATTGCAGCACAAGTCACAACTGCGAAGATACGGAATCAACCTAAGTGCCCATCAACTGATGAGCAGATGAAGAAAATGTGGTATATACACACCATGCAGGGCTACTCAGGCACGAAACGGAGTGAAATGATGTCTTTTGCAGCAAGTTGGATGGAAGTGGAAACATTGTCCTAAGTGAAGGGATGAAAAACAAATGCCGCATGTCCTCACTCGTAGGTGGGGATAAACGATGGGCACGCACGGTCACACAGAGTGGTACAGTGGACACTGGGAACTAAGAAGGGCAAAGGTGGGAAGGGTGAAGGATGAAAAGTTCCCTACTGGGTACGACGTACACTATTTGGGTGATGGGTGCACTAAACGCCCTGACTTCACCACTAGACAATTCACCCAGGTATTAAAAAACACTTGTACCCCTTAAATCTAGTGAAATAAAACAATTATAAGAAAGAATTTCAAAGGAATGTGTCTTTTTTGTTTTCAGGTGCTCAATCCTGAACAATAGAGGTCAGTGCAAGTAATGCCAGCCACAAAAGATGGGAGGCCCGTGGTGGGTACCTGCTCCTGGTGGCTGCTCCAAAATCATCCGAACACTCTCAGACGTTGACAGCTTCCCACATTATGGATTCTGTTACATCAATATTTGATGGAGAGAGAGAAAGAAGGGAAACCTTTTCTAGACTTGCTCACAGCCAGAGATCTAGCACACAGGCTGGCGTCTGCAGCTGCGTGGGAGGAGACGGTCGGGAAGACCCCGGCGGGGTGTCTGCTCATGGACCAGCCCGGGCCAGCGTTTTGCAGCCAACGCAAGGGCAGTGGGACGAGCAGCGGTGGCAGCAGTGGGGACGTTTATAGAAGAAGAATCTTGCCCAGTGGTTGGGTGTCGCCTCCAACTATGCTGTTCTTGGCACCCAAGCCTGGTTCTTACTTGTCCTAAAGGTCTGGGGGCTGCTGATAGCATTTGCTAAACCCGCGTTTGCTCTTACAAGTTGGAATGGGCTCTCTTCTTTGCAACGATGCATGCTCACCCATACAAAATCTGGATTTTTCGAAATCAAAACTCCAGCTAATGTACGTACTAGATGCTATGGGCCACCCAGTGTAACTACCCGTGCACAGAGAGCATCCCTAAATAGGCTGGAAGCGTGCAGTGGGGCCAAAACCAGGGCGTGTCAGAGAGGAAGCACGCATTCAGCGTCACACGAAAACCAGAGGTGTTTAACGTTTCCATTCTCCCAAAGCCTCAGGGCAGAGACTCAGCAGGGTCAGTCGGTCCAGGCCTGGGTGACCTCCCCACATGGCCACGGTGATGGCTTTGGGATCCCTGGGACACGTACCTGGTCTCGTGCTTTCAGCATGGACCTTCCGTGGCCCTTACTGCTCTGCTGCGATTCTCCTTGCAGAACGCTTGGGAGAGATGCGCAAACTGACACCAAATGCCGGCAGATCCTGCCCCGGGCATTAATGTCAGATGCTGACAGTCCTCGGTCACTGGGACAGGACCTCACAGGTGCCCACCCGGGACTTCGCTTCCACGTCACAACTTTAGGAAAGAAACCAGACAGCTCCGTGATTTCCCCCTGGCAGATTAGAAAGTTCAAAGGGTTTAATAAATGACTGCTGAATAATAAATTAATAAATGGGATGAAAGAATAAGGAAATGGAGAACAAAGACGAATTGCGAAATCAACAATAATCATATTCTAACAATATGCATTTTAACTGTGATTTGTAGACAAACTCGGGTCTTCAATCAGAGAGAGATTAAGAACAACGTATGAAAAATGTATAATCTTTACCCAAGAGACAAAAGATTACTGTGTATTAATCACTGTCTCGTGTAAGTCAGTGCAAATCTGTAAATGGAGACCAGGTTTTAGTTTTTCTTCTTATAATTTAGTTTATTTTGATAAAAGTCAAACTCGGGTTACACTACGTGGATGTTTAATAGCAGGGGAACAGCGCGTTCAAGGTTGACTGTGGCTTCCCTTTTCTCCTGGGCTTTGTGAGCAGCTCCGTTCCAAGAACCTGAAGTTAGGTACTAGCACAGGCCATCCGGCCGTTCCGGGGGTGGCTGCTTGGGTCCCGTTCCTTGTGGTCCTCTGTTGGGGGCCAGACCTCTGTCTGACGGCACAGACGTGGGGCTATTTCCCGATGGCTGCCTCCTAGGATGTTTCCCGGGACTTGGACACCTGTGTGCGCGATGCCGGCGTCACCTGCTGCTCCCCGTCTTGGCTGCCCACCTGGACGGCAGCCCCTCTGCTCTGGCTCGCCAGACCCCTCCTGCCATCCCCAGACACGGGGGTTTGCCCGCGTTTGTCCCGTGCGGCGGCGACCTGGGCACACTGAGCTCTGAGTATCCATCTCATTGCGTCAAAGGACTTCTGAGTCACTGTCCTTCTTCTGACAGACCTCACGGCCCATGAGCCCTGATTTACAGGAGACTCGTCCTTCCTTACTCTGACCAGTGAGCAATTGTCCATCGGCCACTCTCTCACAAAGGCCGGGCAGCGCGGGCGCCGAGCCTGGGCGCGGTTGGGAGTCGGCTGCACAAAGAGCCAGCGCCGGCCGCGCCAGCTGAACGAAAAGCCCATCTTTAAGTCACAGCGGTGGAGGAGGAGGCCTCGCGAGAAAGGCACGGAAGGAGAAAACCCCTTGTTGAATAACGGGAGGGAAGTGGGCGCTTAATCTTTAAACCCGCGGCGAGGCCACAGGCCTGGCGTCAGTGAGGGCACGCCCGAGCGGACACTCCGCAACCTTCGGTCCAGTGCGCTGTGTCCAGCCCGGTTCTCTGCGGCTGCCGTGGGCGTCCAGCACTCGTGTGGCTGTCGCTGCCACCGCAATGGCTGGCTTGCACGAGTGCGCTTCGGCAGGCACATTTCGTCAGGGGCTGCGTGGTGGACGCCGACATCACCCCTCCGATGGCAGGGCCCAGGCCCCAGCGGATCCTCCCCACCCGGGGAGGCGTGGGCGACGCTGAACCCCGTTTCTCAGACAAACGTACCCCCTTTAAACACCTCCTTGGTGTGTGCTTACATCTTGTTTTTCCTTCATTTGTTCCTCAAACTATTACGTGCTCTCATTCTTTCCAACTCTACTGAACAGAATTTCGTTAGCTCTGGACAATTCAGTGGTCACTTTGCGGTCACGCCGTAGCCTGCTGTACGACGATGACGTCTCAGGATCTGAGTTCAGAGAGCGTGGCCCGGCGCTGTGTGATAAGCTCCATGTCTGCAATATGTGGTTTCTGTCTCCTTAGCGATTAGACTCTCTGGTCTTACTCGTCTCAATATCAATATTTCTAAGATTATTGGTGTGGTCCTCTACTTTCTTCCGAATTCCCACTTGTAATCCTGCTGGAGTTATTTTTACGGAAGGGGTTGGAGGCCTGGGTGAGGCTTGGGCCCCTCTTCCGAGGGAGCGCTTGGCCTCCCACCGCTCCCCGCCGCGGGGATCCCGCCGCTCCCTGTGGGCCACACGCCTCCTCCTCACCGTGCAGCCCAGCTGCTGCCTGTCTGTGAATTGGCAGCATCGGGGTTACCTGTGCTCTTTCTCGAACCGCGGTCTCCGGCTCCGCGGGCCGTCAGTGCGCACGGCGTCTCTCCGCGCAGGGCGGGGTGTGTCCAGCTCTCACGCCCTCACGCTCAACGCATCGCTGCACACGGAGCAGGCACCGGGGACTCTCAGGCTAACACACCTGTGGGTATACAGACTTCGGGACTTTTTTGGTGTTCCAGATTCGAGAGTGATCAGCAAACACCCAGCCTGGAAATCAGAAACAACATTTACTCTTTCAGCAGAAAATGTTTAATACCGAAAATTGATTAAACAGATTCTGGAGAACTGAAGACATAACCCGGAGCCCGAGATGGCAAACACTAGCAGCTGCGGGCAGCGGCCCAGCCCTCGTGCTCCGAGGAGCGGAGTCAGGCCTGGGGGGGAGAGGATGATGCCTGGCTGGTGCGGAGGCTTCGCGGCGTGAGACGAGGCTGCTTCTGGGTGCCTGGGAGCCTCAGCAGCTGGACACTGACAACCCAAGGCCATTACCGGGGTGACCCTGCCAGGAACAGCCTCGGCACGATGGGAGGAGGAGGGGCCTCACTTCCTCCCGCTGGGGTCTCCTCCGGAGCCCCTGCTAGCGGAGCCCTGGTGGCGGAGAGACACCGGCAGCCCTGGTCCCAGTGTGGCGAGACCCAGGTCCCTGCAGGGGGGCGAGTGTGGGCTTCAGAGACCACAACCGACGACAGACACAGGAGCTGGACCAGAGCTCGTTGTCAGACGAGTGGCCGCCGCCCTCTCCACAGCGGGGGCCGAGCGTCCGCCACGGTGCACTGTCGCGCTTTAAAGCCCCGCCCAGATCCTGCCAGTCAGGGAGGAGGTCTGCAGGGGCTGGACAGCCGCCCATCAGCCACATTGGGCCTTCCTGGTCACCGGACCGCAGTCGTCTGGGGGATGACGTCCCCGAGCTCCAGCTCCAGCAGGGTCTCCGCAGCTTCGCAAGGTGTCTGGGACTGGGCTGTGCACACGATGTCCCTGAAAAGGTCAGGTGGACCCCGCACCTGGACGGCACGCCCGTCATCAGTGCGGGGTGGGCCCCTGGACCCGACGCCGTTTCCCCACCAGCGTGAGGTGGATGGCGCGAGATCGTCTCCACACAGACGCCCAACATTTCTAATGAACGAAGCTGTTTGGTTTTGAGAAAACAAATGTCGGTTCCTCTCTCTTCCTTCCTCGTGAACGGCAGTGACACCCGCCGCAAAGCTCCTCTGGAGCCATCCTCGGGGGACCCCGGCGCAGTTCTCTTTCCCGTGGGTGCAGGTCTCCAGCGGGTGTTTCTAGATGCTGTTACCAGCAACTTCTGCAGCTGCTGTCACCGTATCGACCCTGTTCCCAGAACCATCAGGGGGTTTTAGGAAAAGGTGAAATGATGCCAAGCTAATTCTTAGGTTTTTTACTCTAATAAATTACCCTCGGGGTCCCAAGCAGTTTAAGAACCACACCAAGTTCTACTGAAAGGCGCCAACCAGAAAAGGAAACCATAGGATGCAGCCGGCAGGACACCCACGGTCTGGGGGCTTTCTGCTGACCTCCTTCCTGCTGCCAGCGCAGCAAGGTGGCAACTGCTGGCGGGGACACGTGTGTCCCCCGTGAAGGGAGCCACGTTCATGCTGGTCAGTCTGGAGTCTTTGTGTGCTTTTTGTACCTGTGATGTTTTCATGAGACCCGGAGGCCCAAGGAACAGTCTGCACCCCACGAAGCTGCTCTGCGCTGGATCTAACCGGGGCACGCAGAGACACACCTGCACCTCTTTGAGGATGGGCCACGTCTGTTCTGTCTCCTGTGCGCTATGATCTCATTAGGGAGGCGGAGGAAAAAATAGGGATTATTCCATTTTGGAGAGGAGGATGCTGGAGGAGAGAGGTAGGGTCCCCGGTGTTATCACAAAGGTTGACGGAAGCGTCAGCCCAGCAGTGTGAGGCCCAGAACGAGGACACAGTGAGGGGACTCGGCTTTCCTGGACTCAGATGCTACTGTCCCCCTCACTGGCCGCAGGGACAAAGCTGACCAGCCCCAGCCTCTCCTCACGCGAGAGGGCTCACCTGCAGACGCTGTTTGAGGTGCACTTGGAGGGCGGGAGCACACTGACGGACGGCTCTTAGGGAACGATTCCTGGCGGAGGATTCCTATACACACAGGTCCTTGCCCGTCCCCCAATTATCCCTTCATACAGTTGAAGAAAAATCAGGGCCATGTGTGGTTTTGCACGATTCAGTTTTGACAGGATAAGTCAATCCTTGTGCAGTGAGAACAGGAGCACCTGGCCTGATCTCCACCTGTCCTGAAACGGCGCAGGAGGTGCTGCTGCCAGGCCACGCCCTCCGGGAATGCATGCTCAGGCACACACAGCTTGGCTTTCTGCGGCGAGGTCAAGGGTCAGCATGAGGGGTCCTCACCTGGAGGGACGTCTGCCTCACCACGTGGCACACGGAACTGGCCCTGGGAGCTGGGCTGGACGTGCACCTCTCCCGCCTAAGCTCTTCCCGTCTCGAGGGACACGGGGGACATCTAGCTATTTAACACGATGTCTGGAAGACGTGTGTCCTGAACAGGAAAGTGGTGGGTGGCACCCAAGCATAATTACTGCCCCGATTGAGCTCATCGTAGCCTTTGGCAACCAACATCCGCTGAGCAGACGCGAAGTAAGCCATGGTGCATTCCGCTGAGTATCCTCACAGGTGTGGGGTGTGCACCTTTGTTATCGTGACGTTCTATTGAGGTTTGATTGACATGCAAAGAGCTGCACCCATTTAATGGATACATTTTGATGAGCTCGGACAAAACGCCTACATCTGTGATACCATCGCCACAATCAAGGTGCTGGAGGTATC
>NW_012153186.1:312111-337927 GCF_000956105.1 Propithecus coquereli | reverse complement strand
CAGTGAGACTCTGTCTCAAAAAAAAAAAAAAGAAAGAAAGTTGGCATTTGTGACTTCACATAATTTAGTTTCCCAGATATACACAAAAGTCATCACTATCTAAAATTTACTAAAGGATTTCTGATTGGTGGTATAGACATACCTAGTTTGTTTTTTCTTGCTGTGTTTGCAGACGGCAGGCGGAAGTGTGTGAGCCCCCCCCATGTGGGCCATTTGAATTTAGCCAGTTTTATGGCTCTCATCTGTGAAATAAAAATGGGAAGAGCCTCCTTCTTCAGCGCAATGCTACGTAAATTAATTAACTCAGAGTTAAGCATATGGAAAAATAAAAATGCCAATAAATACATTAGTGGCATCATAAATCTCCATCCAATTAACAAAAACTCCATCTTCACTTTGGGGGTCTCACCTCCCTTTCCAGTTCACAAATCTTTTTTGTGAACGAGTGTTTCTTTCCTGTGTTTGAAAAGAAAATTCTCCAGTGGAACCACTGGCAAAGCTGGTGCCAGTCACGCCCCAGGGCAGGTCATTGCCCTCAGATCTGATGCCACCTGCGGGGGCCTGGGTGGCCCCTCCCTGGGCCCAGCTGCGTGGCCCCCGGAACGCAGACTCTGCCCTCTGTGAGGAGGAGCTGCCCCCGGGGCCCAGAGCTGGTGTGGGCTCCTCTTGGCCGCGCAGCGCTTCCTCCCAGGGTGGCTGCGGGCTCCTCTGCTCCGCCCCACTGCAGTAGTGGGGGTTACGTGTTCTTCGAAAAACTGTTACGTGCTTTGACATGGTTTAGGATGGCGTCAAGAGTGGGCTGGGGAGTCCCTGACACTGTTTTCCACCTACAACCCCAGGGCTGGACCTGCCCCGTGCTGCCCCCCGCCTTCAGGACAGCGGGGGTTCAGAGAGCCCCCGTCCCCTGCCCCGTTCCCTGCTCCCTGCGTCTGCAGGCTGTTTCCCCTCCTGCTGCTCTCCGGGACCCAAAGCCACCTCCCCTGCCAGTGTGGGCTGCCCACCCCTGACTTCTCCGCCCCAGGCCAGGGGACTCTCCCAGCCCCTGAAGCCCATTAGCACGTGCGGCCTTTGTGACTCTGGATTTGACAGGTCCTCGTCGGGAGCTGGGTGCTGGGTGTCCATCGGCCCGGCACACACCTTCCCCTCTCTGTGCTTGGCCTGGCACAGAGGCGGGGGCTCAGTGAACACGTCTCCACCTGAATCAAGCCAGCCAGGGGGCGGCCAGTGGCCCCGCTTTGACGTGAAGGACACTGCCACTGGCTACAGCTCTGGGCAAGGCACGTGGGGGCCCCGCAAGGAGAGGCGTTCAGGGCGAATGCTCTGTCACATAGCAACAAAGGGTCCGTTCCCCGCCAAGCCACGTTTCTGCAGCAGCTGGCTCCTGCGTGGCTGAGCTGCCCGCCGGCCGCGTCACCGGAAGCGATAAAGGTGGGAGTCACCCATGGCAGCTCCGCTGCCCTCAGGGATACGATTTCCCTCCACTCACTGAGGACCACTGTCCCGCAACCGGTCTCTGCCTGTCAATTCTCAGGGGCCCGAGGACACACGGCCACTGGGGGTGAGGACCCAGCCCAGGGCCGGGGATGGAGCATCCTCAGAGCGCCAGGCGGGGTTCAGAGCCACCTCCACGCTGCTGCTCCGTGCCCAGCATCCCAGGAGGTGATGCCGAGATTCCTTCTCTCTGCTTCTTGGGAGCACAGGGACAGTCAGGCGCCCCAAGGAAGTCAGACATACCTTTGATTGGAAATTCAGCGAGTCACGTTTCACCCCTTCTGTTATGTGACTTTTATTTTCTGTGTGCATTTTAAGGAGCATGCTGGTGGTGGCTTGCGCCATCCCCCACGTAGGACAAGGGGATGGTGAGTCCTCCTGGTGTGGCCAGAAGGCTTCGTGTAGCTGTCCACGCAGCGGCCTTGCCTGGTACTTTGCACAGTGTCTGACAGCAAACCGACTATGAGACAAGAAGGAAAGAATATGTTTGGGGAAAAAAGGAGTCCTGGCGCTATGCTCGTACTCTTTCCCCCTGAGGATTTCAAAGGCGCCAGCCCCTCTGCTCGAGACTGCGCGGCTCGGCGGCTGCTGGCGCATCCCCGCAAAGGTGCTGGCAGCCTCCCCAGCCGGGCTCCTCTCTTCCCAGCCTCTGATGTCTTTCCAGGTTGCGGCTCCTGCGTGGATGAAACAGATGACTCTCTGGGCCGGCTTCTGCTCACAGCAGGCAGGAGCAACAGTGACTGATTGGTTGAAACATGAGGATTAATGGGTATTTATATTTCATTAAATTTTATGCTCACTGGAGAATAATGTATCACTCGCAGATATTGAAACATATGTCAAGCCTATCCACTTACATATAATTCAATTTGACTTAAATGTATTGATCGAATTTTATTAAAGTCCAATACATCTTCCAAAAAGGCCTGCGAACACAGGATTGTCCCTTCGCAGCCACCTGACGAAAGGAGGCGATCGTGCCGAGACTCTGTTGGTGCCATTTCTTGGAAAAAAAGGTTGCTGTGGATGGAATTCTCATTACAAGGCGACCAGCGATACCTGATGCCTTGCAGGTAGAGCAGTAAGCAAATTGTCAAGGGCGGGCCTTGCTGGAGGGACCCCAGAGTGGGTCCGATCTGAGTGTCCGGCCATCAGAGGGGCCGAATGTCCGCCAGGTCGCAGACACGCAGGGCACGTGGTTCACAGAGCTCACCTTGCAGATGGGGATTCTGAATCCCGCGTCTGTGGCGCCCGCTGGACAGGTCCCCGGTGTTGCGTCCTGGGCTGGCGCCGGGCTCTGGGCTGTCCGCGAGCCTTTCCTGCTCTCTTGCTCTCGCTGGTCCGGTCCTGGCTCCCGCCAGTGCAGATGCGTCGCTGTTTGCTTAACACAGACCTGCTCACACACAAAAGACGCTTGAACACACTGCAGTCCAGACACCCCTACAACTGCTGCAGTTCCTAGTCCGTGGATCGTGTTATAAATTTAACGCGTTGAACAGTGAATGTCCATGAACTGTTGGATGTTCTTTATTTTTACAATTAAATGCTCACTTTTTAGCTATAACACACTATGCGTTATACATTGGGAGTAGATACATGTGTTTTGGATCAGATTAAAAAATAAACAGCATTCATTAAAATACTGCTGCCCGGGTCTTTCATATGCTATAAATATAAGTCAAAACTACAGAGAGTCATGCACCTCTACATTTATGAAGGAATTAATAACGAGGTAGACTAATTTTCCCTAAATGTACCTATTCTAAAAATCAAAATATGGCTATAGTTTCAGATAGCAAAATTAATTTCCTGAAGGACACTCTATGGCTATTCCTATAGGAAACAACTCACACTGGTGGGGCCGCAGGAACCCCCCACCCCGTCATCTCGGGAAGGAGAGCCCAAGACCACGCAGGACCCGGCCACAGACGTCCCCTCTAAGCCAGGTCGCGGCATGTCATTTGTAAGTTTGGAACTATAAAATACAAACACTGTTGCTAATTCATCCACTGAGGGTCACTTCTTACAGTCCCCATGCACGCGTAGCTCCGCACAGCACTTGGAACAGCAACTAGGGTACAAACCTCCCGAACCCTCCAGCTCTGGAACTGAAGCCCAAGCAACGGAGGGAGGCCGTGCGCCCGCTGTCCGGGCTGCACCTCTGTGTGCCGCTCCCTGTTCTGCTTTCTGGAACTTTTCCTTAGAAGTGCATCGATCCCCTCAGTGCCGCACGATCTTGCCTGCGTTGCGTCAGGGAGACACCAGCTTTCAGTAACCTCCTAACTCCACTTGGAGAGCCCAAACCAGTTGTTATTTCTGTCTGGAGACAGCCTCTCTCAGGCCCTTTCTGCCAAACGCCCTTGAATTTGACCTGCTTTGGGTCACAGCTTCAAGACTTCCTTAGTGACCCAGATGCGGGGAGGTCATGGTGCTGGCCCAGGGAAGCACTTGTCCTGCTACAGCATACCCAGTGTCCGGCCCGGTGGTTTCCCAACAGTCTGAGGTCCCAGCGCCTGGCGCAGGAGCCACAGCCCCTGGGTCCTGGGTGGGAGAGACACAAACGCACATATTTACACGTCGACAAAGTGGGCGTGGACTATGCAGATTATTAATATGAATAGAGAAGAAATGAAAAATACCATAAAGGCTTGTGAGGCTGTCGAGCTCGCTAGGATGTCAAGAGAGCAAGGAGAGAGCACCGCACGCGTTCCAGGAGCCAGGGTTTGCGAGGGCCCAGGGAGCCGGGTTTTGAGACCTCCCCTCTCCTCTCTGGGGAACAGAGGGGGTGCCTCATTGTCTCCACGGATTTGTCAGGACCAGGGGCGGACGCTGCTCTGTCCCCTGCAGGATGCCTTCTGCTCCCCACAGACTTGAAATAGGACCTTTTTCTAAAAGGTAATTGCAGGGAAACAACCGCCACACGGGTAGGCTCAGAGTCTAACAGGAACCGGTTTCAGCCCAGTGAAAACTCTGCAGCACACGGGGGAGGTGTGGTGGGCAGTGTCCCTCCTCTGAGAGCGCTTGTAGGGAAGGGCCCTTCGCCAGCTCACCCGGCCCCTCTGCCCACTCTGAGTGCCCCTCCCCACCTGCACCCAGCAACGGGGTCCTGTCTGCATTTCCCAGGCCTGGCCCCACGTGGTTCCACCAGGGTTCCAGGGGCCTCACTGCACGCTAAGGTTTGGGAACACCTAATTAAAACCGTTGGGTTACTTGAGCGACAGCCACTCGCGCATCGGGAGCTCCAGGCTGCAGGCCGTGGGGGCTCCATTGCAGGGGTGAGAGGGGAAGGCTCTTATGGGGTGAGCGCAGAAGCCATGAGAAGAAAACATCCTATTATTCAAATGGGGCAATATCCTTGTCCAGGTCATGCCAGCGGAAGGTCCCTAGTCAGAGGTTAGTCGGCAGTTTTCACTTTACTGTCTACACTGAGCGGGGCTTTGGTTCCCTTACGCAGGAACCCTAGTTCTGGGGCCACCTCACTGGGACGACCTCCAAAATTAACAAACTTACAGAATTACAGCTAACGGAAACCTAACAAAATTAAATAAGTGTCTTTACCACAGACCAGAGGCTTCGATACGATCACGGGCATTTAGAATATTCTCTCTATACAGGGAAGAATCTGATGAAGCCAATATTTCAAGAAATACCTAAAACTGAGCAACACTGGTACATCCCAGGATGCAGTTGAAAATACCACACCAGAATCTTAGTTCCTGAAAGACAGAATTTCTTCTTATTCACCTTTTTATCTCTAATATTTAGGATTACAGAGTATGATTAAGAAGTAAAAGAAGCAAGAAAGGGAGTAAAAAATGCCACTCGAGGGCAGAGTGGGTCTAGTTGCTCTTTCCGGCCAACTCCCAGCCCGCCCACAGCCAGTGGGAGGCTGGTGCCGGGCAGCCATTATTGATTCCTGAGCGGATGACCGAATGAATGGGCTTCATACTGAATTGATAACACCATATATGAAGATGCTGAAATCCATCTTATTTCACTTCTTGAAATATGAGGGGAAAATGTGAGGCTGGCTCTGGAGATGCGCCAGGAGGCTCCGTGGAAAATTCCTGTGTGATGTTGATAGCTTTGTTCAGACGTCCGCCGCTCAGCGCTGGCTGGGCAGTCGACATCCGTGCCAGCCGGGAGAAACGGGAGCGACCTCCAAGGCTGCGTGTGTGTGTGTGCGTGTGTGTGTGTGTGTGTGCGCACCTTCCTGTTTCAGCTCTCATCCTAGAAATGATTGTCCTTCTGTAGCCAACTTAGTGCCATATTGTTTTTGCATTTTTCTGCTTTTTGTTGGTGACTTTGCTGTTTCAAATGGCCCCCTGGCATAAGGCTGAGGTGCTGCTCATGCAAGGAGGCCGTGACGTGCCTCAGGGAGAAAACGTGTGTGTTAGATGAGCTTTCTTCAGGCGTGAGTTACAGTGCCTGGCCACGAGTTCAGTGTCAATGAATCAACAATATATAGTCACATGTCACTTTACAACCAGGATAAAATCTGAGAAATGTGTTGTCAGGCGACTTCATCGTTGTGTGAATATTAGGCAAATTCATGGTTGTGTGAATATTACCAGAGTGGATTTACCCAAACGTAGTTGGCATAGCCTACTACACACCTGGGCTCTTGGCGTAGCCTGGGGCTCCTGGGCTACACACCTGTACAGCACGTTACTGCACCGAGCACTGCAGGCAACTGTAACACAGCGGTAAGTGTCTGTGTGTCTAACATATCTAAACATAGACCAGGTACAGGGAAGATACAGTTTTTCATCTTGCAGGACCACAGTCATCCCGACTGGAGCATCCTCACGTGGCACACACATAAAGCAAGGTTATGTGTCAACCGGGTGATGAAAATGTAACCAGAGGCTAGGAGAAACCCATCCTGTATTTCCCCCAGGAGCCATGACTGGGCATTCTCCAGCTCGGTGTTTGCCGTGACTTTGTGGAGCATAAGTACCTTGAATAAAAGAATCAACTGTACTTGTCTGAACTTGGTCTCCCAGTGACTGAGATTCCCCCAAACCAATGATGGATGGGAGCTTCTGTAAATTTGCTCTCATACGTGGCTGCACACTAACTTAACTGGGACTCTTTAAAAAACAACAACAACAACAAAAAACCCTGACACCTTCAGAGATTACCCCCTCCCTTCTCAGGAGTCTGCTTTAATCAGATTGGTAAGGAACCCAGCCATGGGCAATTTTCGAGACCACCTGATGATTCTAATTCTTGGCCAGAGTTGAAAATCGCCAGTGGTGAGGAACTCAAACAACTCAACAGCAAACAAACAAATAAGGTGATTAAAAAATAGGCAAAAAACCTTCATAGACATTTTTCAAAACAGGACATAACGAATGGCCAACAGGTATATGAAAAAGTGCTCAACATCACTAATCATCAGGAAAGGGCAAATCAAAACTGTAATGAGATATCACCTCACCCCGGTCGGAATGGCTATTATCAAAAAGACAAAAGATAAGTGTTGGTGAGAATGTGCAGGGAAGGGAAGCCTTGCGCACTGTTAGTGGAGGTGTAAGTCACTGCAACTATAATATTATGGAAAACACTGTGGCGTTTCCTCAAAGCATTAAAAATAGAACTACCTATGATTCAGCAACCCCACTACTGGTATATATATACACCCGAAGGAAATGAAACCAGCATTTCAAAGAGATGTCTGCACTCCATGTTCATTGAAGCATCATTCACCAGAGTCAAAACATGGAACCAACCTAAGTGTCTGTTATTGGATAAGTGGATAAAGAAAATGTGGTCTATGTACACAGTGGAACACTATTCAGCCATAAAAAAGAAATTCTGTCACTTGTGACGACACGGATGAAGCTGGAAGGTATTATGTTAAGTGAAATGAGCCAGGCACAGGAAGACGAACGCCGTGTGGTCTCACGCACATGTGGAAGTAGAAAGTGGAGTGAGGGTCACCCAGGCTGGGGAGCAGCGCGGAGGGGAGGATGGAGAGAGGTTGGTCACTGGTGCACAGTCACAGTGGGAGAGGAGGAGTAGGTGCAGGTGTTCCGTTGCACAGTAGGCTGACTAGAGTTAACAGTCATGCACTCCATGGTTCGGAATAACTAGAAGAAAGGATTTTAAACGTTCTCGCCACAAGGAAATGCTAAACGTTTGAGCTGATGAATATGCTGATGACTCTGATTTGATCACTGCACAATGAATATGAGCATTGAAACTTCACCCCATATACACGTGCAAGTATCTGCCAATTAAAAAACAAAAGAACAAAAATCTCTAGTGTAACCACAGGACTGGCTGGGATATTTTCCTAGAAACAAACAAAATCAAAACCTGTGTGCCCTAAAAGTGAACAAAGGCTCTCCCCTTCTCACAGAAGCTCGGAGTCACCTGTAGGTTTCCACACATCCACCCGCCCGCCTTCACGCATTAAGGCTGGCTTCACGTCTTGTGGTGCTTGTCCCGTCCTGGCCATAGCGTGGCACAGTGATCGGGAGCTGGTCTCTGGGGTCTGGCACTCTGGACTCAAACCCACCTGTACCAGGTACTGCAGTGTGACTCCAGAAGGTCACCTATCCCCCACTGAACTTCCTTGTCTACAGCATGGAGATAATAACAGTTCTCCCTCCATGAAATTCTTTTTAGCTTAAATGAGCAAAAGGGTGTGATGTTTAGCACCTGGCCTGGCAGGTCCCTACTGAATTTTGAGGAGCTGAGAATTGTGTGATCCTGTTTTCTTCGCCCAAGTTGGAGCCAACGGAAAAGACAGAATGGACAGGTGGAGACCCAAACATCAGGCTTTGCTGACAGAGCTGATAAAAAAAAATGTAGACAGGCTGGGTGCAGCAGCTCATACCTGGAATCCCACTATGCTGGGAGGCTGAGGCGGGAGGGTCCCTTGAGGCCAGGAGTTTGGGACCAGCCTGAGCAAGGTCGTGAGACCCTGTCTCTACAAAAAAATAGAAAAATTATCCGGGTAGGTGGCGCACCTGCAGTCCCAGCTAGTCGGGAGGCTGAGGCAAGAGGATCGCTCGAGCCCAGGGGTTTGAGCTTGCAGTTCACTGTGATGACTCCACGGCACTCCAGCCTGGGTGACAGGGAGACCCTGTCTCAAACAGATGTGGACAATGTGGGCTATAAGCATGGGCTCTCTCCGCGAGTCTCAGGCTGAGAGACTTGTTGCTGCTCAGCCACAGACCTGGACAAGCACAGGACCAGCACGGCGGTCCAGGCAGCTCCTGCGTCTCGGTGCGTCATGATGGAAATCAGCCTCGGTCTATTTCCCACCCCAGATTGTGTTCGGTCTTACTGCCCAAGTTCGACAGTCAGCGATCAAAAGCTATATGAAGGTATTCATAAAACGTCAAAAGCAAGTGACGCCCCGGGAAGTACGGAAGACCATGCACTGTGTTAGATTTATTCTCTCCAAGGTTTTCTCCTGCAGATGGGGGACTTTCGGCAGCTGCATCCTGAGCTGTCTTTGCCCAGAACGAATACAGCTCCCGCAGGGCCTGAGGAATCGTGTCAGGTAAAGCCAAGCCCCCCCCACACCTCACTTCTGAAGAGTTGCTAAGACACTGAGTAGCGTCGATCATGGCCTGTGTCCCCCTCCAGTGCAGAACATCTATCTCAGAGCAGGCATCCCTGGCAAGTTCCGGAGCCCAGACGTTGGTGCCACCCAAGCCAGCCCAGGGACCCCATGGGGTCAGTGTCAATTGTCTGGCATCTGTGATCTGCAAACTTAAACTCAGCCACGATGTGTGTCCTAGCGAGAGGTCAATTGTGGCACTTGATTTTTTCCATCTGGTGGGAAAACCCATATGCCCCTCTGACATCTCCCACCTGCTAACAATTTCTAGAGATTGGCAGTGACGGCTGCTCCAGCCCCCAGCTCCTGTCTGAGGATTTTCCCGTCTCCTCCAGCCCTCCCAGGACCAACCTCTCAATCCATTTCCCCTTCACAGCCTGAGAGCCTGGCCCAGTGGTGCCGGGACGGCGTTCTCCAACCCCGCGCCTGGGGCCTGCTCCCCGCAGTAGCCTCGGCAAGACGGTTGCCCCGTCACAGCCCTTAGTGGAGGCTGCTTGCGGTGTTCGCTATAGCATCATTTGCTGAGAACGCAAATCTATTGTGAAATGTGTTCACATAAGATCGCATCTAAGGAGTTCACCGACCGATTTACCCGGGAGGCCTGGTCTAAAGTAGCTGGACTCAATGCCGTCTCACGCCGCAGACTGCTGGAAATTGTCCTCGCAAAATTCCAGCGTAAGGCGCGTTCTAGTTCCTGTCCTGACACTGCGGTGTGACCGGTGTCCCTTTAGAACAGGACGTGCTTGTCTTCTCCCTTGTAAACACCAACTCATTCCCACGGTGTCCGTCAGCAACAGCAGCACCAAGGGTCCTGTAAAGAGAAAACCTCAGCTGTGGCCGTTTCCTGGGGCGGAAGTCCCGAGTCCCGCGCCGCTGTCCACAGGCAGGCGCGGCATATGGCGCAACAGCCGGGGGGCAGGGTGGCCGTGACGATGTAATGAGACCCTTTGAATCATTAAACAGCGTCACAAAGGAAAAGTCCTTCTACAAGCACCACACTATATTTAAGATTGTAAGTCAATCTTTTAAAGGCAGAGTTCACCGAATAAGGTGGCATCGGGCGCGAGCTGGACAAGTCGTGTGGGCGGGGCGGGACCCAGCATCTGGCAGAACCGGCAGCCGTGCCGTCTCCAGAGCAGTAAAATCACGAGGACGCAACGCGAGGAGCCACGGCTCCACCGTTGGACACGGTTCTCTCCCACCAAGCCCCGCCCAAGAGCCAGCTCTGTGCCACGCACTCAGGAAGTGGCAAGGGACAAAAGATGGCCCAGGGCCATCTCTGGGCAGGACAGCGAAGGATGCGGGGGCGATTTTCAGGAATGCCAAGGGCACGACGCGCTATGACGGCAGCTCGTTTTGGCTGTTGGGGCGTCAATGTGTCCCTCCTCTCAGCCGGGTGGGGTGGAAAGTCGGACAAAGAAGGCTGATGTTTGTCACACTGGACAGAAACACCGGCCACTCCCAGCTCGTCCTGACTTCCCCACAAGGTCACAGAAGCCAGAAATGACGTGTAACGTGAAAGGGTTAATCTTGCTTTCGGGGAACTTGCCCGAGTGTTTCACTGTTGGTGCAGTCTGCTTTCACTGCAGTTTACCGTGGCGCGTGGTCTCGTGTCCCAGACACGTTCGGTTGTGTTTGTTTCACACGCCCGCTACCGAGAGGAAAGTGGCAAATTTCATGAATCTCCGTATCTGTCTAGGATTGAATCCAGAGACCTGAACCGATCTTTCTCCAGGGGACCTCTGGCCTTCCCCTCTCAGAATATTTCTCTGGGAACACACACTACACACACACACACACACACACACACACACACACACACACGTTCTGGGGAAAGAACACACCGGAACCCCAGGAAGAGGGAACTGGAGATGTGGTTCCTGAATGTGGGTGTCTACATTCGGGGGTCATCTGTGCCGTTTGTTTTGGTTTGTCTTTAAATGCAGAGCAGAATTAGTTCTCTTGAAGACAAGACTTTTTTGGTGTTTAAGGACCAGGCTTTTCCCACAAAAGAATGTTTTAGGAGAGAGGCAGATCGTGTTGTTCTTTAATTAGCTGAATATCAGAGCCTGAACCTTGAACTCAGGGTTCATCCGGGAGCAACAGACTTGGAAGAAACTCTGCCTGGCCAGGGAGGCGAGATCACAAACTGTCTGGGCTCCGAGGAGATGATGACCCAGGAATCGGAGACGAGTCGATGCGGTCGGGGCGGACGTGAGACCTCCTCCCCATCACCCGCCTCTGCAGCCTGAGGCAGAACGGGACAGGGGCCAAACCCCCTCCCAGGGAGCACCCAGGTGGGGCTGCACCTGCCCCTCGAGGTCAGCCCTGCAGTGCCTGGGCAGGTGGAGGCCGCACGGGGCCTCTGGGAGGGAGCACGGAGAGCCCCCGTCCCCCAGCGGGGAGCCTGCGTGCTGAGACAGGCAGGGCCACAGCCCCGTCCTCCTGTGTGTGGCGGGCGTGCGGGTCCCAGTAGCCACAGCCAGTGTCTCCAGTGGACCTGGCAGGACCGCGGACTCGGGTGGAAAGGCTGATGCCTGCAGACGCCCAGGAGCAGAGTCAGGGACACTCCAGGGGTGGTCCCCACACTGTGCCCCACTCTTCACTCCTGGGCACACGATGCAGCTGAGATTTGACTGGGAAATCCCTGCATTTGATTGAATTTACCTGTAAAACCTGTAAAACAGAAACCAGGCAATATCTTTCCCGGCAAGCAGAAATAGAGGTCAGAAAACGCTGAGTCAATTCATGAGAAACGTGGCAAGTTCCACGGCTGGGGGGGGCACGTTTTTGCGAGTGTGCTGCAGACCCTCTTCCCCACCAGACACAGGGCCCTGCAGACACATAAAAGGGCCATATTTTAACAGCATTACCATTATTAACCTTACCATTAACCTTACCATTATTTTTCAACATTTCCAGAAGCAAATAAAGCAAAAACTAGCATTTGAAAGAAACTATATTTGCCAAACGAGTACTGAAAAAAGAAAGTATCTCGGTTTCAAATAAAGTAACAAAGCAGATAAGAGCTGCATTCCTGAAGTGGAAAATCACATCAGGCTGTTTTGCGAGCTACGGGTCATGATCCACAGTGGCCTCTGCCAGCATTTTAATAATGAAATAAAAGTAAAACCAGAATAAAATAGAAAATATCAAATTTTATTGCCAGTATTAAGGCTGAGTATTACCGTGTGACACTTGCTTTTGTTATGTGTGTGTACAATTTCTAATTGTGTGTTGTAATCTAGGATCTGAAAGCCAATGAAATAAAATGCCTCCTTTGAGATAAATTATATTTATGCTATGTTTGACCACAGAATCCTTCCCATTGTAATTTTGGATTAGCCTGTATTCCAGTTGTCTGGTGCTCTGTCACAAACTACCCCAAATTTACTGGCTTAAAACACCCACCATTTCGTATTCCATGGCTTGGTGGGCCAGGAATTGTGTAGGGCTTAGCTGGGTGGTTCTTCTTTTCCCTGTTGCATGGACAGAGGCCACCTGGTGATCTTTAGCAGGCAGATGGCTGACCTGGAGGGCTCAGGATGGCACAGGCACCTGCCTGGTTTAGAGGGGTGGCTGGAAGCCTGGTTCAGCTTGGATTCTCGGCCTCAACACCCACTGTGGCCCTCTGGTATGGTGTCCCCAGGGTTGGTGGATTTCTGATGTGGCAGCTCAGGACTGCAATTGGACCCTTGAAGTCAGAATATGCGTTGCTTTTCATGACCTGGCCTCAGAAGTCACATACATCACTTCTGCCATACTATATTGGTGGAAGCAGCAAAGTCCACCCAGGGTCAAGGGGTGGGGCATGCATGGTCTCTGCCTGTTCAGGGATGGGCATCAAAGGATTTGCAGCCACTTGTTAAAACGGCCACACCTGGCCAGCCATTGCTGGACTCTCTGGGATGGACGGCCAAAAACTCCTGATAAAATCAGATGATCTAATGACAGCATCCGCATCGGTGAGGTGTAGTAGGAAACACATCGCCAGCAAACTCTGGACTTAGCAGACTGCACTGTGAGCTTTGCAGTTCTGAATTTTTCATGGCAAATTCAGGGTACACGAACTTAAATTGCTGTCAGTGAGTAGAAAAAGCCTCCTTCTGAACAGATAAACTCATCGTCGATGTTTTGTGAGTTTGGGGGCTGACATGCGTCCTGAGTCATGCATCTCACCCAGCTGAGTAGAACTTCGCAGAGGAAGCCAGGTAAGTAACATCATCCTGAGACCGATCTTACGTTGCAACACGTGCGCTAAGTAACAGGGTCCAGATCTGGGCCTCAGAAGATCCGGGGGCGGGGTGCTGTGTGTGCGCTGCCCTGTGTGTGTCAACAGCTGATCTCTAAACAATCCCAAAAGGATCAGGAGCCTCTTTGTGTAGTTGTTTGATGCTTTCCTGGATCTTAACCATAAAACAATTAGGAAAACTGCAATGCTGGCAGTTTTTTGTTGTTGTTGTTTTTGTTTTTGTAAACTACAACTCCAAAATCCATTTTAGCTAGAAACTATGCTTCTAAAACAAATGATGAAAAACCATGAAGGCTCTTGTGAATAAATTCCATTTTGTTTGTTTTACATTTTTAAAACAATAGAGGGCAGGAGTTTCAAACTGATTTCAAAGATCTCCTTGAATATTTCCCCCTAATCTAAGAATGTTTTCCTATCCATTGCACATTTTGCAGTGACTTGCGAAAGCACAGTGGCATTCCTGTTGTCGTGTATAATAACACTCCGCAATATTTTACGGGAACTTACAGATCTTAACAACAGAGTCATTTAAAAGCATCCTTCTTATTTTCAATTCTCACCACATTTTAGGGAGAGGGGCTCAGAATCAGGAAAGTCGTTTGAGCTGTTTTAACTCCTCTCTCCAGACTTATAGATAAATATATGAAAGCTAGATAGATGATTGATTTGAAACCAAGTAAGTAGAGCTGAGCCTTGCACAGAATTCTTACTGTGAGGGAATTGGAGTGTGCGCTGGTTAGCGGAGCAGTAGTCATAATAAACTTAACAACAAGTTAATCCGCATTCAGCGCATCCCGTGTGCCAGGCTGTGTGCCCTGTCTGAGCCACCTCTACTCCATATGAAGGGACACAGTTGTTCTCCCCACATTACAGGGAAGGACACCTCGACCCGGAGGTTTGGGGACCGCTCACTCAGCTCAGCTGGTCCCGGGGAAGCCGCAGTCGGCCCCGAGCAGGTGCTCCCCGTGCTGGGAGCGGGGCCGGCCTCCCTGAGAAGGAAGGAGCTTTGTTCTTCTCTCTCCGGCTCTTTCTCCACATCAGGTTTCTCAGGCGGCACCTCCAGCCTTGGGAGCTGGATAACTCCCGGTCGGTGTGTTCTGCCCGGCACATTGCAGGACGCGTAGCAGCAGCAGCAGCAGCAGCAGCACTCACACCAGCTGTGACAACCAGAATGTCCCCAGACACTGCTCAATGCCCCCTGGGGGGCAAAATAGCTCCACCCTTTGAGAACCACTGCTCTAAATTGACCAAACTGCCTGTATTATATCTGTAATTAAAATTACATACTTTTGAGCATACAATTTTCATAAATGTAGGCGATCAGAGAGAATTTGTCTAAATTGGCCTCTTTCAAACTTCCGAAGAAGAATACGTTTCGCCTACAACTGACATCTACGCTGAGGGCAACTGACTGTCGTGTTAAAATCATCTTCCCCCATCCGAGTCTGGCGGAGCCCCTGGTGGCTTGTCCCTGTGGGCGGCTGGAGCGGGCGAGGGTCCCTTTGCTGCGGACCGAGGACGCTTCCACGGCACCGCTGTGCCAGCTGTCACAGGTACAAACTACCTGGATATTTAGATACTAGAGCGTCTAAGAGGGCACCATCAATCTTTCATAGTAAGAGAATACATAAATTATAAACAAATATGTCCTTTGGTCTCGTAGAACAGCACAGTGATCAAAGAGACACAATAGAAATGCATTTGCTTCTGCAGTCGGCCGTATTCCCCCAGCTCCGGGCTGTGCTGACGGACAGCCCACGAGCTGTCAGCTTTTGTTCCATCTGTCAGAGTATACCTACCTCCTGTTGTTTTAAGTAATCAATATGTGGGCTGGAATCACCTACTGCTACCTCCGCTCCCTCCTATTTTGTCCACTCATAAATTATGGATCGCTGCACAACATCAAGTCTACAATTTCGATTGCATTTGCTAATCATTGATCAATAATTCAGGAGCCTCTCCTCCTTCAAGGGCCCCTGGTTTCCTGCAGCATATGGCACCGGGCTGACAGCGCGCAGGGAGGCGTCCCTTATCACAAAGAGCAGCTGCAGAAACAACTTGTTTAAAGTTGTTTCTTCCCCATCCCTTCCTGTTTCTACGAGGGCGACTTTGTACTTCCCCGCGCGGTGGCTGCCTTGAGAAGCGGAGGCTCTGGGCTCGGTTCGGGCAGACGGGCCACTTAGCAACAAAACGCCCCTTTCCGTTGCGTTTCATTTTGCGTTTCAGTGTTCTTGTGTCTGTCACTGAGAGGAGTCTCACGGGGACAAAGTGTCCTGTTCTCCTGTTTGCATGCGACCTGGGCCGGTGGGCACAGAGCCGGGACACAAGGCCCACGTTGGGCCCCTCAAGCTCGCACAGAGGCAGGCTGCAAATCCGAGCAGAGAGCGCTACCCCCAGCACACTCCCTGGCCAGGAAAACTGGAAACCCTGAGCTATTTTAAGGGTTTGCTCTGGCTGTTTTGTTTTGTTCTAAGGTCTGTTTCAGTCCCGTTTTCTGTGTGTGTGTTTGTGCCCTTTCAGTGAGATGATGGAGTTAAAAATAATAGTGGCTCACAAACCATTCTCCTCTTCCTCTAACCGCCTAGAGGACAGCGATGCCAGGCCCTCTTCCCCCGAGCTCGTGAACGTGCGGCCCAGGACGCTGCCTGTGGGGGGAGAGACCCGTGCGGAAGGCACGGCTGGGACCCAGGCTCAGAGCAGGGGGGATCGGTTTCCTGGAGCCTTTCAGCTCCTAATTTCTGGGAAACCTTTTCCACAAAAGGCAGCCTCAGAGGGCTCTGGAGGTTGCCGCATTAGGGGCACAGCCCACCCGCCCCCTCCCAGGGAGCGAAAGGGCATGAAGGGGACCTTTGTCATCCGAACCTGAGGCCTGCCCCTTCCTGCTGGCCACAGGGGGAAGACGCTCCCAGGCAGCGGGCCTTCTATAGAGCTCCCGCCATTGTCACGGCCCAGCGGGGGAGCGAGGCCACAGCGGGTTCTCAGTAACTTTAAAAAATGGGAAAAAAGGAACAGCAGGAAGGGCCAGAGAGGAGGACTAAAGGAAAAGGTTTGAAACAGTCTGTGGCAAGAAGCAGACAGGGCAGCGGCTGCTCGAGGGAGGGACACAAAACTTTTCTCCTTGAGTGGGAAGAGAAAAGGCGGGACTGGGCAGTGGCCATAAAAGTTAATGAAAACGAAGACAGTCGGAATGAGATTGGGAGGAGACAAAGGGAGGGGGAGGAAGAGAGACCAGGACCTGCAGCGCCTTGGGGGCCCACCTGCTGTGGCCTCACTTGATGTCCCCTTACCTCCCTGCCCCTCACTTCCCTGCCCCTCACTCCCTGCCCCTCACCTCCCTGCCCCTCACCTCCCTGTCCCCTCACCTCCCTGTCCCCTCACCTCCCTGCCCCTCACCTCCCTGTCCCTCACCTCCCTGTCCCCTCACCTCCCTGTCCCTCACCTCCCTGTCCCCTCACCTCCCCCTCACCTCCCTGCCCCTCACCTCCCTGTCCCTCACCTCCCTGTCCCCTCACCTCCCTGCCCCTCACCTCCCTGTGCCCTCACCTCCCTGGTCTGGCTTGGTCCCTGGGACACCACAGCTGCTGGAAGACTAAAGTGTGCCTGTAGCTGCTCTGGAGTTGACAGTGGAGAATACACGGCAATGTCATTGCCCCAGTGGAAGCCCTGGGCAGATGCCCTAGTGACAGGCCATCCCTCCCCCTGCAGATTGGCGGGACCACCTCGCTGGGTCGGGGTCCAGCCCGAGTCCTTTCCTACCCACCCCGTGCGAGAGGCGTCACGGACCTGGTGCGGGCAGGAGCGTGTCCAAGTTTCCGAGGCCTCAGGCAATGACCCCGGAACAGCAGTAACTGAAACATCCACCCCCGTGGGAGCGGGTCTGTTCCACTGCTCCAACGGGCTCCTCCACGAGGCCCGAAGGTCTAAATGCCACTAGAAATGTCTTGAAATGGCGCCACATCCACTCAGTAGCACAGCTGTTTCTATAAATAAAACCATAAACCCACTCAAGACCTTTCCTGGACTTCTAGTCCTGAAACCCAGGGGCCTCCGTGGACGCTGAAGGCAGAGACGGCGACCTGGCGGGGGCAAGGGTGAGGGCGGCAAGGGTTGCCGCCTGAGACTGGAAACCAGGGCCCCAAAACCTCTCGGGAGGAACCTTGGTCCTTGGGCGCGCTGCCTGCTGAGAGAAGGGGATGGTCTGACACCATCACGCTTGAGAACCACGTGGGGAACATGTCCCTTCTCACGCAGACCTGGTGTGGCCTGCTCGAGGACAATCTCCGAGGAGCCCCGGGGTGCTGGGGTGTGGATCATCTTTGCGCTGGGCTGAGCCCAGGTAGGAACCGCGCGGAAACACGCACTCAGCTGCCGGGGGCTGCCATCGCTGCTGCGGCTCAGGCCCCTCCCCGGGACCCGCTGCCCAGACCGGGGCTGGACTGACAGCGGAGGGACAGCTCCCCCAGCACAGAGAGCCCCCAAAGTCTCCTCTGACGTTAGGTGCGACCTCCCCAAGCCAGCCAGGCTCGGCTCGAGCGCTCTCCACCGCCACTGCCCCCTTTGTCACCCGAGTCCTTTAGGGTGCCCAGGGCTTAAGTCTCATATCAGGTGCTGTGGTCCAGGTGCATCGCCAACACTCCTGTCTTCTCCCTCCATCCGTCGTCTGCCTGTCATCCGTCACCTACCTAGGACCTACCATCTACCCGTCGTCTACCTATCGTGACCCTTCCCACTGGCAAATGCCTCTTTTCTTCTTTCCATATACAAATGTTAGTAATTCCCAGTTTTCCAGTGAGCTAAGTTTGGGGGCAGAGCTGTCACCTGCGCCTTTGGACCCTTCCTTCCTGGGCAGTGAGGGACTCAGATGGCCCCCGCGGGCCCTGCTCTCTCAGGAGCGGAAGGACTGGGGTTTGCCGGCTCTGAGAGGAAGGTGAGTGGGTCCGTCCTCCTGCGCCCAGTACGGCCGACCACCTGCTCTCACCTCTGCCCGTGTAGGGAGCCTGACAGGGACTTTAACACTCCTGGAACAGCCACCGTTTGTTGGGATGATGGTAACTGCTCCAATAATCACCAGTAAAAACGGAATGCGTTTTCCTTCCTGATTGCGCGTGTCAACGATGCTCAGAAAACACCAGACCAAAACGTGGGCTGTTACCTGCAGGCCCCCGAGCCCCCACCCTCATTCTTCCTGTCTTGCCTCACCTGCCTCCAGCTCCAGGTCTGGCTGCACAGCTGTGAGACGGGACAGTGCGTTCAGCGTCACACCCCACGCGGTCCCTGGACGGTGGCTCACCCAGTGGACGTGCTTCCTGGACGCGTGCTGGTGTCAGCTGACTCCGTCACCCACACAGACACCGGGTGTGGGGGGGCCCTCCGCCCAGAGGGAAGAGCCTCCTCTTTCCCGTCTGCATGCACCTGGGGCTGACTCAGCTCAGTGGGACCAGAAATAGACAGGTTCAACTTTGGCCTTTGCAGTGTTTCCTTCTTTTTCCAAAATGGTGCATTTCCTTTTTATTTTGTTAAAATTGCTGGGCCTTTCCCCTAAGTTCGGGTGTGTGTGCATGTGTGTGCACACCTGCGTGTGTCCGTGTAAGGAAGCAGCCTTCCGATGGGAGCGAGATGGCCGTGCCCGCAGACGACCCTCAGCGTCACAGACCGGGGAGCTTAAACAGCAGAAATGTATTTCTCGCAGTTCTGGGCTGGCAGTCTGAGGGCGCGGTGCCAGCCTGGCGGGGTCCTGGGGAGGGCTCTCCTCCTGGCTCGCAGACGGCAGCCTTCTCACTGTGTCTCACGTGGCCGGGGAGGGGCTGGGGAGGAGAGAGAGAAAGCACTTGGGTTTCTCTTCTTCCTATAAGGACACTAATCCTATCGTGACTTCACCTGACCCAGCAAAGCCATCGCACCCGGGGCTTAGGGCTTCACCTTGTATCTGTTGGGGGCGGGGCGTAAACACGCAGTTCATAGCAGACAGATCCAGGTAACTACGGTAAAATGGAGTTGGGAACCACACGTTGCTCTGCCTAAGCCACAGGCTGTTGCTATTATTTTTGTAATAAATATCCAATTTAAGGATTGCCCTGATTCAGCCAGGAGAGGTCTTGGGCTATATTTAAGCCAGGAAGAGACAGGACAAGTTAACAGCGTGCAGCGGCCGTGCTGTGGAGCAAGGACAGCAGCAGCTGCAGGCGGCATGAGACGAGGCGTAGGCAGGTGGACACGCCTTGGTGTCCTGGGCAGGCCCGCCCCAGGGGTCCGCTGCAGAGGCCGCCTCCCAGCGCAGCCCGAGTTGGCGCACTGGGTTCTAAATGCCCAGCTCGGGCACGCTTTGGAGGCCGGGGCAGGACTGAAACTGTACCTTTCCTGCTACTTCTGCCGGCAAGGCACTGACAGGGACAGTGCAATCACACCTGCAGGTAGTGACACACCTGTAGCTCGTCACCGTGTGCCCAGCGCTGAGCCGCTGCAGCAGTGAGACCCACTGATGGTGTTAACACAAAATTTAAACAACTAACGTCATAAAAACTCAAGAATCTTAGTCGAGTGGAGGAGGGAGGGTGTCCCATAGACATCGCCGCCCACCGACTAGAACGGCAACGCGAGGACACCTGAACGCGCCGAGTGTTGGTGAGGACGTGGGGCAACCGGAGCGCTGACACTGCGCTGTAGGATGCGGAGCGCCCCAGCCACTTTGGAGAGCTGTGGCAGGACGTCACAAAGCTGAACATGACCACCAGCAGCTCCACTCCTGGGATCCCCCAAGAGGAGTGAAACACACGCTCACAAACACTAGCGTGCAGCGCTCACGGCCTTGTTGTCTGTAACAACCCCCGCTGGAAAGCACCCAGACGTCCGCCTGCTGGTGAGTGGATACACGTTGTGGTCCATCCATACTGCGCGACACTGCCCAGCAGCAAACGGGCATGAGCCACCTACCACACGCCACACTTGTGGACCGCAAGAGCATTTTGCCAAGTGAAAAATGCCGGACAAAAAAGACTCCTGCTAAATAACTCCATCTATATAAGAATCTAGGAATGACCAAATGCAGTGACAGAAAGCAGAGCGGCATTCGTCGGGGGCCTGGGCCGGGGAGAGGGGACCAGCTGCGCTGGGCGGGAGGAAGCACTTGGAAACGACGGACATCCCACCAGTCGGGTGGCGCTTACGTGGCGACGTATGACCACCAGCACTCACCCACCTGTGCAAAGTGAGCAGTTTTACTGCATGTCAGTTAATATCTCAATAACGACAGCACAGTAATTTAGCATGATAAAATAAGTAAAATTAAACTAAATACTAATAAAACTAAGGAAAAGCCTCGGAGACGAAGCAGTCTGTGTCGTCCGATGACTGAAATGCTGCATCTACGATGGTTAATTTGATCAGAAAGTCCCTCTGCGTTCCTGGTTTCCACCCTGAGGGTCCAGCGACTTCTGCAGCAGACCCTGGGGGAGGGCCTGCCCGGGACACCAGGATCACCCGTCCGCCGGTCGGCACCTGCCACGTACTGGGCCCCGTGTCCTGCCCTGGTGGTGGGACTGGGCAGCACAGCTGGCCCCGATCAGAGCCGGCCTGGCCGGATTCAGGTTCCTCCCGGGAGTTTGCAGTTGGGATTCAGAAACCAGAGCGGTGTCTGTCCGCGTGTGTGGAGCTGAGGCGAGAACACCGCCTGGGCCTCCCCGTGGCGCTCTGTGCTGACACCTTCGCTGCAGCCGGCCACCCAGGGCCAGGGAGTGGTATCCTCACCCTCATCCCCGCCCAGGCGGGCCCTGGGGCAGGGACAGGAGGACGGGCACGAGCGCTCCCCGCCCACGGTGGCGTCTGCGGTCCCACCCTGGTCCCTGCTCTCTCCCCGCACCTGCCGCTTCTCCGCTCTTCCCGCTCTTCTGCTCTCTGAGCAAAGTCTAACACTTGTCACATCAAAGAGTGG
This sequence comes from Propithecus coquereli, assembly GCF_000956105.1. Taxonomy (NCBI): domain Eukaryota; kingdom Metazoa; phylum Chordata; class Mammalia; order Primates; family Indriidae; genus Propithecus; species Propithecus coquereli. The sequence goes on along the minus strand of NW_012153186.1, from coordinate 316,678 downwards.
GAACAAGTGACAAAGTCATGACCTCTCAAGGTCATACACAAGGTCCTTGTTATTCATCCATGCAGCCGTGCCACTGATTTTCCCGGAAGTCCACATACGGTCACCTGTGTCGGCACAGGTCACCTGTGTCAGAGTGGAGGGAGCTTCTGGGTGACACAGCGGGTCCCCCCGGCCGTCTCTGTGCCCACACAGGCACCGTCTCCCCTCAGCCCCTGCAGCACCCGCGTCTCCCCCCAGCACAGCCCCTGCCCCTGCCCCTGTCAGGTGGGGACAGCAGCTCCAGTCACCTTTCTCCACAAAGAGACAGTTTCCCTTCCTCTGTCCCCTCGACGACGAACTGAGGTTTGCAATTCTCTGTTTCTTGTCTCTGTCATTTTATTCACTGCCCGGTATGCCCGGTGAGCTCAGAGAAGGCGAGAAATTCAGTTTCTCTATTGACCACTAACTCGGTGCTATGCACAATTAGGTGCTTAATAAATGCTCTTGGTGGTAATAATGACCATGCTGATGATAACGGAGCTTCACGTCCTCCTGGGAGAAGTTTACGTTCCTTGAGAGTTGGGCTCGCTGGAATTAAATCGAGAAACAGAAACTCGGTTTCTTTATATCTCGGGGAGCCACAAGGTTAGCGGCTTAATGGAGGGCACAGTGATTGACGGGGCGCGGGGAAGCTCCGCGCTCACGCCCGGCACCAGCCTCTGGCGCTGGAGGCTTCCCTCTGCCCAGACCGCTCCTCTTCCACGTTCTCCCAGTGGCGAGTTCAGGGTCGCTCCGTTCACCTGTGAGGCGAATTCGTACAGAAACGCAGCGTCCAAAGGGGCAGACACGTTTTCTGTATCAACATGACGTTGGCCACAAAAAGAAAGCGTGATTTCCCCACTTCTAGACTTTGCCGTTCTTCATGAAATACGCGTTTCTGACGTCCATATCACACAGCCTCTCCTCGATGCCGCACTCAGGACAGGACGGTGAGAACCCAGAGAACCCAGAGAACCCTGCATCTGACAGGGGTCGGATGCACCGGCTCCATGGACGGCGAGGTGGGGACCGGCGGCTGCCCTGGCTGAAGGACTGCGGAACCGCGATGGGTCCCAGGTAGAACTGGCTTCAGGGACCAGCTCACGGGCAGGGACTCAAGCTGGCCGGGAGCCGGGGGTCAACAGGACAGGAATCAGGTATGGACAACCTCGGGGTGGCAGCCCCCCCAACTTCTAGGTGTGCAGGTGGGATCTGGGGCGAGGGCTCCGAGTTCGTTCCTTCCTTTCTCCGTCCCCTCATCCCAGGAAATCCTGCCGCACATCACCGTGCATCCGTCCTGCTCGGGCGCAGCTATGACTGGGCGCCCGTGGCCCCTACGCCCTTGGGATGAGGTAGACGAGGAGCTCCAGCTCCCTCGCCGAACCCCGCAGGTCCAGGAAGGCAGCCCTTTTGGGGTACGGGGGTGAGGGACGGCCCTGGTCTGGGGCAGAGAGCATGGTGTTCAGCACCCCACGCCCCCCGGAGAGGATCCCCATGGGCAGGCAGAGGGGACGGTTCCCCCACCCAGTGGCCTGAGGCCCCGATGCACCCAAACCTCATGCGCTGACTGGCACGGGTGGTGCCAACCTTGGTTCCCGTCCCCCACCCAGAATGCCTCACCTGGCCCATTCCACAGAGAGAAGAGCCTTTTAAAGCTTTCCCTTAGGTCAGGATGGAGGTCGCCGAATGTGGCCACCACTCACCGTGCATCTTCCTGTCACAACACATCGTCACGTCCACCCTCTTCCATTCAGACGGGGAGATCGGGGGACCCCAGAGAGTCCCCCAGTTCTACACAGCATCAGATCCGTGTCCTCCGCTTCCCCCGCATGACGGCGGCACAGAGGGCTTTGCGCAAGGACAGCTTCGATTTCCCTGGATCAACTTCAGGATGAGGGACTGAGTTGGACCCCAGATCTGCTGTGTGGCAGCCGGGGGGGAATCGCGGTGTCAGTCTCTAATTAAAACTTATACAGGAAAAATTAGATTCCATCCGTTAATGATGCCATTTATTGTCATGGATACTAAAGGGGGAAAAACACTCGGATGAGAACGCGCTATGGAAATTTTGCCCATAGTGAAAAATAGACTTTGGAAATCATGATTGGTGGTACATTTATACCACAATTGAGTTGTAAGTGTCCCATTTTATTCCGCGTATGTGCATCAATGATTTGTGTTAATATGGGAATAAATGGTCTAGAATTTACTCTTTGAATTAAATCTGTAGATAATTAAAAAAATTCTGAAACGGCAATAGAGAAGCGTGCAGTGTCACGCAAACAAAAACCATGATGTGTCCATTTTTACAATGTTACTGAAAATGTCTATTCTATATTTTAAAATGGACGGTTTTCAATGATGGGCTTTCGTCGGGCTGGGAGGTGGGAAAGTTGACTCCGTGGCCGATCCCGCTACCGCTGAGCCGGTGGTTTAAGCATAAAATGCGAAGTGAGCGGTAAATCTCCCAGTCCACCCAACTGCAAGAGCCTCTCACGGTTTCGTTAAGAATTAAGCTAATTGGGTTTGCTGTAAGGTTGGTGTCCTTCCTGCTGGAAACCTTCCCAGGTCTTCCTCGGCAACGGCGGCCACCAGACTCCCCGGCCACCCTGTTAGCCCAGACTTTAATTAGCTCTGGCGTCCCCTCCGTAATGATAATGCGGAGATGATGAATGGAGGCGCAGATGACGGCGAAGTGCCTCAGCCATCAGCGCCGAATGTCATTAGCACCTTCCCTCGCCGAATCCATCACTGCCATCCCCGCGGCTCCGCGCACGTGGCTGCCGGCCAGCTCGCCTCCCCGAGCCCGCGGCCGGGCCTGGTAGGGTTTTCCTCCCCATATGCTTTTATTCCTATTTTGCTAAATATTTGTTTTGCAAACAGAGTTCCAATATATTTCCAGCTGAGATGATAACTATTTTGGGTCAATAAGCAAATAGCTAATTTAGAGCAAAATAAATACTGGTAAGAAACTGTTCTCCGAGCATCGAGATCTGAAACAAAGTCAGTGCGATGACACATCCGACCGGCTTCAAAACGGAAGAGCTGCTTCCAAGACGCACGCGATGGCAGCCCCGAGGGAAAATGGCCATCCATAGCGCCGGTTTAAACCCTGCTAGGTTTTCCTCAAGACCTCGAGCACAGAGGACTCTTAGGGCCACATGTATAGGAACCTGGGGGTGGCGTGAGAATGGGACGTCTCTCCTTCGGACAGGAGCCCGGCGCACGCCTGCAAACTCGCGGCTGACAGCTCTGGTCCCTCGCTCGTGCTCGCGGCAGCTGAGGAACACCGTGTGCTCTAACAGAGAGCCGGGCCTCATCTGCGATTTACAGGGGAGGGGGTGTCACTCTTGCCCTTTCATTTTAACGACAGTGTTAGAGAGAACCTCAGCCCGGGACGGCAGATGCACCCCCTCTCTGGCCCCTGGTGCCCCAGCCCCCTCTGTGCTCGCTGCAGCCTCTGCTCTTCCTCTGCCCCACGAGCCTTCTCCACGCCCAAGCTCAGCTCTGCGGCCAGGCCGCTTGGCACCCACCACAGGAGGCAGGAGGTGGCCCTGGACAGTGTCCTGAGGACTCTATGGGGCAAGCTCAGGCACCCTGTGACCGGCACGCCTGCCCCCTTCCCAGCCAAAGGATGACTGAGTTTTCATCACGCTGGCCAAGATTTGAGACACCAGCCCCTGGGAGGTCCACCTTGGCACACGAGCTCAAAACGTAGAGTCTCCCGGTTGCGGGTTTGCTAACAATTCCTTCTGTCTCCAAGGAAGACTTTCAGGAGAATGAGGCAAGAGAGTGGACAAAGAAGCTCTTGGCTTTCTCTCCAGATCTGCTCCTTCTGCAATGCTGGCCCCGCCTCAGAAACAGGTGCCACCATCGGCACAGCTTTCTGTACAGAAACCCGAGGCCCAGGTGGCATCTGGCCCCTCCCCCCTCGCCCTGCCCCCACCGCCGACACAACCTCTGCATCCTGTGTCCCCACCAAACACTCGGGCTTAGCCCACCCTCCGTCCTCCCCAGGAGCAGGGGCAGCACCTCCTCGGGCCCCTGGCCCCTCGCTGATGTCCCGCTCCCCCTCCGACCCGTCCGTCTTCCAGCAGCAGCGCTGTGATCTCTGGAAACCACACGTGTGACTGTGGAGTTAAGACACTTCGGAGCCTTCCCTGCACCCCCAGACTCGCCTGCAGGCCCAGCCGCACGTGCCCAGGGCTCCCCTCCTGCCCCTCTCGCGCCCCTGCCCTCCCACCCTCCCTCCAGCCACGCTGGTGCCACCGTCCCCATGCTGAGCCCCTCCGTGGGTGGGTTATCTGTGTCATTTGCCTGGAGTTCTCGTCCACACGAGGACCAGGTACCTGCGGCAGCCCCGCGCTACCGAGCCGAGATGCACCCCGCCCCGTGTTTCTGCGACACAGGGAAGCACATCTCACGCAGTCCGGGCGGGTGGGTGGTTCTAGGCTCTAACAGACAGTGGCTGGATGTCTTCGGCCTCAGCTTCTCATCTCTAGCATAAAACATCAGCACCGTCTCGGAAAGGTCGTGAGGGCTGCGTGAC
>NW_012153186.1:309099-311201 GCF_000956105.1 Propithecus coquereli | reverse complement strand
GTAACAGGTATTGCCGTTCAGTTCGAAAGTTTACATTAGGAATGAATAAAGCTTCTCCCAGGGAAGTCTTGAGTGGCCAAGCAGAGCAGCTACGTTTAAGTTTCATTTTTAAAATTTCGATCCAGTTATTCTGCTCATCATGTTCATAATTTATAGACACATCAGCCTGAAAAAAACAATGAAGATAAACTGGTCCCTTTTCCCTCACAGCATTAGCTATGGCTGTGAGGTAGCTTTTAAAATTACTGTTTTATTAAAATTAACATCTCTACATTACATTTTATACCAATATTTCCTTCCTTAATGGGAGATCATAAAAACACCCTTATTTAAGGCAAAGTAATTTCTCTCTAAAATAAATAAAGGTAAATTAATTTCCATCTGACTATAGGTTAAATATTTTATTTTGTTAGTATAATGAAAACAGAAAAATAGAAGGAGACAGAATGTTTTGTTGCCGTGGTACCGATGACAGCGTTGGCATCCTTTCTGCAGCGTGCGAGCCAATTTCAATAACATCGGGAACATGAGGATATAAATTAGACATTTTAATTGTGAGATTATAACATACTGATGGAAGAGCTGGGGCAAAGCCAAAGCAAATCTTAATGACAAAACAATAATCTAAGCAAAGTAGAAAACATTAGACTCCATGGGCTTTGCAAGAAAATAAAGGAGCAAAATGAGCAGGTCTTCCGAGCGTGTGAAGTTATAGACGATATAAATTGTGCATGAAGTTGACAAATTTATTCCAGATAATGTAGGCTGCTTTGAGTAGTAAATCAAAACCCATAATTGGGTAAAATTTCAGATAGCATTCATAATTTATGTTTTAGGTAACTACAAGAAAATTATATCCCTAAGGAAAATTTAGAAATTTCAAAATAAGGAGTCCGCAGTACATAATCACACTGTTTTGTGATATTTTGGTTCGGAAACATCACCACGGATGAGTCAGTCTTGGATGAAAGATGTTTACTCGTCAGGTTTTCCAAACAATAGGTCTATTCTCAATGCAATTAGCACCTTGGCAGAGAAGGGAGTCTGCCGGAAGCTGCGGATGCCGTGGGAGGCGGCGCGGCCACGTTGCACCTCCCTGAGATGCGGGGCCACGGGCGTTCGGACCGACCCGCGCGCCGGAGCCTCTCCCGGCTTTGCCGCCTCACCCGGGAACGCGGCGCGCTGGGATCTTCTCCCTCACGCACAGCCTGACACGGGACAGCGGGAACGGGGAACACGGTGTACAGACCTTAGATGGTTTAGGGAGCTCTCACGTGGCCTAAGTAATTCTTAATCAGCTGTATTGAGGTGTAATTCACATACAATAAAATTTGCACATTTTAAGTGTATAGTTTGGTTAGTTTTTATAGACATTACACCTGAGAAACTACTTCAATCAAGATGCTGGACATGCCTGTCCCTCCAGAAAGCTGTTCCAGGTCTCTTCCCCACCAAAAGACCCCTCTGTGGGCCAACACTGATCGGATTTCTACCAGCACAGACTCGTTTTGCCTGTCCTGGAGTTTTGTGTAAACGGGGTCGTGCGGTATTTGCGTCTTTGTGTCTGGGCTCCTTTGCCCAAGATAACGCCCGTAAGGTTCGCCCGTGTCCTGTGCGCAGCAAGTCATTGCTTCCATCGCTCCGTCGTGTGAACACCCTGCGTTTGTTTGTCCGTCCATCTGTTGATAAAGTGAACATTTTTCTCAAGTCATTTTTATAGGTATAACTTCTTGTTTCTCCAAGGTAAATATTTAGAAGTGCATCATGTAGTAAGTGTATAGTGTGTGCTTAATTTTATGATTGTTTTTCAAAATGGTCATGCCATTTTATACTCCCTCCAGCAGGACATGAGAGTTCCATTTGCTCTGCCCTCTCATTGTGTGCTATTACTCTTTTAAATTTTTAGTAGGATTTGGGATTATTGTGAATTTCATGTGAACGTACTTGACAGCTCATTACATTGAGCACTTTTCATAGCGTCATTGGTTGTCTGTGTATCTTCTTTTATGAAATAGCTATTCAAATGGTTGGCTCATTTTTTATTAAGATGTTTGTCTAATTACAAATATTTTTTGTTTGTTTTTTGAGACAGAGTCTTGCTC
>NW_012153186.1:274257-309049 GCF_000956105.1 Propithecus coquereli | reverse complement strand
AGCTCAAAACGTAGAGTCTCCCGGTTGCGGGTTTGCTAACAATTCCTTCTGTCTCCAAGGAAGACTTTCAGGAGAATGAGGCAAGAGAGTGGACAAAGAAGCTCTTGGCTTTCTCTCCAGATCTGCTCCTTCTGCAATGCTGGCCCCGCCTCAGAAACAGGTGCCACCATCGGCACAGCTTTCTGTACAGAAACCCGAGGCCCAGGTGGCATCTGGCCCCTCCCCCCTCGCCCTGCCCCCACCGCCGACACAACCTCTGCATCCTGTGTCCCCACCAAACACTCGGGCTTAGCCCACCCTCCGTCCTCCCCAGGAGCAGGGGCAGCACCTCCTCGGGCCCCTGGCCCCTCGCTGATGTCCCGCTCCCCCTCCGACCCGTCCGTCTTCCAGCAGCAGCGCTGTGATCTCTGGAAACCACACGTGTGACTGTGGAGTTAAGACACTTCGGAGCCTTCCCTGCACCCCCAGACTCGCCTGCAGGCCCAACCGCACGTGCCCAGGGCTCCCCTCCTGCCCCTCTCGCGCCCCTGCCCTCCCACCCTCCCTCCAGCCACGCTGGTGCCACCGTCCCCATGCTGAGCCCCTCCGTGGGTGGGTTATCTGTGTCATTTGCCTGGAGTTCTCGTCCACAGGAGGACCAGGTACCTGCGGCAGCCCTGCGCTACCGATCCGAGATGCACCCCGCCCCGTGTTTCTGCGACACAGGGAAGCACATCTCACGCAGTCCGGGCGGGTGGGTGGTTCTAGGCTCTAACAGACAGTGGCTGGATGTCTTCGGCCTCAGCTTCTCATCTCTAGCATAAAACATCAGCACCGTCTCGGAAAGGTCGTGAGGGCTGCGTGACTGTATGTGCAGTGCTTGGACCCCGGGCACACTAACGTCACAAGTGTGCAAGGGCCGTACCTCACGTCGCCTTGCTGGTCTCCACATGGCCTCGCTCGGCCCCAGGAACTTGCTTACGTTCGGTGATAAATTGTGTTTCCCAAGCCGACCATGCCATCCTCGGCCCCCCTTCCCCTCTGCGGTAGAGTCCTGCCCAGCGGCCACCATGGGATGAGACTTATTTTTTGAACCCCTGGGACCCGAGTGGGCTCTGTGATTGCTCTGACCCACCAGCTCAGCCGGTGACACCGCCGCAGTCTGCTGTGGACTTCCGCTGGCCTGAAGGTCCCTTTTCCTGCCTCTGGGAATTCTTGCACTCAGTGTTCCCAATGGGACACCAGCCACCGTGTTCTGAGAAGTTTAAGCCACAGAGTGGCCACGTCGTAGGGCTGGTTGACAGCTGGGCATCTGGCACTCCCCCTTGGACATCCGGGCTGGTCCAAGGGGAGTCCAGCCCCCCAACATCTGGCTGCAACAGCTTGAGAGGCCCCAAGCACCGACTGCCCAGCTGAGCCCTGGCAGCCCGTAGAACCCTGAGCGCTAACGCTGGCGTGGTGTCTCACGCCACCAAGTTCTGCCACACGGCAGTCAGAACAGATCACCGACAGGGTCTGGGGTGTCTCTCACGGCGTTCCTCAATTATTGCCTCCCCCGCTAGACTGAAATGTCCCTGAAGACAGGGACCGGTTGTTTTTGTTTTCAGGCCTGGCTGCAGCCCAGTGCCAAGTGGGATCTCGGGGAGCATTTGCGGAGTAAATGAATGTAGATAAATGTGCAGCTCTGATCTCTGATGACATCGCCTCATGCCTGGGCCCGCAGGGTGACTCCGGTGAGTGATGAGGGAGGAAGCCAGAGAGCCGGCTGCCGGCACCTCGCGGGCGAGAGCCCCGCGGGTCACACGAGGCACAGCCCCTCCCAGCCCAGCGCGGCTGCACCTACCTAGTGCTGGGGCGAGTGTAACAGGTATTGCCGTTCAGTTCGAAAGTTTACATTAGGAATGAATAAAGCTTCTCCCAGGGAAGTCTTGAGTGGCCAAGCAGAGCAGCTACGTTTAAGTTTCATTTTTAAAATTTCGATCCAGTTATTCTGCTCATCATGTTCATAATTTATAGACACATCAGCCTGAAAAAAACAATGAAGATAAACTGGTCCCTTTTCCCTCACAGCATTAGCTATGGCTGTGAGGTAGCTTTTAAAATTACTGTTTTATTAAAATTAACATCTCTACATTACATTTTATACCAATATTTCCTTCCTTAATGGGAGATCATAAAAACACCCTTATTTAAGGCAAAGTAATTTCTCTCTAAAATAAATAAAGGTAAATTAATTTCCATCTGACTATAGGTTAAATATTTTATTTTGTTAGTATAATGAAAACAGAAAAATAGAAGGAGACAGAATGTTTTGTTGCCGTGGTACCGATGACAGCGTTGGCATCCTTTCTGCAGCGTGCGAGCCAATTTCAATAACATCGGGAACATGAGGATATAAATTAGACATTTTAATTGTGAGATTATAACATACTGATGGAAGAGCTGGGGCAAAGCCAAAGCAAATCTTAATGACAAAACAATAATCTAAGCAAAGTAGAAAACATTAGACTCCATGGGCTTTGCAAGAAAATAAAGGAGCAAAATGAGCAGGTCTTCCGAGCCTGTGAAGTTATAGACGATATAAATTGTGCATGAAGTTGACAAATTTATTCCAGATAATGTAGGCTGCTTTGAGTAGTAAATCAAAACCCATAATTGGGTAAAATTTCAGATAGCATTCATAATTTATGTTTTAGGTAACTACAAGAAAATTATATCCCTAAGGAAAATTTAGAAATTTCAAAATAAGGAGTCCGCGGTACACAATCACACTGTTTTGTGATATTTTGGTTCGGAAACATGACCACGGATGAGTCAGTCTTGGATGAAAGATGTTTACTCGTCAGGTTTTCCAAACAATAGGTCTATTCTCAATGCAATTAGCACCTTGGCAGAGAAGGGAGTCTGCCGGAAGCTGCGGATGCCGTGGGAGGCGGCGCGGCCACGTTGCACCTCCCTGAGATGCGGGGCCACGGGCGTTCGGACCGACCCGCGCGCCGGAGCCTCTCCCGGCTTTGCCGCCTCACCCGGGAACGCGGCGCGCTGGGATCTTCTCCCTCACGCACAGCCTGACACGGGACAGCGGGAACGGGGAACACGGTGTACAGACCTTAGATGGTTTAGGGAGCTCTCACGTGGCCTAAGTAATTCTTAATCAGCTGTATTGAGGTGTAATTCACATACAATAAAATTTGCACATTTTAAGTGTATAGTTTGGTTAGTTTTTATAGACATTACACCTGAGAAACTACTTCAATCAAGATGCTGGACATGCCTGTCCCTCCAGAAAGCTGTTCCAGGTCTCTTCCCCACCAAAAGACCCCTCTGTGGGCCAACACTGATCGGATTTCTACCAGCACAGGCTCGTTTTGCCTGTCCTGGAGTTTTGTGTAAACGGGGTCGTGCGGTATTTGTGTCTTTGTGTCTGGGCTCCTTTGCCCAAGATAACGCCCGTAAGGTTCGCCCGTGTCCTGTGCGCAGCAAGTCATTGCTTCCATCGCTCCGTCGTGTGAACACCCTGCGTTTGTTTGTCCGTCCATCTGTTGATGAAGTGAACATTTTTCTCAAGTCATTTTTATAGGTATAACTTCTTGTTTCTCCAAGGTAAATATTTAGAAGTGCATCATGTAGTAAGTGTATAGTGTGTGCTTAATTTTATGATTGTTTTTCAAAATGGTCATGCCATTTTATACTCCCTCCAGCAGGACATGAGAGTTCCATTTGCTCTGCCCTCTCATTGTGTGCTATTACTCTTTTAAATTTTTAGTAGGATTTGGGATTATTGTGAATTTCATGTGAACGTACTTGACAGCTCATTACATTGAGCACTTTTCATAGCGTCATTGGTTGTCTGTGTATCTTCTTTTATGAAATAGCTATTCAAATGGTTGGCTCATTTTTTATTAAGATGTTTGTCTAATTACAAATATTTTTTGTTTGTTTTTTGAGACAGAGTCTTGCTCCGTTGCTCAGGCTAGAGTGCCATGGCGTCAAACTCCTGGGCTCAAGCGATCCTCCTGCCTCAGCCTCCCAAGTAGCTGGGACTACAGGCATGCACCACCGCGTCCGGCTAACTTTTTCTATATATTTTTAGTTGTCCAGCCAATTTCTTTCTATTTTTAGTAGAGACAGGGTCTCGCTCTTGCTCAGGCTGGTCTCGAACTCGTGAGCTCAAACGATCCACCCGCCTCGGCCTCCCAGAGTGTTAGGATCACAGGAGTGAACCACTGCGCCCGGCCAAATTACAAATATTTTTAACAACTTATTCGTATACATTTATGTGTATGTGTGTGTAGATACATAAATATATATGTGTGCGTACCTATAGGTATTAGGCAAATGTGTAAATACGGAGGTATGAATTCCGGATATAAGTCTCTGGTCACACGTACGTGCTGTGACTATTTCCTTCCAGGCTTGGCCTGCTTTTTTTATGTCCTAAACATCATCTTTTGAGGATCTTGACATTTTAAATTTCGTGCATCCAGTTTGCCACTTTGCCTTATATCAATACAACCCAACCAGCTTTCTCATGTTGTTTTTTGCATGAGATTCTGTCCTTTCACTTTCAATGTTTGTCTTTATTTGTAAAACAAATCTCTCCTGGATAGAATTTAGGTGGATCCGTCTTTTTTTAATCAGTCTAAAAATCTCTGTTTTATAATTTGCATAATTAGTCCATGTAAATTAAATGTTCTTACTGATACAAGTGGGTTAAATCTATTAATACCATTTTACTCTTCAGTTATCATTTATTATTCCTTCCGGTTTTTGTTCTTCTACTATTTTGTTTGCATTAATAAAATAGCTTAATATTCTTTCTGTTTCATGTATTAGTATCTAATCTGTATCTCTTTATTTTTATTATTTTTAGTGGTTACTCCAAGGCTAATAATAAGCATCCTTAATTTATCAGAGTCTGTTTAGGTTCAATATTTTATTTCTTCCCACTTAAGACTTCTCGTTTTGTGCCTGATATTTTTTATACCTCACTTCAAAAATGTAATGACTTTGCTACGTGTAATTCTATGTACCCATCTCCCATCATTTTTGGAATTGTTGTCATATATGCGTGTGTGTGTGTTTTACATATATGTGTGTGTGTGTGTGTGTGTGTATTACTCATGCAGATATAAAATCCTCACCATATAGTGTTATCGTTTTACAAAAGTCAGTTGTATTTTAAATAAATTATTAAAAGAAAAAAGCAAAGTGTTTTGCATTCACCCACTGAGTTTCCACTTCTGCTGTAGTCTTCTTTCTTTCCTATGAGTCCAAGTCTCCGTCTTAAATACTTTCTCTTCAGGCTCAAGAACAACTGTATTATTTCTTGTGATCATTCTTGCCTGCACCAAATATGCTCAGATTTTTTTTTAATCTTAAGATGTCTTTATTTTGCTCTTATTTTTAAAGGAAATTGTTACTGAATATGAAATTTCTCTTTCTTTCAGCGCTAGAGAGGTGGGTTCCATTGCCTGCTGGCCGCCATTGTTTCCAATGAGAGATTCGTAGCTTATCTTTGTTCCTGCACATTTTGTGCTTTTTCATTCCGTTTTGCTTGTTGGCTACTATCAAGATTGTCACTTCACCCTTTGTTTTCAACTGTTTGACTGTGATGCATCTAGTTTTGGTTCATTTCTGTGTCTCTGCCTTGCTCTCTCTCTCTGTACCCATGTACCTTTCCCCTACACACACACACACACACACACACACACACGCACACACACATGCATACACACATATGCATACACACACATGCATACACATACACGCACACACACAGGAAAGATTCACTGATATTCTTGGATCTGCTAGTTAGTGTCTTATAAATTAAAGTCAAATTTAAGAAGTTTTAGTAATTACTTTTTTCAAACATTTTTTCTTCCCCAAACTCACTTTCCGTTCCTTCTGGTGTTCAATTTACTGAATGTAATAATTTCACACAAGTCCTGAGGCTCAGTTTGATTTTCTTCAACCCATTTTCTCTCTGTTTTTAAGATTAGATAATTTCTATTCTTCTATCTTTAAGTGAATTGACTTTTTCTCCCCAATCATCTACAATCTATCATTAAGACCATCCACTATTCTTTTTTTTTTTATATAGTTGTTTGTTTGTCTTCCAGTTATTTTTCTTATTCAACTCTAGAATATTCTTTTTGTTCTTTTTTATAGTTTTCATTTCTCTGTTCAGATTCCTTATGTTATCTCATTATGGCCATATTTTTCTTTATCCAGCAGGACATGAGAGTTCCATTTGCTCTGCCCTCTCATTGTGTGCTATTACTCTTTTAAATTTTTAGTAGGATTTGGGATTATTGTGAATTTCATGTGAACGTACTTGACAGCTCATTACATTGAGCACTTTTCATAGCGTCATTGGTTGTCTGTGTATCTTCTTTTATGAAATAGCTATTCAAATGGTTGGCTCATTTTTTATTAAGATGTTTGTCTAATTACAAATATTTTTTGTTTGTTTTTTGAGACAGAGTCTTGCTCCGTTGCTCAGGCTAGAGTGCCATGGCGTCAAACTCCTGGGCTCAAGCGATCCTCCTGCCTCAGCCTCCCAAGTAGCTGGGACTACAGGCATGCACCACCGCGTCCGGCTAACTTTTTCTATATATTTTTAGTTGTCCAGCCAATTTCTTTCTATTTTTAGTAGAGACAGGGTCTCGCTCTTGCTCAGGCTGGTCTCGAACTCGTGAGCTCAAACGATCCACCCGCCTCGGCCTCCCAGAGTGTTAGGATCACAGGAGTGAACCACTGCGCCCGGCCAAATTACAAATATTTTTAACAACTTATTCGTATACATTTATGTGTATGTGTGTGTAGATACATAAATATATATGTGTGCGTACCTATAGGTATTAGGCAAATGTGTAAATACGGAGGTATGAATTCCGGATATAAGTCTCTGGTCACACGTACGTGCTGTGACTATTTCCTTCCAGGCTTGGCCTGCTTTTTTTATGTCCTAAACATCATCTTTTGAGGATCTTGACATTTTAAATTTCGTGCATCCAGTTTGCCACTTTGCCTTATATCAATACAACCCAACCAGCTTTCTCATGTTGTTTTTTGCATGAGATTCTGTCCTTTCACTTTCAATGTTTGTCTTTATTTGTAAAACAAATCTCTCCTGGATAGAATTTAGGTGGATCCGTCTTTTTTTAATCAGTCTAAAAATCTCTGTTTTATAATTTGCATAATTAGTCCATGTAAATTAAATGTTCTTACTGATACAAGTGGGTTAAATCTATTAATACCATTTTACTCTTCAGTTATCATTTATTATTCCTTCCGGTTTTTGTTCTTCTACTATTTTGTTTGCATTAATAAAATAGCTTAATATTCTTTCTGTTTCATGTATTAGTATCTAATCTGTATCTCTTTATTTTTATTATTTTTAGTGGTTACTCCAAGGCTAATAATAAGCATCCTTAATTTATCAGAGTCTGTTTAGGTTCAATATTTTATTTCTTCCCACTTAAGACTTCTCGTTTTGTGCCTGATATTTTTTATATCTCACTTCAAAAATGTAATGACTTTGCTACGTGTAATTCTATGTACCCATCTCCCATCATTTTTGGAATTGTTGTCATATATGCGTGTGTGTGTGTTTTACATATATGTGTGTGTGTGTGTGTGTGTGTATTACTCATGCAGATATAAAATCCTCACCATATAGTGTTATCGTTTTACAAAAGTCAGTTGTATTTTAAATAAATTATTAAAAGAAAAAAGCAAAGTGTTTTGCATTCACCCACTGAGTTTCCACTTCTGCTGTAGTCTTCTTTCTTTCCTATGAGTCCAAGTCTCCGTCTTAAATACTTTCTCTTCAGGCTCAAGAACAACTGTATTATTTCTTGTGGTCATTCTTGCCTGCACCAAATATGCTCAGATTTTTTTTTAATCTTAAGATGTCTTTATTTTGCTCTTATTTTTAAAGGAAATTGTTACTGAATATGAAATTTCTCTTTCTTTCAGCGCTAGAGAGGTGGGTTCCATTGCCTGCTGGCCGCCATTGTTTCCAATGAGAGATTCGTAGCTTATCTTTGTTCCTGCACATTTTGTGCTTTTTCATTCCGTTTTGCTTGTTGGCTACTATCAAGATTGTCACTTCACCCTTTGTTTTCAACTATTTGACTGTGATGCATCTAGTTTTGGTTCATTTCTGTGTCTCTGCCTTGCTCTCTCTCTCTGTACCCATTTACCTTTCCCCTACACACACACACACACACACACACACACACACACACACACATGCATACACACATATGCATACACACACATGCATACACATACACGCACACACACAGGAAAGATTCACTGATATTCTTGGATCTGCTAGTTAGTGTCTTATAAATTAAAGTCAAATTTAAGAAGTTTTAGTAATTACTTTTTTCAAACATTTTTTCTTCCTCAAACTCACTTTCCGTTCCTTCTGGTGTTCAATTTACTGAATGTAATAATTTCACACAAGTCCTGAGGCTCAGTTTGATTTTCTTCAACCCATTTTCTCTCTGTTTTTAAGATTAGATAATTTCTATTCTTCTATCTTTAAGTGAATTGACTTTTTCTCCCCAATCATCTACAATCTATCATTAAGACCATCCACTATTCTTTTTTTTTTATATAGTTGTTTGTTTGTCTTCCAGTTATTTTTCTTATTCAACTCTAGAATATTCTTTTTGTTCTTTTTTATAGTTTTCATTTCTCTGTTCAGATTCCTTATGTTATCTCATTATGGCCATATTTTTCTTTACTTAGTGTGTGTGTGTATAGTCTTTAGCTGGTAAAGCTATTTTCCTATTTATTGGTACTTTTAATGATTTCTAATGGAATATTGAGTATATTATACACTTTAGAAATTCTGACTTTCATCTCCTTTCTCTGAAGGATTATGATTCTTGTTTTTGCAGGCAGTTAATAATCGGCTAATTGCATTTAATTTGTGCAGACTTGGCTTCACACTTCGTCAGGGTAGATCTAGAGCAGATCTTACTCTGGGATGGTCCTCACTGCTAGCCCACCTTGCTGATGTGTCTGCTGGAGGTCAGGGTGCAAGTAAGGTCTCCAGAGACCTTTCACACTGGCGGAGCGGGAACTCCCGAAGCAGCCTGGACCTGCCTTGCCATGTGCCCGCTCAATCTCTGGCATCTCTGTTCTCATCTCCCCTCCATGGCAGCTGCCCTCCACCAACCTTGCAAGTTCCCGCCCTGCACATGGACAGCCCAGCGTCCAGCCACAGACTTGCAGGGGAGCTCCTACAGCATTGGGGACTTCCTCACCACGCAGCCATCTTGTCCCAACACCTCAGCCCAGAGCTCCACACTCACCTTGGTGTCCCAAACTCTGATCTCTGCCTCCTCAGCTCAGCGGGACCATCTTGCTCTGCGAAAACCAGTCTGCTCTGCTGTGGTTGCAGGTTGTCCCCAGGTGAGAGCTGAGTGACCACGGATCCCACATAACAATTTTACCTTATTTTCCTGCTTCTTGCACATTGACTGAAAACCACTGCCTCATATGCATTTTGCCCATTTTCGTAGCTGTTCTTAGGGGGCATGTTGTTCTGGTATCAGCTACTCCATAATGGATGTGAAAGTCTGATCCAATAATCTCATTTTGACAAATGAGCCTGTGGGGTAAAGAGAAAGGGTTTTTATGCTTCAGGAGGTAACAAGTTTGTATCATCTAATCTAAAGCTGCAACAAGAGAAAATGAAGTAAAAATTTAACAATTAGCTGATTAATGTATTCTACGTAGATAACTGAGTCAGATAATTATGTTCTCAGAGTTAAATTGTTTGACTTGGGAAATAATCAAGTTGACTCTTCTTGATTACAGAACATGATATTTACTAAATCTCCTCTTTACCTATTATCATGTAGACATGGCTTGAGATATAATCTTTGCACAAAGAAATAATTAGTTTCAAAACCATTTTCTCCATTCCTCTCATTAATTCAGGGTCAGCCCCATGTTTATATACGCCATTGGGCAAACTACTTCTCGTGATTTAAAACCAGTCTTTTGCCCACATGGAATCATAACTTAGATGGAACTTAATTGTTTATATATTTTTTTCAAGTTTTTAACTTGAAATTTTTGTTCTGCGCTGTGCTCCATGGCTTTCCGCAGGATCCCCTGGGAAGCGTGTGGCAGTGTGGGGACCCCGGCCGAGGGAGCCCTGTGGAGGGCGGTGTAGGGCGGACGCGCGACTGGGACGTGGAACTAACCAGTGCTCGCGTCTGCCCGTCGGCACCTGCATCCCCTCCTGCCTGTTACCTGGGACGGCGCCTCCCTCTGTCCCCCAGGCTGAAGTGCAGCGGCATAATCAGAGCTCACAGCAGCCTCCTGCCTCAGCCTCCTGAGTTAATTTTTTTTTAAGTTTAAATACACAATTATATAAACATCAAACATGAAATTTCCTGCATTCATGCAGAAATTTCAAAACACTTGGGATGATCGAAGTTCCCCTATTTGCTGACCTCGGTGTTGAAGAATTGCGTCTTCCATCTGATGTTCACCTGTTCACTGACTCATTCATTCATGTCACACCTTGGTGACGAGACCTGGGCTAAGGATGCACTGCTCTCTCAGCCTTCTAGAAGCCCACGGCACAGCAGGAGACAGATAGGAGACGGAATGACAGATTTGGGGGAAACAGTACATGTTTTGGGCCAAGAATGAGTGCTCTTATAAGGACTGGGGCATTGTCTACAAGCTGTATGAGTGGGAGGGGTAAACTTCAGAGGAAACTAGGAATGGGCAGTGGGTTTGCCATGCTGGGGGCTGATCACCCCAGGCTAGGGGAGGGGAGGAGGCAGGTGAGGAGGGAACCAGAAAGGGTGGAGCCCAGGACATAGGAAGTGGTCCCTGAAAATGCAGCGGGACGTTTAGGGCCAGAAGGCTGAGGATCAGGAGGTGACGGTGGAGAGGCATTTTGCCTCTTGCTGGGGACACTGTCCCTCACTGGCAGAGCTGGGATGCTGCAAAGCAGAGATTTGTCTCATGGCGGGTATTTTAGGGAACGCCTTCGCTGGTCAGCAGCGAGGGCTGAGGAAGAGCGCCGGGGGCATCTCCGTGGGAGCTGGGAAGCCGAGGTGCTGGTCTCGCCCAAAGGCCCTGAGATGCTCCCGAGGGGCTCTCCATTGGGGGGTGGGCTTTGCATCAGTCTCCTGAGGGGCTTTCAGAAAGACACATCCCTGCCCTGTCCCGGCACCTCCCACAAACCCTTTAGACGCAAAGTTAGACTGCGTTTCCGTTCGTGTTGCGATGCTCACGCTCACCCCCTGCTCTGTTCTGAAAATGCAAATGTTTTCATGTTTGATTTTCCTTAAGAGTGCAACAAGTAACCCATTTTCATTTCTCCTCGTTGATAAAAATATATCCAATCTTCCCCTACGGCACGAGAGTGTCTTTCCTAGAACAGCGCAGTGGTTTAGAGCCCAGCTGCAGGGGTCAAATCCTGGCACCGTGGCACGATGACTGGGTGTCCTGAGGAAATCTGCTGAACTGCGCCAGGCGTTGCTTTTCATCTCTTCAAAAGAGGTGATGATAGCACCTCTGTCATGTGGTTACTGGAGGACTAAATGAGATTATATATTAGTGGGGTCGAAAATGTACCCTTCGTTGCCTTTCAACCATGCAAAACAAAATAGAGGCTATTTATTTCCAACAAATAATCCCAATGCCCTCATTGGTCTCCACTGGTTTAGGAAGCTTTGAAACCTAAACTGAAATCTGTCCATCTTTTTTTCTGGTTTAAATAATCTGTTCTATTAATTATTTACTTACTGAAAATTGAAATCCCCCATCGGGACCCCTTGAATGAGCTCATTTAGATGCAGGTCTCTTTGGAGTGAAGGACCATTCTTTCAGACTGCCCTCCCCCCTCCTCCTCCTCCAGTCTAAGACAGTATTTGGGCGTGGGGGTGGCCTGCAGGTGGCCGAGGGGTCCCAGGTGGTCGGAGGGGAAGGTGCCCTGCGCCCTGTGCTGGAGTGCCCAACCTGGGGAGACGCAGAGGGGCCTCGGGCCCTGGGAGCAGGACGTGGACACCCTTCCCCAGAGCTGACCTCCTGGCCGTCCATGTGCTCCAAAGGAACTGGCTGCTGTGGCCTCTCGGGCCACAGATCACAAGTGGCATCCCAGACACCAAAGAGCTCTGCCCCACACTCACCCATCTGTCTGTGCTACGGCCCAGCGTGGGGTGTGTGTCACCCCCTGGGCCATGCCTGGACTCCCCGACCTTTCTGGGTGCATCTGTCCTGCGTGCACCTCTGCCCCAGTGCCAGGCCCCTTTGCTGGTTCCTGCAGACGCCCTCTCCCACTTCTCTGAGACGTCTTCTCCATGCCACACGCCCAGTTTGGAAAACACAGAGAGGGGGCTGGGGCTGTGAGCTGGGTCCGTCTGGCATGGCTGCTGTCAGCCTCAGACATCCCGGAACCAGGAATAATGCAAAATGTGTCACTCCAAGGCTGAGGACATGCCGGGGAAAGCATGGAGTGTGATTAAAGGCCACTGTCCTCGGGCTACCAGTTGGCCAATGGGACTCTTCCCACCGGTATTCCACGCAGCCATTCGTGCCTGGCAGCGTCCCATGTGCTAATGCTCACCCCCTGTCCCGCTCACTGTAGTATCAATGAAACTGATCTTGTCTGCCATTTAGGAACCAGGTTGTTTGATGAAACTAAACCACACAAACATGCGACTATCCGATTTCTGTCCCTTAGAATAGTGCTGTAAGTAGGAACACTGCTCCCGTCATTTTTTGCTGAGTGCTTTCTGTGTCCCTGTCCCTGGGAATAGACCGGTGAGGAGGCTCACCTCGCTCCCCACACTGCACGTGGAGAAGGGATGAGGGGCCCCAGGGAGTGGCTCTGCCTGCAGAAGGTCACACACTTAATGAGTGAGGAGCCAGGAGGCAGTAAGTTGTAGGGCTGGATTGATTGACAGCTTGATGTGTTAGCTCTCAAAAATATATTAGTGTGGCATATGCAAAGCTCTAAAGGTGAAACTCCAGCAGAAGCTTCTTCCATGCTTCAATCATGTCACACAGCGAGTGACATCCGTAGCCGAGACTGAGTCCTGTGAAGACCCAGTGCACCTGCCAGCTCCCTGCTCGCCTGTTGCAGGCAGAGCAGGGAAACAGCGCTTTCCTGTGTGGAGTCTCGACACTTGGCCCACTCCGACTCACACGCGTGCTGGACTGTTAGAGAAGCCACTTCTATGTGCCAATTAAAGGCAGCAACGTGGAGGTTTGGAGACTTCATTTTCTTTGTTGAAGATTCAGAACCCAATTCTCTTTGAGGAAGCAATTAAAATTTTTACAATATTGAAAACGAAGGATTCAAAACAACATGAGCCCAGTTTTGGAATTGCACAGACATGCGTGCACATGTAAGTGTGCACACAAAATGCCCAGGCTGTGCCACGCCTGCCCGGCTCTCAGCCCCTCGGGCAGCTCGCGGCAGGACCAGCGTCCCCTGGAGGTGCCAGGGACAGAGTAGGTGTGGCACCCACACTGAGTTAACAACCATTACCTCTCAGTGGTAGAATTGTGGGTGATTTTTCATTTTTCAAAAATATGTTCCTTGATTTTCTTGATCTGTTGCATGAGCATTTATTAATGATTAGAAAAATATAAATTCTGTTTCATTTTGAAAAAAAAGAAGGAAACCAATTGCATAAGATGAACTGTGATTCTTTTTCTGCAGTTTATGCGGGTGAGTGAAATGCTAAATTGCATTCCTACAGGGAAAAGATCACGAGAACCACAAGAATTATCATGATTTAAAATGCATCTGTAGACACACTTCAAAAATATCTACGGCATGTCTATTTATGCATGAGTTTCTAGGGATGACCACACTTTGTGGTTAACTTTACTTAATCTCAAAGCACAAGTGGCTTATTTAAAAGAAAGTAGCACAAGCAATACTTTTATTTTTCTTTTTGCAAGTTGTGGACCTTGGCTATTATAAAAGAAAGACAACCAGCTAACCTAATAGGCCTTTTATTTGCTAATCAAAACTCTCATTAACAATTAATTGGATCAAAAGTTCATAGGCCATTATTGCCGTGTCAATTAGATGCACGGGGCCTCGGAGGCTGAAATGGAACGACCTGCTCGGGTGATAAATAATTTCCAACAGCGACTCGCCTTACTGCGCTGTCTGGGCGGAGGTCACCGTCCCTGGCCACAGCGGCCAGCACAGGCTGCCCTGTGACAAGAAAAAATGCAGCTTCTCTTATCGGACATGCTAATTTAAGCTCCGTAATCTAAAACGTGTGAAACACCATCTCAGGGCAAACAGGAGACGCAGCCGCTGTGTCTTTTCTTGAGCCCTGCAAATGGTCGCGCGCTGCTCCTCCCGGGAAGAAAAAGAGTCGGGCGTTGGGTAGGAATTTGTCGTCGCTGATGGTCTTGCACTGTGGTGAGACACCACCGTGGGCTGTGACCTGGGGCTGCCATGTTGGGCTCTGACAGCACGGGGTCTCCCGACAATGTTCCTGAAATACAGACATAGGCGCCGTTTTCAGACCATCCTTAGCTCTAGTTTACCTCCTTTATTTGATGTCTCCTCTTCGGTAAGGAAAAAACCTTACTTTGATTGGAGTCTGAAATGTTATATTATCTTGTAGATTGATATTCCACACCAAACTCATTAGCTACCCACACGAGCCATGTTATTCCCCAGAAAGAAATAAGATAGAATCAACAAAATTACAAATTAATTGAAGTAGGAGAAAGCTTTTATTATTAAAACTTCTAGAAAATAAATATGAAATACAGTTTATCGCTGGTTTTTAGCTTCGTGCCTAATTTATAGCTCTCTCCTGTCTCCCGGGAGTGTGGTCTTGCAGAAGCCGGGAAGCCTGTTCTGTTAACTCTGTGTTCCCCGCGTGGTCCCTGTGCAGGGCCAGATATTCCATGAAAACTTGCTGAAATCGATCAACTCTGGATTGAATTCAACGCAGGCAGTAAGTCGCGCCAGGCCGGCAAAATTCCTCGTGAAACCCTGTGGTCAGTCACTCTTTATACAAATCCATTCCTCGCGATGTGCTCCAGTGGGCCGCGTTCACGTACAGTGATGTTCTTAGTCGGTGTGCCCACCGCCTGAGCCAGGACGTGGGTGCTTTTGGGACTCTGAGGTCACCTGCTGTCCCTCCCAGAATCAGAATCACGTTGGTTTATACCAAGCAGAGCGGGCTGTGGCCAGCCTGAGGCTGGGGGGGAAGCTGCAGAGGAGGGTGGGAGCGGGCGTCTGACCCACCGCTCCAGAGGTGGTGGCAGAGGGACCTTGCCCCAGCTCCCGAGAGCCCGTGAGGATCGCATCCCTCTCCCCCCAACCAGGGAGCCGCCTGCACCCTCCAGGGCTGTCTCCATCCCCTCCCCACCCCACCAGCCCACAAACCTTCTGCTCTGGCCCCTGTCCCTGTTTGAAGGGCACCCCCCCCAGTCGCCTTCCTCCTGTCACTGTAGCGTGCAGCAGCCAGCCACTGTATGTATTTGTTGAATGGAATTAAATTTCAGCAGAACGGGAGGTCACCTAGGGGCCCATGGGTGAAGCATGATTAGATATCTCTGATTAAGAAACGTGGACTCGCTGTAATGCTGCCTGGAAGGCTAAATCAATCAAAATGTGGGTTTTAGTTTACAGTTGTCTGCAGGAGCAAGACCACGTGTGCTCCTGCTGCCGCGGTGTGTCTGGGAACTTCCCGTGAAGCTCCAGCTCTCGGCTCCCGCGAGGGCAGCGAGGCCCACGGTTCTCACCCCCAGTCGTGCTGAACGCAGGAGGGGTTCACCCAGGACGGCCGCAAGCTTCAGAAGGACCTGGGCATCCACAGACCCACAGCACTGAGATTCCTTGATTAGGTTAATACAAAAGCAGAGAAAGTGAGGCGTGGGCGCAAGGTATGGTCTCATGTATTTAAAATTTCTGTTGCAGGTAAGATGAGAACGAGAACCAGGAAACAGATTAGAAGCCTGCTACACAGAGAAGGAGGACACTTTGTGTTCAGGTGACGCATTTCTTGACTTCTTGCTCCAAATGGCTGCTCCCCAGGGGGCGGTGACTCCTGAGAGGGAGGAGAGGGACAGGCTGTGGGGTGGACGTGAGGGACACACCTGGGAGTGCTCAGAGCACGAGCCCCTCTTCAGACACAGGCAGACGACCCTCAAATGCAGCAAAGACGTCATCACTGTGCACTTCCTCCTCCGGGGAAAACGCAGCCACTCTGTGTGTGTTCTATTCTGATGTTTCATAAGAGTCAGAAACACTGGGAGTCATTGTTTTAACGTGAACATGTCCACTTGGGCAGCTGATTTTTAATCAACATCTGCTTGGTTACATCCGTGGCTGCGCCATTGCAGGAAAGGGCAGTGTTATTGATCATTCCCACCGATCTGCTGTTTCTCCGGTATTGACACGTTGGGACAACGTGAAACACTGGCCAGTTTCTGTGCACCCAGGCGTGGCCTCCCGCTGTGGCAACACACGCCGTCCACAGTGGGAAAGTTTTTCCTGAAGGTTTAGATATTTCTCGTATTCTTTCTTGCATTGTTAATTTTTTTTACTTGTAATTTTGTATTGATAAGGCAAACATGGGATTTCTAAAATTAAATAAATGCAGCATGGAGATGTTTATTTTGTTTTTTCATCCGCCTACAACTCAAAGCAGCTGCCTTGGTACCTGATTTGACATTGAAATTCCAGCAAGAGAAGCTGCGGGTGTGTATCTCCGATTTGTCAAGGCTGCAGCTGAAACCTTCTGGGTTTCTGCTTTATTTCCGGTGTCAAAATGTGAGTGTCCAAGCTTCAATCATGCCAGCAACTCCCCTGATGGTCCCTCTGGCACCCAGCGCCCAGACATCTGCTCGGGGCTGAACGTAGCTGAAGGGCTCTGTGCAGAGACGGGCCACCGGGCTGGTCCGCGAAACTCGATGGGGCGTGATCAAGTGCCTCCTCCTTCCCCAACAGGTGACACGCACCGCACCCCATGGCCCTGAGAGGGTCCCGCCCATGGGTATAACCATCAGCGCTTTCTCTCATCCACACACATGTGAAAACGGCGTCACAGGTGACGGCCAGCGCACGCCGCACCTGCTGACTCTACGCTTTCGTTGGAGCCCCACTCAGCTCTGTCACTTGTGAAATAAGTGGATTTTAGGTCCTCTTGCAAGGAGAGAACTTTCTAATGTGCCCATCAACGGAGAGATTAAAAAATAAGCAACAGCTCAAAGCAGTGGGCAGGAACTGACCTCCCCTCGTCCTCCAGCTCCAGCTGAACTTCCTGTGAATATTTCATCATCATGGATCCAAATCACAGACTCCAAATTCAGCAAGTTGTCCAGAGGTCATATATTAGTCTCTGCCCGGTCACGGAGACAGAAGCCATGCCAGCACAAGGGTGCCGTGAAAACCGAAAAGTCACAGGACTCAGCAACCGGGCATTCAGTGACAGCCGTCTGTCTGCTGCTCCCAGGGAGGGGGTCAGAGGTGGGTGATGTCAGAGCAGGGCTGCCCACCCTTCCTCCACGTCCGCATCTCCTGCCGCATCTGCCTGTGTGTCCGTCACCGCGGGACTGTGCCCGGGCCACGTGCCGGGACGAGGGAGCAGGGAGCGTGGGGGCGGTGGGTGTGAGCACAGCAGACGGGCACTGGTCTGGTGACCTGGTGACCGTACCTAACCCAAGCTCTGTCAGGGAGCCCCGTGGGGTCTGCGAGGCGCACGGAAACCTGGAGGGCCAGCTGAGTGGCCACGCGGGGTCTGGCCGGCCCCGCCTTTACCTGAAGGTGGGCTGCCTGCAGTTGTCTGTGCTGTTCTGACTCTTGGGCGGCCTTGGAGGAATCAGCTGTGGTGTCTCTTGCTTTTTTAAAAATTTTATTTGTTTATTTTTATTTGACACATAATTGTACATATTTATGGGGTGCCTCGTGATGTCACCATGCGTATAATGTATGGTGATCAGATCGGGGTAATTAGCATGTCTGTTATTTCAAACGTTTATGATTTCTCTATGTTGGGACCGTTCCATATTCTCCTTCTAGCTACTTGAAACTATATAATATATTATTCTTAACTATAGTCATCCTACAGTGCTGTGGAATACTAGAATTTATTCCTTTTACTTAGCTATAATTTTGTATCCTTTAACCAATCTTTGTAATAAGGAGCTACTGTAATACCCAGCATATCCAGGGGTCAGACTCCTGGTAAGCAGAGTGTCCTAAAATCTAGCCACAGATCACACTGCAGTGGGGGGGTGGCGGGGGGAGCCTGCATGGGCCCCCGATTTGGGGAGCACCGGACACTCCTGGTACCGGGAGGGGGATCAGCGCTCCTGACGGACCAGGCCTGGCTGACCAACCGCCTCTCCTGCAAAGCCCCGGCCCAGCCTGTCCTGTGCAGGTCCTGGGAGTCAGTCACCAGGAGCCGTGGGGTGAGGGAGTAGCAGATACGATGTCAGAGCAGCCACAGCAAAACTCAGCTGTCGCCAGGAGAGGAACCAAAAAAAGCCTGACCCCAAAGGAATGGCTGTTGGGGGTAATTTGGGCAGACTAATAGCAGTGAGGGCATCTCTTCAACATAACAAAATTCAATAGTTATGGTTCATAACGATGGCCTTGAGTCATCAAAAAACTGTTTAATCATGTTCAAATAATTCTGTTTCTTTTGTTTTTTTCTGAGACAGAGTCTCGCTCTGTCGCCCAGGCTGGAGTGCAGTGGTGGCATCATAGCTCACTACAGCCTCAAACTCCTGGGCTCAAGTGATCCTTCTGCCTCAGCCTCCCGAGTAGCTGGGACCACAGCCACGGCCACCACACTTGGCTAATTTTTCTATTTTTAGTAGAGACGGGGTCTCGCTCTTGCTTAGGCTGGTCCCATACTCCTGATCTCAAATGATCCTCCCATCTCGGCCTCCCAGAGTGCTAGGATTACCCGTATGAGCCACCACACCTAAATAATTCTGTTTCCAGAGAGTTCATTTCAACTCAACAAATATTCATCATCAGCTAATGACCTGTTGGGGCTGTGATCAGCTCTAGGTGGGCATGGGGGGGCCGTGCTCATTAAGGCCAGGGCCTCAGCCCTACAGGAACCTGTCAGCTGGGATCATTTGACCCCGGGCAGGAGACAGCCGAGGCTCGACACTCTAGCTCTCACCTTCGGGGACGAGATGTCCAGCCAGGTCCCAGGCTCCACTGTGCACTCTGCTCCTGCCTCCCCTCGGGGCTCAGCTCTGCCGTCCTGGGTCTCGGACAGTGACCAGCCCGGGTGGCCGCAGAACAGCTGCTGTCCACTGGGGTCCTTCCTTCTTCTCCCCTCTGTGCTGGGGGAGGAGACCGGAGGGCGCTTGGGGAGCCTCTGTCAGAAGAGAGAGCTCTCCCAGACAGCCCAGCAACGGACGGGATCCGCACGCTGGGGGCGGGTGCTGAAGCAGCAACAAGCAGCAGGGTGGGAACTGGGCGGTTTGCTGGTCTCCGTGTCCGGGCTGGAGCGAGCTGTGGGTGGCGGAAGGTGCCCGGAGGGAAGCAGTGGTTCCCGCCAGCAGGGAGCAGAGGCTGGCGGGTGATTAGCGCACAGCAGACATCAGCACGCGCACCGAGCCCAGAGCCCACTGAGGTCACCACTTAGGATGGTTCTGGAGGGTCTCTGTTAAAAGCGGTGTTTACAAAGTGACAGGGGAGGAGAGACTCGCAGAGAGCTGAGCCACTGAGCACCACCCGCGCTGCAGCTGAGCCTCAGGGACCGGCCACCGCTGCAGGACACCGGCCAGGCCGCCTGCTCCGCGAGCTCTGCGATCCCCTGGCGACGATTCCGGTGTCCAGTGAGAGCGGCATGTCACAAGCAAGTATTCCGAGAATGGGGCAATGTGCTCTAAGAAATGGTTTAAATTGAAATCATATTTTCTCTACAATTTTAAACAAAAATACCCCTTTGTCAATGTGCCGGCCCAAACTGAAGCTGAAACTGTCTCCCTTCCGATACATAAAAACGTGGGTTACGCTAAGTGCGTAGGTGCATTCACACCGAGTTGGGAGGAACAGGAAGTCCTCGTGTGCCAGAAACAAACCGGGGCTCGAAGTCGGGTCTGAGACCCTGGGAGGCAGCCCCCGGCTGGGGGTTGGCTCAGTTCCCAGGAGACACAGCAGACACAGGCCTCCTGGCCTCACGCGGCTGTCGTGCGATGTGCCTCTAGACTCCAGGTGAAGGACATGTGACAGGTCCAGGGCCACCGACATGTCCTGAGACTTTCAGCCACACTTGCGCAGAGACCGAGCTGCCCGGGGTCCCTGCCCGAGGGGCCTGGGCTGCCCGGGACAGGCCTTGCTGGGGAGAAGGCTCCGAAGTGCTACCAAACCTCCCTTAGGACCCTCTGCCCACCTGCTTCCTCTCCCCTCCCCTAAGCTGGGCCTGGCCTCCTGGTCCAACCGCTCCCCAGCCCAGGTCACTCCCTCCTGACTTGTCCCCACACAGATCAGTGCACAGGGACTCCCACCCTGCATCAGCTCCTGGGAGGTCCTGGATTAACAGTTTCCACCCGCGACGTGAGAGGCCTTGTCAACGTGGAGGTTCTTCAGGGCCTCTGTTCACTGCCGTAGAAAAGCAAGAAGCAGGCTGGTCATCTGTGGGACATTCAAGGAAAAAACAACAACAACAAAAAATCAAAAAGAAACCCTGCCTTGAGTCCAAGCCTCGATGTGCAACTTGCTTGTGAGGTCTACACGCACATGGCCCGGGCACGTAAGACTCGCAGGCTGATAAATAAATGCATAAACTGTTCAGAGACCACGAACCGAAAGACAGATCAAGGCTCTGAAGCGCCGTCTAGCACACGGTTTTCTCACGGGAAACAAAACGAAACCAGGAGTCACCGAGATCGTGAATCACTGTGGGAAATCTGGGACACACAGCGAGCAGGAGCCTTAGCACCCTGAGAGAAGGAGCCGGCCCTAACACAAAGGAGACTATAAGGTTGGTGTGTTTTAATTACTTTAAGCTACCGAAGAAGAGCTGGGACCAATTTTTTTTTTTTTTTTTTTTTTTTTGAGACAGAGTCTCACTCTGTTGCCCTGGCTAGAGTGAGTGCCGTGGTGTCAGCCTAGCTCACAGCAACCTCAAACTCCTGGGCTCAAGCGATCCTCCTGCCTCAGCCTCCCGAGTAGCTGGGACTACAGGCATGCGCCACCATGCCCGGCTAATTTTTTCTATATATTTTTAGTTGTCTGATTAATTTCTTTCTATTTTTAGTAGAGACGGGGTCTCGCTCTTGCTCAGGCTGGTCTCGAACTCCTGAGCTCAAACAATCCGCCTGCCTCGGCCTCCCAGAGAGCTAGGATTACAGACGTGAGCCACCGCGCCCGGCCACCTAGGGACCAATTTTAAGTAGGACAGATTTGAAAGAGAGTAAAATATGATCTTAAAATTGAGAACAACTCTGGTCATTGCAATGTAAAGTGATGGACGGACGTGACAGCAAACTGAGCCCCGGAGAGAGTGTGACGAGCCGCCAGGTGGACCTGAGCACGAGGACGCGGCCCGAGAGGTCAGAGGGAGGAGGTCACAGCGACCCTGCAAGGAAGCGGGAAGACAGCAGCGCTGAGAAATTCTAGGAACATAGTGAGTGACGGTGCCGAAGACAAGACGTGACGGCAGAGAAGGGCCGCAGGAGAAGCCGGGGGTCCAGTCGCACGGGGGACACAGTGGGACTGGGGGGTCCCAGAGACGCGGCGACCACAGGAAGAGAAGCACGGTTAGACCAAGCGGGTGCACTTCACTGGCACCTGTGGGGCGGAAACGGGGGGACATGATTGTCAAAATGCGGGGTGGGGGGAAGACCGTCCACCAGGGATGCCACACCCAGCGAACTGTTACTAAACAGGGAACTAAGGGTGTTAAGCTGAATTGACCTTCACTGAAAAAGTCACCAAAGGACACACTTGAGTAAGGAGAAAGTTAGCCCAGACGCGAGGCCTGGGCACCCGGGAAGCAGCGGCGGTGAGAGAAAGTGGGGACGCTTCGGCCCATCCGAGCGGGTTGTGCGGTGAGCGACGCGGGGCAAGAGGAGGGGAAACGTTGGGAAGAATCACTGAGTAGTCGAGAGGCCCTCGGAGAGCCGGGGTAGAGAGTGGAGATATCGATTAACTTTAGACTTCTGTAGGTCAAGTATGCTCGTTAGCATTTTAAGGGTAACCACCGAAAGAATATAAATAGGCTACGTAACTTACCAACGGAGGAGAAAAAAGTAATATAAAAATTAATCAATACAACGCAAGATTGAAAAAGAGAAACAAAAAGAGCAAAGAAATAGCACGGAAAATCGTAAGCACAAAATAACACAGTGGCATAAATCCAACCACAGTACTCATTATACATCAATTGTTCGAAAATAGAGTTTTCAGATTGGATGTTTTTAAAAATTCGGTTATATGATGTTTAAAAAAACACGCACAAAACAAAAATGACACAGATTGGAAACCAAGAAATGGACTTAAGACAGGCCACGTTTCCATCCGTGTCCCCAAAGGAAACAGGCAGCCCCCTCGAAATAGAGTGACTGGGCTGGTTCACAAACAACCCGCAAAGGACCGGGTCTCGGGAAGCCCAGGGCTGGTGCAGCCGCAGGGCTGGGCAATCACAGGCTGGTGCCACTCAGGTGGGAGCAGACGCGGGGGGCGGGAGGGCTCACCTCCTGGAGTCCGGGAGTCGGCTGGAGTTGGCAGCACACGGGAGCCCACAGCGCTCGGGAGCAACCGGGCGGGGAGACAGGAGTCAACCCTGACCCCGCCGGCCGCTGCCTCTGTGCCCCGAGGGCTCCCCATTGGCCAACCCCACCGGGGGCCAGACCGCCCAGGGCTGACGGCGGGGGCCACACAGGTCCCCTTCTGGGCAGGGCTCGGGACCTGAGAGTAACGCAGGGTTCCCTGGAGGGGACACAAGGACTGATCCTGACCACTCTTCCCTCCCCTCCCCACAGAAACACTGCAGTGTTAGCATCGGTCAGACAGACGCGAAGGCAAAAACACTAAGACTAGGGAATCATTTCACCATTCACCAAATTTCACCATTTCACCAAAAAGATGGGTATCGTCTCATCAGAAGTACACAAATCCTGAATCGCCACATGCGCTTGACGACAGAGTCTCAGACACGGGATGAAGGCGGGGATGGAACCGCAACAGCAACTTTTAAACCCTCACCCGCGGTTCAACATTTCAGCTGTTCTCGGAGAGCGACGGGTCACGCGGGCGATCTGCAAGGTGCAACCACACAGTTAACAGGCTTGGGCTTCAGGTCGAGCAGATGACCCTGAGGACAGAGCTAAAGGCTGGACGGCAGTGGGGGAGCCTCGGGCGAAAGGCGATCGGTACCTGATACGCACCACAGACGGGAAAGGCGTCCGGGGCCTCGTCGCAGGTGGGTCGCAGCGGAGAGACAGCCGCGGAGCCCGCTCGGTCACTGCGGGCAGCGCGTCCACAGTGAAGACGGAGTTGCCCTCTGGGGACGGGAGGGCACCCTCTTCGCAGATTCCTGGCCCAGGAAAGCCGTCGGTGTTTCTCCACCCACCCACGTGCTGCTGACTTGCCAAGAAATCCCTGGCAGTTGTCACTAAAGTCACATGAAATCGTGAGATTCAGACCAGGTGGGAAAGTCGTGACTTAGCAAGCGGCTGAGGGGGATGAAGGCTGTCCCTGTGGTCTTTGACTCGCAGGTGCGTCAGACACCTGACAGCTGTCCTGGGACGCTTGGCAGCAGACAGGACAGGCGGAGAAGCAGGGAAGCGCAGTTCTGAGGGCAGGAACCTTCCAGAAGGCCCAACGCCATGGCCATGGCAATGATCACGCAGCCAGGGCCGGCTACCCTCCACCCTGCACCTCTGCAGCCTCCCACAGTGAGGGGCCTCCCTCTGCGGGCCCTGCTCTCCTGCAGACCGTCTGCAGACCGTCCCCGGGGCTTGGTTTCGTCTCTTCCTGGGATGACACAGCCACACAGGTGTCTCCAGCCACGTCCCTCTGAGGCCAGACCCTGGAACCGCCCCTCTGGACACCACCAGGATGTCTTCAGGACCTCGAATCCAAGATCCTTCTTGCCCTGACCAGCTCCTTCCATGTTATTCTGAGGAAGAAGCACGAACATTCAGTTGCTCGAAGTGAGGCTCAAGGGTTCTTTCCTTCCCCGACACGAGACACAGCGGCACTGCTGGGTCTGCTCCTCTGTCCCCTTCTCTGTCGCACGCTGAGCCTTGCTTTCCGCCCGGGTGGACCACAGCCCGCCCTGCCCCCAGGCCCCCCGCCAACCCCACCCATCTACCTCCCAGTAACCTGAGTACAGCACGCCTGTCCCCACACTGACATCCGACGGGGACAAGGTCCAGCACAACTTTGGGTCCTACAAAAAACTTTTGGAGTTTGGGGAGTTTTGTTGTTGTCGTTTTCTTTATTTGCTTTTTGGTTTTGTTTTGTTTTGTTTTTCACTCTCTCACTCTAGACATGCAATAAAATCCAGCGCTACCGGAGAGGCTGATGTGTCGGTCCGCGAGCCCCGAGTGAGCCCAGACCCCTGCTGCCAAACGCAGTGCACGAAAAATCAAAACGCACCGGGAGGCCTCGACACATTCAAATTTACTCCCAATCGCTGGTGCTTTGTTCTAGAAAGCAAAGCAGAGGAATGGATAGCACGGCACTAAGGCCGACAGCAGGCTCTTCATCCATGCACCGACTGCCTGTGACCTGGGCACTGATGTCACTGGATGGACATTGTCATACATGTGCCGACTGCCTGTGACATGGGCATTGATGTCACTGGATGGGCATTGTCATTCATGTGCTGACTGTGACATGGGTGGTGACGTCACTGGATGGGCATTGTCACACATGTGCTGACTGCCTGTTACATGGGCCTTGGTGTCACTGGATGGGCACTGTCATATGTGCACTAACTGCCTGTGACGTGGGTGTTGATGTCACTGGCCAGCACTGTGGTACGTGTGCGTACGTGTGCCCTGACTCACCTTCCTTCACTGCATTCCATCCACTAGACATGTAGTCACCCCAGGCTGTGCCAGGGCTTGCAGGAAGTGACCTGTGAGGGACAGACTTGGGTAAGAACATGTCAACCCCATTCCGCGAGCACCAAATCTCTCTGGGCCTTTCCCAGACAATTCTTCTGCCCTCAGATTCCCCTTTCCCCTTAGAATCACAAGGCAAGAATTTCAAGCATTTTAGAGAAGCACTTTCAAGACAAGCGCTTATAATCAGCTAGGCTAGCGGCAAGTCGTCCCCGACTCTTCTAGCGCAGCAGAAGCACACAGGGCTGCCGGCGAGATCTGGAGTCAGACAGCATCGGCTCCCATCCCCGTTCTCCAGTGACCCACTGGGAAATCTGCACCGATGACATGTTCTAAGTGCCTGTTTTCTTTTGTTTTGTTTGTACAATAGGGGTAAAAGTTATGCCCGTCTCATGGTTGCTTTATGTATGTAGAGAGGTAATACATATGAAACACTTAGCATAATGCCGGAGTATTAGCGATTCAACAAGGAGCTGTTGGTCCTATGGAAGTTAATATTACAGTTCATTAAAGCAAGTTTTCTAAAATAAATCTGCTATTCAGACTCTCAGTAATTATGACTGTTTCTCTACCAACAATGAAGGTGAAAAGTTTGGATATTAGTTTATCAATCCCATGTGGCTCCTCTGCTATTAGAGAAACACGATTCTATTCAATAATCATTTTAAGGAGATGTGAAGACAGTCACAATGGGAATAAAGGATTGGCTTGTCCGTTTTGTTTTGCTTTTAGCATAGAGAAATGTTCCACTTCTGTCTAATAATGTTCAGTCGAACCCTTTTAGCAGCCTCATTGCTAGGAAGGGACACGCACCTGCCTGACTTTGAGCGGCCAAGAATGAGCAGTGCCACAAAAATACAAGAAACAAGACGCCAACACTGAGAAAAGAACGCTGATGAACACGGTGTGGGGCAACAGCTCCCTGCACCGTCGGATCCCAGGCACTTGACCTCTCGGGCCTGCGTCTGTTCCGTTCCCTCGATGCCTTTGGCTCACTCGTTCATGCACTTGCATTCTCAGGAAGTGTTTATTCTGAGCCCCTCCTGTGCCTCAGACGCTAGGCCCACAGCTGCAGGTGTCATGGGCAGTCCCAAGCCACCTGTAGACGTACGTTCTTTGAGAATTTAACATGCGGTCAGTGTGCGTTTGGAGCTACAGAAAGACAGGGGACATGAAGACTGCTGGCCACCGTGGCATGACGTTCAAAAGCAACAGGAAGGAAGAGATGTTTAGGGTCTGAAGACACCAGGAGTGGGAAGTCTGGCCTCACGAGGAGAGGGAGCTCTCGGGGAGTGTTCTAGAGGGTGGATGTGTGAAGGGACCCTGTCCCTCTTCTGCCCCAATTTCCTTGGCACTTAAGAAAGGAGATGAGGAAACTTAACAGAGTGAAGCCCGTTGGTATCGACCCAATTTATCACTGCGCATCTCAGCCTCGGGCACGGGGCTTTCCTGTGTCCTGCCCAAAGTCAGGGAGGAGAGAGGAGACATCACCACAGAGCCTACAGACACTAACAGGAAAACGAGCCCATTGAGAACAGCTGCATGCCCATAAATCCCATAAATTCCACAACGCAAGTGCAACGGGCACAGTCCTTGAATGACACGAACTATCAGATCTCACTGAGGAAGAAATAGAAGATGTGTACAGCCTTGTTTCTATCAAAGACGTTTCAGTCATATTTTAAAAACCTTCTCAAAAAGAAACTTGCAAGCTCTGGTGGTTTCACTGGTGAATTCTATCAAACATAGGAAGTGTAGACCAGTTCTACAGAAACACTAATAAAATGGAAAAAAAAGAACATTTAACACCTTCTTTTATGACACCAACAACATAGTGATACCAAAACCAGGCAGACACTTTACAAGAAAACTACAGACCATAAATGCAGTCATAAAATTCCTTATAAAAATGTTAGTGAATCAAATCCAGCAATTAAAAAAGAGATAATATATAATGACCAAGTTGGATACACCCCAGGAATGCAAAATTGGTTCAGCATTTGAAAGTCAACCAATGTATTTAACCTTATTTGGCTAAAGTGATGAAAAAAATCATTTGATTATATCAATGGACGTAGAAAAAGTATTTGATAAAATGCAACACTCAGGCAAGACAAAAACTCTCAGCAAACTGGAAGTAGAGAGAAAAGCATACAGATTGGAAAGGAGGAAGAAAAAATCTATACTTGTCCATTTTGTTGTGTTTTTATATGCAAGCTACAATGAATTAAAAATTAATTTTTAAATGCTATTTACAATAGCATCAAGATACAGGAAATACTTAAGGATGAATTTAATAAAATACATTAAAAATCTTGTAGGGAAACATAATGCACCTCAGTATCCAACTCAACTTTGAGAAAGAAAAAAAAGTAGGGTTTCTACATTATCCAAGATTTATATAAAGTTATGGTAATCAATGAAGTGTGACATTACCATAAAGATGGACGCAAAGATTAGAACATATTAAAGTATCAGAAACAGACGGACACGTGCAGTCAACTGATTTTCAACACTGATGGCAGGGCAATTCAATGGAGAAACTAATGGTGCTGGAACAATTAGATATTTATGTGCAAAATAAAAAACAAAAGAGACCTGCATCCTTGCTGCATACCATATACAAAAATTAACTCGAACAGATCATAAATCTAAACACTGGAGCTAAAACTATAAATCTTCTATAATACATTTTAGGAGAAAAATCCTTGTGATTTTGGGCTACTCAGAGTTCTTAGATAGTACTTCAAAATCCTGAGTTATAAAACCACAAAATCAATACATAAATTAGTTTTGTTAAAATTTTAAAAATTTGCTGTTCCAAATACATTTTTAGGAAAAATTAAAAAGAATCCTCAGACTGGGAAAAATATTTTAAAAACATATATCTTATTTTTAAAAAATATTGTCTCCTCAAGTATGAAGAACTTTTACAACTCAATAAGACAACCCAATAACAATAAAATGGGGAAAATATTTGAAGAAATACTAATTAAAAGATGTATGTGGGTCAGGTGCGGTGGCTCACGCCTGTAATCCCTGCACTGTGGGAGGCGGAGGCGGGAGGATCACTTGAGGTCAGGAGTTCAAGACCAGCCTCAGCAAGAGCGAGACCCCGTCTCTACCAAAATTAGAAAAATTAGCTGGGCATTGTGGTGCGTGCCTGTAGTCCCAGCTACTTGGGAGGCTGAGGCAGGAGGATCGCTTGAGCCCAGGAGTTGCAGGTTGCTGTGAGCTATGATGATGCCACTGCGCTCTAGCCAGGATGACAGAGTGAGATTGTGTCTCAAAAGAAAATAAAAAGGTATGTGTATGGTTAATAAGCACAAAACATACTCAACCCCATTAGTCATCTGACTAGTTAGGAATGAAATGAAATTAGTTTTAGAAATGAAAAGTAAAATCTCTTCTAGAATGGCAAAAAATTTCGAAGTCTGATAATAGCGAATGTTAATGTAATTGTGGAGCAATTGAAACTTTCATACTTCGCTTGTGGGAGTGTAAAACAGCCCAGCCACTTTGAAAAACAGGTGGCATTTTCTTATAAAGTTAAGTATACACGTAACATATGTGTCAAAAATCTCACTCCTGAGCAGTTACCTGAGGAAAATGAAAACACGTGTGTCTGAAGACTGCGATTGAATTCATGCAGCTGTTTTACCCTTAATGGCTGAAACTGGGGACAGCTCGCGTGCCCATTCTCCCATGAACGCGGAACGACTGTGGCCTGTCCGCACGGCGGACCATGCTCAGCAATGAGAAGGAATCAGCCACTGGCTCGCCCGAGGCGTCGGCCGCGCACAAACTGTGTGTTCTGTGATCGGTTCCATCCACGTGACACTCCAGGAAAGGCATGTCTGCAGGGACAGGACGAGGTCAGAGGATACCGGGGGTGGCAGGAGGCATCCGCTGAAGCGGGGCATGAGGGACATTTTTGGGTGGTGGAAATGTCCTAAATCTTTGTCAGGGTGGTTGTTCACGCGGCCATATGCATTTGTCAAAACTCATCAAACTGTACGTGTGAGACGGGTAAATTGCGCTGCATACGAGACATACCTCAATACGATTTTAAAAACTCACTCTGGCAGCCGCACGGGGAAGAGATTGCAGAGACCCACCGTGTACGCAGCGAGAGCAGGGAGGGGGCGGTTGAGCCACTCCAGGATGAACACGGTGGCAGCAGCCAGAAGTGGCAGCTCCTCACATCGCCCTTTCACTTCCTTCTAGGAGAGGTTGCTTTTCTCTGATGTTCCCACCTGGCCAGATCTCTGCAGGCGAAGCCAGGCAGGACGCCTGAGCACACGCCCTGCTGCGTCCTGGAAGGACACACGTCCTCCCACAGGGCCCAGCGTCACTTGAGCGCATGGAGCCTCCACCCTACCCCTACAGAAAGCCGCGCCTCCCCGCCCCCAGCCAAACCAGCCCCGTCAGAAGGCCCAGGGGTCCACTCTGTGCAGGTAGCATCACTTTAACCAGAGTGAGACTCGCTGGATTTTCAGATTGTTCAAAAGTCCTTTCCGCCAGGTGACGTAACCCTAGGACAGTCAGGATGCCACCTCTTCTCCGGAAGCGTGCGCTGTGGGCTCCATGAGAGGAGTGAAGCAGGGTGATCTGGTAACCTCTGCAGGATGCGGCGTGCGTGGGTGGCGGCTGAGAACCCAGCCAGCCGCAGAGATCCCTACGTGTGAGTGCGTGTTCTTTCCAAGGTTCCTCTTTCATCCACGTGATCTCCAGCACGCTAGACTTCTCCAGTGTAGCTCTGTGCACACGTCTCCATGATTCTTATCTCTTTCCCAGCACTGAGCATCGATTTTGCTTCTGCGTGATTAAGTTATCCCAGATAGTCAGTAGATTGTGGGGAGAAAAGATATTTTATTAGTTAGTAACGTACTCGCCAAATTATTTGACTCATGCCTGAATCACATATTTTTACAGGGCTACTAGGCCCCTGATTCAAAGGTGGAGGAGCAGACACACGTATTTGCTTCTGGAAACTTCGAGATGACTCTAATATTTTAACAAGGAAGAAGGTTTGGCCATGTCAAATATTTGAGCACTCTTTTTCTGTGAGCCTTCATTCCGCTGGGAATTCGGTGGACTGTAACATACTGACATCAATTATCACTGAAGTAATCTGGGAAGGAAAATACTAGCTAACATATTTATAGTACCTGGAATAGATTCTTGGCTGCGGTGTGTATTACCTGCTCTTAAATCAGAATATCACCACGCAAAAAAGAATTCGGCAATAAAACATCAAAGAAAACGTAATGAGAGTTTGGTGATGCACAAAGTTATCTCTGTCTTATCTAGGCCCTTCGCCCGGAGGAATAACCGAGCCTCTCTGTCACATCCTGCTGCTAATGGGATCATAAAATCGCAGCTGCTCGATGTTCTTTGCTGCCTTCCCCGTGACCCCGCCTTCCCCCAAATTCCCTGTGTCCCCCAGTACTTCTGTGTTGATGTCTGACACCCTACAGTTCAGAAGGCGACTGTATTTGGAGACGGAGTCTTTAAAGAGGTGACTAAGGTGAAGTCAGGTCGTGCAGGTGAGCCCCGTTTCGTGTGAACTGTGTCCTTTCCGGAGGAGCAGAGCCGAGGCACAGCCACAGAGAAGGGAGACCCCGTGAGCACACAGGGACAAAGTGCCATCGACAGGCCGCAGAGGGGACCCAGGAGGTGCCAAACCTGAAGCCACCTGACCTTGCACTTCCGGCCAAGGAGCTCCCAGCCAGGGAGGAGCCGCAACTCACACTCAGGGTTTCGCTGAACCGCCATCTCGGGGCGGGGGCTCCCCCGACGGGAGGGGATTGACTCTGGGGTTCGCCCTGAGCCAGTCCAGGTCCGCGTCCCACTGGCTGGCCCGCCGGCCGGGGCTCTCCAGGCGCGGCTGAGGGCGGCGGAGCGGTGGCGCTGGGCAGGGCCGGTGCGCCAGCGGCGGGTGCGAGCCCACGACCAGGGGCAGAGGAGCTGGAGTGCGGGGCGGCTGGAAGACTTCCCTCTTCCAAAAAGAAAATGCAAAACCCACCCATGGCTCTGAGTTCTCTGCCACTGTCCTCCTTTCAGAGAGCTCAGGCCCGACTCGGTCAGGGCAGAAAAGCCCTCTGCTCCCATCCCCAGCGGGAGCCTCGAGCCCCAGGGGCTTGACCCAGACCGGCCGCAGTCCTGGGAGAGTGGCCAGGACGGGCCCACAGTTCCTCCATGCCGGAATCCCGCACCCGCCGCACCCAGAAAGACCTTTGGTCAGACCCCAGTGTTTGGGATGGTGACTCCCAGCGGGGGGCTTCTAGGGACCCCCCAGCTCCGTCCTCTGGGAGCCTCCTCGCACCCTCAGCCTCTTCCGTGTGGCGCGCTGGCTTCCTGTCACAGGCTCACCTGGGTGGACACCCTCGGCGCGCCTGACTGTTGTGCGTCTCTGCCTGCCCTGTGGGCCGAGCTTCCCGGGCCCAGCTCTCCGGTGGGCAGGGGCAGGAGCACGTGAATAACGTCTTCAGGGAGGTGGACCTGAGATCACCTTGTAACTGTGGCCAGGCAGAAGTGACACTTCAGGCAGCAGGTATGCAAAAAGTCCCGAGCCACCTTCCCCGGTGCTTCAAATCCAACCTGCCTGCCTTGGGGGCTCTGTTAGCTGCCGGCTGCAGCCCTGTCCTCCGGAACATGGAGACCAGCCCGACAAAGATGCCGACAGAAAGACTCTCACAGAATGCTGGGAACTGCTTAGTTTTCCACACACACACACATGTGCACATACACACACACACAGTAAGTTTCCTCATGACTCATCCGTAAATAAATACAAGTAAATAAATACAAATGACATGCTTTGGAAGCTATAGATATTTAAGAAAACTGTCAGCAAAGAGCTGCAAAGAAAAGTTTGCCCCAGGGCCAACTGTAAAGGGCAGGGAACAGTGTGACCTGTGGAAATAGTGGCTGCGTGGAGAGGGCATCTCAAGAGAACAGAAGCTTTAGACACGCAGAGCAGCACGTGCACAGTCCTCACGACCTCAGGCCCTTTGCACAAGCTGTTCCTCTGCCTGCAACCACATATCCGCCCCAAATGTCAAGCGAGTGTTCCTCCAGGAAGAACATTCCAACCTCAGACTAGATCAAGTTATCTTATTTTATGCTTTCAGATTACCCTCCTCTTCTTTTTCGTAGCCAAGGTCTCTGCACTGTGCCCAGGAGCTCACTGCCCCTTGTCTCGTGTGTGTTGAGTGAAGGCGGGAAGGAAGGAATGAGCTGCCTCTGGAACTAAGAGCCCCCATGGAGTCAGGTGGCTCCATCTCAGGGCAGCTCTGCCCTGGAGCTGGTGCCCCTGGACTCCCTTCACGAGGTGGGGGCTGAGATGCGGACAGCCTCGGTCACCTTCAGCGGGGTCTCCATGGGCCAAGCCACCCCTGGAGTGTGCCCGGGCCCGGTTGGAGGCAGGAAGATAAATCTGTCTCCCGCTGGTTGAGCAGACAAGGCACTAACTGAGGCCAGTCGCAGCAGCCTCTGCGGCAGCTCTGGACCCAGCACAAGGCGCGCGCCGGGGGCCCGTCTCTTCCAGACACCACGAGGGTAAGACAGGGCTCCGCATTCATTCCCTGCAGAATTTGGTGCTATTTCTCCACTAGCGCATGTCTGATTTGGGTCCAGTCTTCTCTGCCCTGTTGCCTCAGTCGTAACCCCAGGAAACCGAGGTTTATAACAAGTTCTTCTCATCACGACCCCCCAGGACCCTCTGGCCGTGGCCACACCCTTGAAGGCGGTGCAGAGCCCAGGCATCCAACCCGCACAGGTGCCGCGGTCCCTCCCTGAGCGCACCCCCGCCCTCTGTACGGGACACTAGTATTTTCAATTGTATCATATGTGTACAAATCATACAGATGCGTAGCTCAACAACATAAATGAAAGTGAGACAAATCGACTGCAAGCTTGCTTTGAGCTCTTTCAGGAACTCTATGTAGCAATTATCGTAATAGCACTTAGCATCTTCAAAGCCTCTTTAAAACACTGACAAATTAACGCGCCCCACAGTGGTGCAAGGCGGACGGGTGGTGCAGTATTATCACCTGCGATTTGCACACAGAGAAACTAAGGAAACGTGATTATATTCACGCCCAGGACCCCACATGCCCACCCACCTCCCCACACACCCCTGGCGTCC
This sequence comes from Propithecus coquereli, assembly GCF_000956105.1. Classification (NCBI taxonomy): domain Eukaryota; kingdom Metazoa; phylum Chordata; class Mammalia; order Primates; family Indriidae; genus Propithecus; species Propithecus coquereli. Next base: position 275,841 of record NW_012153186.1, on the reverse strand, counting down.
TGTGTGGAGTTGGGAGCTCAGGCATCCGTGTGTTTCTGCCTGGCCTGGGCAAGCGCCACCAGCCCTATCCGTGACCTGCCTGTTTTAACGTCATCTTCTTTGTGCCTGGCTGCTGGGTCTGCCCCCACAGCCCCCCGGCAGGCCAGGCTCACCAAGCTCCCGGGGAGTGTGTGCACCTCTCCTTCCCAGGTGACTCCCGGGGGTGGCATCTGCCTGTCTTCTCAGATCCTTGCTGCAACCAACTTTGGGTCCAGCAGGTAACAACCCGCCTGCTTCGAAATGCTCCTTTCTGTCGCAGACACTGAGCTGCCACTGTGCCTCGTCCTTAGCTGTCCTGCTGCCTGTGGTCTTGGTGCTGTCACTCCCCACGTCCACGGAGCCCTCTGGGGTCCCGGCTGGGAGGCCTCCCAGGATCAGCGATGGGGCTGCCGGAAATGAGGCCTTTGCTTCAGTAGATGGCACTCTTACCTCTGCATCAGCTGAGCGTCAGTGTTTCTCTGCACAGACACCTGAGAAAGAGAAGATGACCTTGTCGCATTCTGAATTTACAGTAGCAAGTTCTGAACGCATGTCCTCTTGCGGAGAGAATCATAAGCTCTTTGCAAGTTCCCTGCAGGGGTCTGCCAGCGCGCCCTTTGACCAAACCAACCTCCGGAAAATTTACAGAAGTACTGAAGGAAACAGATGTGGTTCTTTCCATGGAATAGTTCTTCCAGCAAAAGACCTTCCAGAATGTTCTTTCCAGCTGCCTGGCCTTCAAGCACCAGCTTCACCGACTTGCTGCCATCAGCGTATGCCTCATGCCATGGCAACCCGTCTGGGGATCGCTGCTCCTCAAGCCTGGGAATGTCCTCAGGCAACTGCTCAATTACAGGTTCTCAGTGAACAGCTATCTGTCCTGTGCAACAGGACTAATTGTTCTTACCTCATTACCTGGGAGAAAATAATTAGGATAAAAATAATCAGTGTTGTAAGAGATAAACTAGATAACCAATTTATTCAATGGCTTTGAAATCTCTGCTATTTTCTTTCTTTCTTTTTTTTTTTCTTTAGAAACATGTTGTCTTTCTGATTTCCTACTTCTTGAAGTCTCGAGCTGCGAGAATAAAACAAATTCAAACTTCGAGACGGCCTCTTGCCCTGGGACTAAGGAAAAATAAACACCACCCCTATTCCACTAGGCAGAAATATTCACTATGAACATTGTGGCGAATTTCTTCTCATGGTTTTAGTGAAGGATTGCTTTGGATGCAAGTGAGAGGAATCTAACTGGATGTGGCTTCGAGCAAGGGATGAATTTATAAGAAGGTGCTTTGGCGTCCCTCGAGAGGCAGAGGGCACATCTGGAACCAGGGCTGCTCCTGCCTCTGACGTCCCCGGTATCCTGTGTCTGCCTCACTCCCGCTGGCTGCAAGCTGGCTGCCTTTTCCCGATTTCCTGGGCACCTGGCGGAAGTGGCTGCCACCCTCACTCAGAGCGCAAGCGCACGGCGCCGCTTCCAAACAGCAGCCGGGCGGGCCAGAATCTCGGACTCTAACTTCCAACTCCCAGGGCCGATCTCCAGGGTCCGTGGTCCAGTCAGGT